>NC_135805.1:141345078-141667214 GCF_964213995.1 Mustelus asterias
AAACTTAAAAGCTCAATGTATTCTTTAATCTGACTTGTATTTTTAAAGTGGGTGCAGATGTTTTATTGTGCCTTTATATGGTCAGGTTAGTCTCTACTGCTTCGTACTTGCGTATGACTGCAGATAGTAATTAAGCTAAAAATAAAATCCTTTAGAGACTTTGAGTTGGTGTGTACTGATCACTGTGGTACTTACCATGGCGAGGCTGCATTTTCATTTTAAGTGAGCCAGTTAACTGACCCAAACTGTCCCTCAAATATCATTCGTAGGATTGTAGGACATGAGGGTTCTGTTCAACCAGGAGGCCACTTAGCCCTCAAGCCAGTTCTATAATTTTGTTAGATCATAGCCATCAAACTTCATTTTCCCATCTTTTCTCCAGGTTCCTCGATGCTCTTACTCAACAATAATCTCTCAACCTTAGCCTTGAAATTTTCAATTGACCGGCAGCATGCACTGTTGGCACTGGGGTATACAATCTTCATGCTGAATTCCAGAGGATTTTCTGAAATAACTGAGACGCATTGTTTTAAGCTGTTTTTCTTGTCCTGTAGTGAGCTAATTACCAGATCTCCTCCTCACAACACACTCATACCAAAAGCAACCCAGCCATTGAAGACCAGATTAAAGTCTTAATTATTATTAGCATGTGCAGGAATCGCCAAGCCAGGCAATAGCTTCCGCAGTGGCTAAGTTAAGTTCTCTGAGCCATCTGCTGAATTTTGTCAGGGCCGGTCTTTAATTATATGAGTCATTGATTGGGGTGCACCACAGCTGCAGTCTGGGTTTCCTGCAAGGCTCTACTTGTGCCAATTTGCTGTAGATGATGGCAAGAGCTGAAGTCCTTAAGGTCTGAGCACCTGCACCCCATAAAGAACTAGCAAGTTTGCTGAGGATGTTGTTTCACATTTTGATCTTTGCTGTTGTCTTACTCAAATGTTTTTTGTGCATCAGCATTAGGTCAAGGATTCACCAAGATAAATGAGATGTTGTTCATGATTTAGTCTTAATGTTTCAAGGCCACTATTTGGAACTCAATCCAGTATGGTGCCCGCCCAGCACATTCACCCAATGTCGGCACTACAGAGACAAGGGAGCACACTGGGCTCCTCCTTTTCCTGTTCTAAGTAGAGTCACTTAATGCTCATAATTAGAATTAAAAAGACGAATACCTGGAATTTGCAGCACAGAAAGAGTCCATTTGACTGTTGTGGTGTCAGTGCTCCACACAAATCTCCTCCCACCCCATTGTAACTCACCCTATCAGCAAATCCTTCTACTCCTTTCTCCCTCATGTTTTATCTCACTCCCACATAAATGCTTCTTTGCTATTTGCATCAATCACTCCATGCTGTAACAAATTCCATATTTTAACAACTGTCTTGAGTAAAGACCTTCTTTCTGTATTCCTTACTAGAATTTATAGCCTCCTGGTTCCAGACTTCTGGACATATGGAAACAGTTTATCTACCCTATCACACACCTCATAATTTTAAAGACCTTTGTCAGATTAAGCCTTATCCTTTGCTTTTCTAGAGAAAGGAGTTCCAGCCTATTCAGCCTTTCCTAATAGGTATGACCTTAGTGAGTATACCTTAATGTAGCTGTGGATTTTCTAAATAACACAGATAGTTATAACTGTCATTGTTGAAACCTTAATTGTTTCTCTTCCCAGTTGCTGCCTACCCTGCATAGACATATTCTGTTTTTATTTGCGATTTCCAACATCTGTAATATTTTGCAACTGTTGTGACATTCTATCATTTTGTTTCATTCTAATCAATTCCCCTACTGGCTGAGGTTATTTATGAAGGCCTGCCTTCTCAACCTTGCCCCTCGCCTGAGGTGTGGCGATCCTCAGGTTAAATCACCACCATTTGGGACTAGGGCGGCTTTACCTTTACTAAGATCCAAGAGCCATTTGGAAATAAGATGATGTAGAAAGGGGATATAACACAGAGTGAAAATGGGAATAGAGAAATGGAACAAATTATCCCTTTTACTTGCTCTTGTCTCGCTAGGGTTCACCTCGTCATGCATCATCACTTCCATTTATTTCACTGGGATAGTGAGGGAGCTTTTCCATTGTTAATTGCAGAGTGGTGAATCTCCTTAACATAGCTAATGGGCGCCCTCTGCTGGATAATGTGGGAACACAAAGAGATTAATCAATATGAGGAAATGTGGGGTTTAGAAGCTTTCATCCTTTCTGTCTGGGTATAGGACTGGCGTGACATTCTGGTGGGGAGAATTGAACCCGGCTGAATAGAAGTAATGGGTAATTCATTACCACCAGATTCTCCTGTCTAGAATTTGCCCTAGGCCAGGTTTAGCTGTTTGGCAAGAAAGATTGCATGAAGTATTAATCAACTCTGTGAAAAGATAATTACTGCCCAGGCCATTGGGGAGAACTCTTGTTCGAGTAGTGTCAAGGGATTTTTACATCCACTTAACAGGGATCTTGCTTATAAAGTTTTGTCCAAAAGATGCTGAGAGTGCGGCACTCCCTCAGTAACGTGGATGTGTTGGCAACCTTCTGATTCACAGACTGACTGAGGCCAGGCTTATATTCATTGAGTTGCAGCTGAATTAACATTTGATTTCAATGCATCAGTGGCATCTGTTACTGAATACAACTTAATCATAGAATCCTACAGTGGAGGAGGTGGCCATTCAGTCCATCGAGTCTGCACCGACTACAATCCCACCCAGGGCTATCCCCATAAATATCCCACCCAGGCCCTATCCCCATAGCCCCATTCATTTACCCTAGCTAGTCATCCTGACACTAAGGGGCAATTCAGCATGGCCAATCCACCTAACCTGCACATATTTGGACTGTGGGAGAAAACTGGAGCACCCTGAGGAAACCCATGCAGACTCGGGGAGAATGTGCAAACTCCACACAGACAGTGACCCAAGCCGGGAATCGAACCCGGGTCCCTGGCGCTGTGAGGTAGCAGTGCTAACCACTGTGCTGCCCCTAAAACAGATGTAGTCACCTCAACATAGGTCTTCTGGAATTCAGCAGCCTGAGATTCCAGGTAAGTACTTGGAAACCTCTCAGTAAAATCCCACATTGTAAGGTGGCATAACATGAGGCTTTTCATTAGGAAAAAAGGAAGACTTGAAACTGCTTTAAATCTATTTATGGTGCTTATTAATAAAGATCCTATGTGTGCTAACTGTTTATAGCTATCTAGCTATCCCACCTGACTTTTATCTGGTCAGGTGAGACTTATAGATGTTAAGTGGCACAATGCCAAAAGCCACTGAACAATACCTGAATCCGAAAGGTTCAAATTAACACTTAATAGCCGTTAATTTGTAACTACTGCTGCTTTTCACACCCAACAAATTTGACCTACTAAAGTGCGGCTTTTGCAAAACCAGCTGATTGAGGAAATGGGATCACTGGTGCTAAATAATCACCATGAATTTCAGTCTTTGTATCGTTTGCTTTGCATATGAACTGTGCAAGGTGCGAAATGCAACAGGAACTGACAAACCGCAATTCAATGTAATTAGAAGACTAGTGTCAATTGGCAACATCTGACTCCAGAACAATTGATATTGGCACAGGGTACAGTCAAAATTGGTCTATTTACCATCTCTAATACAAAACACTCTCTCGTATTTTACTCAGATTATTTCTATCATATGCCACTGGAAAACTATTCATCATATCCCACTATGGAGACTATTCATCATCATATCCCACCACACAAACAATTTACCATGATATCATGCATACACTATTCATCATCATATCCCACCACAAGAACAACAACTTGTATTAATATACCGCTGTAGCAGAATAACTTGACACAGAGCACGTTAGGAATTAGAACAAAGAAGAGTACAGCACAGGAACAGGCCCTTCAAGCCTGCGCTGTTATTAAGTTACTAAGGCAGACGACCCAAAACTAGGCCAGAGAAAAGAAAGCCTGCATTTATATAGCACTTTTACAATCACATGATGTCTCAAAGTGCTTTATCACTAATTAATTGTTTTGAAGTGTAGTCACATCTCTAATGTAGGAAAAATGGCAGCCAATTTGCACACAGCAAACTCTCACAAACAGCTGTGACCAATCGGTTTTGTGATGTTGACTCATGGATAACTCTTGGCCAGGATACTGAAGTAACTCCTCAGCTCTTCTTTGAAATTGGTCTACGGCATCTTTTACATCCATCTAAGCCTGGCATTAACATCTCAAAACAGTGCAGCAGACCCTCAGTCCTGCATTGGAATGTCAGCCTCTGAAGTTGGACTTCAATTCACAACCTTCTGCCTCAGGTAAGGTGTTACAAAATGTGCTATAGGTAAGGTTTAAGGAGTGTTGTGAAGGAGAAGTGAGGTACAAAGGCCGACTTGCAATGAAACAACTCGTGCGTCAGCACAGGGCTTTGACCAATGGAGGGTCCTGTGCTGGCCGGGTGTCAGTGAGGAAACCAGAGTCTGAGAGTTCTGAATTTGCTGATGCGCTCGACAGCAACATTGGGCAACATTCGTCAAGTCCACTTAGAGTGCGAAAGCGCTGATCCAAAGGCCTGAGGTGACTTTGTTCAGGATAAGTCTTTTTCCACAACGATTTTCAGTAACAGTTATGTTATTTATGTTGAAATTTAAAGCAATCATTTAGACCTGGGCTTTGTGTTTTTTAAAAAAGACAAATTTATGAAATTCTGCTGATTAAAGCCTCAGGATGGAGAAGTCACAGTGGAAGAGTGGGCGCAGCATGCCCTGCACAGCTTCTTGCAGGCTCTCAGAGTCCCCCTGGTAAATACTGAGCCACATGAGCTCATACTGTAGAAAACTGCGGACTGTTGTTTGAAGAGCTCGCTGGCAAATGAGGAGCCTATTCTCCAGCAAGCAGATAAGCAACGAATCACATTGAAATGTGCACACATGGCAAACCAGTGAGAGTTTTGCAGCAACTATCAGGTTAGCATGGAGTTAGAAACTCATTAAACCTCACTTTTTCAAAGGCTGACAACATTAGAGTTGAAGTTCTCATTGTTTCAATTGATTTCCCATTAATTGTTGACTGCTTCAACAGAGTGCCATCTGGAGAAATGGACTATCAATGGCAACAACATCTGGACAACCACATGTGCTCTAGGAGCTGCTCTTAGTTACAGTGGAGAAATGTTGACAGTTCTGCCATCATTAACATGGCAAATGTTGGCCCAATACTTTCAATCTTCCCAATATGCAGTTGGTGGAAATCCCTGCTCGTCCGAAATTGAATGTCAAGTTTGACATTTTAGAGATGGTAGCAGGGTCAAGAGAGATGGTAATGAGGTAGGGTTGGGTGTCGTCAAAGTATATTTGGAAACTGATGGTATGTTTTTGGATGACATTGCTGTGGAGCAGAATGTAGATGAGAAATAGACTACAAATTATATTATTAAATAGCACAAACTATTTACCATCATATCTCACCACACAAACTATTCACTATCATATCCCACAGCACAGACTATACCCTACCCAATATATGCATGTGCAAGAACCACAGTGACACAGTGTTTCTGAAATTACTCGCCTTGCTGAATAAAATTGACATCAGGAAAAAATCCAGCAAAAAAGTCTCAGAGATGCTGCTGTAGTCAAACTGGAAAAAGAGGACGGTGAAACTCAAAGTTACGTATTGGTACGTTGGATTACAGAAGGATGAGCGCAGTAGCTTCATACTGGCCATGGTCATCATTAAAACATCGAGGCTGCAACACAAAGTATAACAGTGGTTAACAAGTATAAACCATTTTGGTTGTCCTGCCATGGATTGTTGTCAACTAGCTTAGTTGCTGGGACATAATTAAACCAGGATAATTTGGGTGCTTTTATTCTTATGTTTCCATTCTAAATTCCTATATTGACATTTTTAATGGAAATATCTATGTAAACGTCTCACTGGAGTTTCACCATTCTGTCAGTGTGGTGGCAATTCAGGACACACCTTTTGGATCCACAGAGCGTGTGAACTGTAGCTCATTAAGCTTGCACAGCCAAATAGCGAAAGAAATATGGGACTGGATTTTACAGGCGCCACAATACCTGCATGCGCCCACTCTCCCAACCTATAAATTCAAAGGGGAGCCCACCCATGATTCCAACAGGTACCTTGCAGCACTTTAACAGTGGGAGCTGTGTTAATTGCTTTGAGATGAGACTGTATCTCGGGGAAGTCCTGCCTTAGACAGGTACTATCCAATCAGATGGCCAGCAGGTCTGTAATCCCAGCAGCACCATCAGAGAATGGTGGCCACTGCTGGGTGTAAAGGACAGAGAGGGGTAAGAGTTCCTAGAGTGTGATCACAAAAAACTTCTACAGCAGGATATTTACAGTAGTGGTTAATGATGTTTTTTGAATGTTTATAGTGGAGTTCCCCACGGGTTAGACTTTGGACCCTTGTCTTCCTGATATATATTAACAACATAGACCTTGGTGTACAGGACACAAATCCAACTGATACAAAACTTGAAGTATTGTGAACTGTGAGAAGGATAGTGTAGACATGAGGAAAAATATTTTCATGCAATGGGAGATTAAGGTATAGAATGCTCTGCCTGAGAATGTGCTAGATGTATGTTCAATCTAGGAATTCAAAGGAAAATTAGACAGTTACCTGAAAAGGAATATGTGCAGAGCTATGGGGGGAAGACAGGGTGATGTCACTGGGTGAATTGTTCATCCGGAGAGCTGGTGCAGACATGACAGGCGCCAAATGACCTCAATGTTGTAACAATTCTGCTGGTGAGCCCATTTATTTATTTTTATTCATTTGTGGCATCGCTGGCTGGTCAGCATTTATTGCCCATCCCCAGTGCCCTTGGAGGGTAGTTGAGAGTCAACCACATTGCTGTGGCTCTGGTGTCACATGTAGGCCAGACCAGGTAAGGACGGCAGATTTCCTTCCCTAAAGGACATCAGTGAACCAGATGGGTTTTTCTGACAATCGACAATGGTTTCATGGTCATCAGTAGATTCTTAATTCCAGATATATTTTATTGAATTCAAATTCCACCATCTGCTGTGGCGGGATTCGAACCTGTGTCCTCAGAACATTAGCTGGGTTTCTGGATTAATAGTCTAGCGATAATACCATTAGGCCATCGCCTCCCCAGGGTCTCGCCAGGGACTGAGGGGGCTGGGGATTGACTTCAAGAGGTCAGAGGGGTGGATTAAAGGAGTGATGACCTTGGAGATGGGTGGCTCTCTGATGGGCCACAGGAGCTGCTCAGCTTCTCACATGGTATACGCTTCCCCCATCACCGGTAAAATACCAGCGGCAGTGGAATGAGACTCTTTAGTGGCTATTAATTAACCACATAATGGCCTCAATAGGCCCAAGGATGGACAAGTCACCCAACACCTACCCGTCCCCTGTAAAATGTTAGATGTTAGGGGTGGGTGACTAAGTGGTGAGAAGGCCACCCGCTGTATTCACATGCCTCGACCTTCAAAGCTGCCAGCAGGGAGGCATAAAGTCCAGCCCTTGGACATGGAATGAGTATTGAAAAAAATGATACAGATGCAGCATTTTTTAATACAGATTTGTATAAATTTGTGTTTGAACACACTTCCCATTGAGACCTTTTCTCATGCCTGTGTACCAAATGGCAACACCCGAGAAGTGTCTCACTTAACCCTCTTTTAATGGTTATTCATCCATATCTTTCAGTCTTTCCACACTTATAAACACCCTGGTTCAGCTTTCATTTATTTATCTCCTGATTTCCATGTCTTTCCCCCTCTCTATCCATGGCCAGATTGGTTTGCCCCAAGGTTTATTGTTACATGGTTTGAAATAGAAATGGTGCTCTAGAGGAGAATGATGTGGTCAACAAAGTGAAACATGGTCATGAGGAACAAGGAGTGGGAGGCAGCAAACCGTGTGCACCATCACATGGGATAACATCTTCGTTACATTATAAGCCATTCTCTGGGTGAATTCACTCTCCTCTGTGGCACCATTTGTACTTCAAACTATGAAACAATAAACCTTGGGGCAACTCAATCTGGCCATAGATAGAGAAGGGGAAAGACATGGAAATCAGGAGATAAATAAATGAAGGCCAAACCAGGGCGATTTATATATATATATTAGTGTGGGAAGACTGAAAGGTATGGATGAATAACTGTTAAAAAAGGGTTAAGTGAGACATTTCTCAGATGTTGCCATTTGGTACACAGGCATGAGAAAAGGTCTCAATGGGAAGTGTGTTCAAACACAAATTTATACAAATCTTACAATTATAAGCCTCTGACTCTGCTATTCTACAACTCGAGACCAAGAAATGATCATTTGCCTATGATACTCTCTTTTTTTTACCAGTGGGGGTGAATGAACACAAGGAGCTCACCACTTGGGTTGTTATAGGCCAACAGTTTGCGACAGTATGTTGCACTACACTGCACATTTTCAGAGAAATTCCAACACACAAACAGACCACTTGGTCCGATCAGTCCATGCTGGTGTTTCTCTCAAATGAACCTAATCTCATGTGCTCTCCCTTTGCCTGAATCCCTTCTCCCCCATTTCCTTCAAATATCTAACCTATTCTTGAATGAGCTTTGATCATTAACCCCAGTAGTGCATTCCACAGACTCACAACACATGGTGTATTTCAAGTTTCTCCTTCCCCAGCATTACTCCAGAGGCTAGCAGACCTTTCCAGTTATGTACAGTCAAACACCACCGAGATAGGATTGGGTAAACAATTCAAAACGGCCCTTGTTGGAATTGATTAACCATTACCAGCAGATAGACACACTGGAGAACCTGTAAAAGCAATTACTACATTTTCTAAAAATAATAATGTAAATGTGCAGCAGCTTACTGTAAGCCAAGTCTTTTCTGACTGCTGAGCGAGAAAGCATCATTGGTGAGTGCATTGAGCACCACAGCTGGGTAAATGATGTACTTCTCCAAACACAGAAGCCAAACGTACAATCGCTCAAACCACATTAATTGGGCTGCATCTGGAACACAAAACAAAAAAAAATACACAGAAAATAAAGAGGGAGCAAATACACTGTAACTGGTTATGGAGCTACGGTAAGGTGGATGGAGTTAAAGTGCTAATTAGTCAGGATCTAACTGAATGGTGGATGAAGTTTGACAGACTGAATGGCGTCCCCGTTCCAAAAACTTCTTCAAGGGGTTAGATAATACCATAAATGGGGCAGCATTGTTATAAATGTCATCTGGTACTCAAATCTGTGATCCCTTCCTGTCTCTGTTAAAACACAGCAGATGCTACATTTTGTCAGTGCTTTTTATTAGTCCATGGGATATGAAAATTGCTGGCTAGGCCAACATTTATTGTCCATTCTCAACTGCCCCGAGAAGGCCGTGGTGAACCACTGCAGTCCATGTGGTGTAGGTATACCCACAATGCTGTTAGGGAGGACATTCTAAGAGTTTGACCCAACAACAGTGAAGGAATGGTGATATATTTCCAAGTCAGGATTGTTTCTGACTTGGAGGGAAACTGGCAGATGGCAGTGTTGCCATGCAACTGCTGCCCTTGTCCTTTTAGGTAAAGGTTGCAGATTTGGAAAGTGCTGCTGAAGGAGCCATGGTGAATTACTGCCACTGTGCATCAGTGGTGGAAGGAGCAAATGTTTAAGGCTGTGGATGAGGTGCCATTAAAGCAGCCTGCTTTCTCTTGGATGGTATCAAGCTTCTTGAATGTTGTTGGAGCTGCACTCATCCAAGGCAAGTGGGGAGTATTCTGACTTGTGCCTTGTAGATAGTGGACAGGCTTTGGGGAGTCAGGAGGTGAGTTACTCACTGCAGAATTCCCAGCCTCTGACCTCCGCTTGCAGCCACAATATTCATAAGGCTGATCCAACTCAGTTTCTGGTCAATGGTAAACCCCAGGGTGTTGCATACCATTTTGTTTCAGCTTGGGCATTCTGGGCACTTGGAAGGTGAGGAAGTCAGAAATCAGGGATGAACTTTGCACTATAATTTTCGACTTTAAAATGTAGGTTGCAGTTGGCACCTTAGATTCAAGTCACCACCACACATTCCCATCTTTAACTACAACACTTTGGTATTTGGTCTGGTTTGAACCCAAGTAAAAGTCTATCCTTTCAACTAGCTTGAAAGGTCTTCACCTGGTTTCTAACTGGTTGAAGGCTTGTTCAGAAATCTTTAAGTAACAGGTGCCATCTTTCAGGTGAATCACCAAACTGCCCCCTCAAATAGATATAAAGGGCCATTTTCAAGAAGAGCAGGGGATTCTCCCCAGTGTCTCAGCCAATTTCTGTCCTTCAATCAGCATTATTAAAACAGATTATTTGGTCATGATCAGATTTTATTTTGTGGGAGCTTGCTGTATGTAAATTGGTTGCCTCATTTCCCTACATTGTACCAGTGACTGCACATCAAAAAGTATTTCATCTGCTGTAAAGTGCTTTGGATGTTCAGAGGTTGTAAAAAGTGCAATAGAAATGCAAGTCTTTTCTCCTTTCATCCTTCACATGAGATCAGTGAATGGCAGCAGCATTGGGCACTGACCCTGGTTAGTACAGCTCCACTGCTTAATCCCTTAATGTACTGAACCATCAGGATACAGTAGATTTCATTTCTAATGAATACTGGCGCTCTTAAAGGATTTTTAATATGTTTTTGTTGTAAATGCAAATCCAAATCAACAATTTAATTTACGGTCTACTTCACAATCTTTTTAGCATATTTTCTCAGATCTAAAGAACTCAGTTTAATTACAATCATGTTTTAGCTCCGGGTGATGTATTACTTTAATTTAAGCCCCATTTCACATGCAGCGCAGTTACTAGGCATGAAGGTTTTAATTCCCCACTATTGTCTTGATGCTCAAGCAAATTAAGTTCCACTCTAAGTGATCCCAATGTAACCATATACGGTTATAACTGCAGCAATCCAGAGGCTCTTGTCAAATCATTTTCACACATCATTTTCAATGATCATTATCACTTGCAACAAGCAGAAATGCGCATCAAATGCAGACAAATTATAATAGCCAAGAAAATATTCATATCTGAAATAAAGCCACTAGGTTTCTAACCAGATTTTGTTTCACATAGCACATAAAATGTCACAGTGGTGCAATATTTTGCAAAAAATATTCTCATATCAGCATCTTAACAGCAACAAAATATTGCATTTAGAAAGTGCCTTTAACAGAGTAAAATATTATAGGAGTGCTTTTAAACAATTTTTAGCACTGAGCCACATAAGGAGATAATTAGGACAAAGGCTTGGTGAAAGAGATGGGTTTTAAGGAATGTCTTAAAGTAGGAAAGGGGGAGAGAGGGATGGAGAGGTTTAGGGAGGGAATTCCAGTGCTTAGGGACCTAGCGGTTGGGTGGTCCAACTGCCAATGGTAGCGCAATTAGAATCAGCGATGCCAGATTTGGAGGGATTCAGATTTTGGAGGGCTGGATGAGGTAACAGAGATAGGGAGGGGTGAGGTCATGGAGACTTATGACAAAAGAATGAGAAATTTTAAATGTTAACACAAATAATGCCTCAAAGGATACAAATAATTGACAAAGCCAGGTCTGGTGGTAACAGCTATCATTTGAGCCGATTGATAAATTGCACTGCAGTGGAATTACTCACGAGGGATCAAATACATTTGGCAGGAATTTTGTAGACAGAACAATGACCATTATCAAGTAACAAATTAAAAGGAAAAACATCCATCCATTTATGAATTATTAATAGTGCAGTGCTACAGTGCCGATTTAATTTTAATGGATGTACTCAGACTGACCAACTCACCCACAGAAACCTGAGAGGGGAGGTCACGCACTGGTTCAGCAACACAATCTCCCATCTCCTGCCTTTTACTGTTCACTTTTGCAATTTCTCTCAGATAGATTAACAGAAAACAAGAGAATGGAACAGAGAGGGAAAACATCAGCTCCCATGACAAAATGGCTATTTTACTGCAACTAGGTGTTCAATCAGGGCTCTATCTCCTTGATAAGTACTGACGCAATTCCACTTAAACACTTACCTCTTACACGTAACTCGATGGACATTGGGACAGTCCCACTTAAACACCTTGAAAGATTCTGCGAAAGCCCCATTTAAAACATCTCAATAAATACTGGGACAGCTCCAATTACACATCTCTTCCTTATCAACAGCTCTTGAGATACTGTGCAGTCCCACAACCAATGTTTTATTTGCTTAAAATGTGAAGATTGCTGGCAAGGCTAGCATTAGTTGCTCATCTACAATTGCCCTTGAGAAGGTGATTGTTCATCACATTCTTGAAGCACTGCAGTGCAGGAATACATCTAACCAGGGTTGGAAATCCTTATGTTTCCTGATGACCCAGTCTTCAGTTTTCTCTCACTTCAAATCGGTTGTAAACCACTTCAACATCATTAACTCATATCAACCCTCTCTGGCAGCACAGCGGCACAGTGGTTAGCACTGCTGCCTCACAGTGCCAGGGACCTGGGTTTAATTCCTGGCTAGGGTGACTATGCGGAGTCTGCACATTCTCCTTGTGTCTGTGTAGGTTTCCTCCGGGTGATCCGGTTTCCTCCCACAGTCTGAAAGATGTGCTGGTTAGGTGCTTTGGCCATGCTAAATTCTCCCTCAGTGTACCCAAACAGACCCCAGAGTGTGGTGACTAGGGGATTTTCACAGTAATTTCATTGCAGTGTTAATGTAAGCCTACTTGTGACACAAATAAATAAACTTTAAAACTGTTACTTCATCAAAATACTCAAGTGAATTATTTAAACATAGTTTTCTGTTAACAAATCATTACAGAAAGGGTGTGGAAGCCATAGAAAGGGTGCAGAGGAGATTTACAACGATGTTGCCTGGATTAGGTGGCATGCCTTATGAGGATAAGTTGAGAGAGCTAGGTCTTTTCTCCTTGGAGAGGCGAAGGATGAGAGGTGACCTGATAGAGGTGTATAAGATGTTGAGGGGTATTGATAGAGTGGATTCTCAGAGGCTTTTACCCAGGGCTGAAATGGTTGCCACAAGAGGTCACAGGTTTAGGGTGCTGGGGAGTAGGTTCAGAGGAGATGTTAGGGGTAAGTTTTTCACTCAGAGGATGGTGGGTGCGTGGAATCGGCTGCTGGTAGTGGTGGTGGAGGCGGATTCGATAGGGTCTTTTAAGAGACTTTTGGATAAATTCATGGAAGTTAGTAAGATAGAGGGTTATAGGTAAGCCTAGTAGATAGGGACTTGTGGGCCGAAGGGCCTGCTTGTGCTGTAGCTTTTCTATGTTCTAAATCCATGCTAGTCTTCCTTAATTAACTCACATTTGCGCAAGTGACCATTACTTTTTTCTTGAATTAACATTTCTAGAAACTTTTCCACTGCTGAGGTTAAACTGGCTAGCTTGTAGTTGCTGGGCTTATCTTTAAATCCATTTTTGAACAAGGGTATAATATTTGCAATTTTCTAGTTTTCTGCACCACCCCGAGTCCAAGGAAAATTGGAAAATTATGGGCAGTGCCTCAGAGATTTCCCCTCTTATTTCCCTCAGCAGGGGAAAATCTAGACAATACAGACCATAGTACAATACATATTAAAGGTGATGGCAAAAGAGAAAGGCATAAGAATGGCGAAAAACAAAGTTAATAGATTAGAGAAAAACTGATTCAAAGGGACTGAGAATAGAACTTGGGAAAATAAAATGGGCAACAATACTGGCAACAACAATGTAGAACAGCAATGGAAAACATTTAAAATGGTGTTCAACAGGAAGTAGGAAAATATATTCCACTAAAAAGAACAAACTAATCACTTGTGAGACCCCCATGGAGAGATAAAGGAATGAGGGAACAACTGATGGTTATGAAAGAGGCATACATTAAGTATGAATTCAGCAGAAGAGTGCATGATAAGAGAGCACAAAGAGGTTGGGAGAAAACAATTAGGAAGGCAAAGAAGAAACATGAAATTAAATAAACAAAGAACATAAAATAACAGTAAAATATTTTATAGGCACATCAATCAAAAAGACTGTAATGGGACTATGGCCATCAAGGGATAGGAAGGATAATACTACAACAGTACAGAATTTTAAATTATTTCACTTTGGTATTTACTAGGGGGATGGAACAGGTGCTCATGGGCCAGAATGTTACCGCTCACAGAACAGAATTCTCTGTTGGCCTCAGGCGGGATTTTATGAACCTTGTCCGAGCGAGGTCGTAAAATCCCGCCCATGGTATTAAATGCTGAGATGAGCATTGAGATGAGTGCATTTAAACTAAACAACTCAAAAAGGATAAAGCCCCTTGTGCACACAGATTATACATATATATTTTAAAAGAATCTAAGGAAGAGATAGAAGAGTAATATACACATACTTAATAATCTCTTAGAAAAAAAGTGTAATTCCAGCGACAGACAGATAGCTAATGTAATTCCTATATTTAAGAAGGGGGACAGAACAAGTCCAGGGAATTATAGACAAGTCAACTTAACATCAATGATAGGAAAAATAACGAAATTCTTACTAAAGGAGGGAGTAGATGAACATCTGGAAATGATGATAAACATGAACAGTAAGCATGGATTTCAAAAGGGAAAATTTTGCTTCACCAACCTGACTAAACTTTTTGAGGTAACAGTAGATAATAGTAATGCACTACATGTAATTTATCTCGATTTTCAAAAGCCCTTTAATAAGATGCCTCATGACAGACTATTAATAAAGTCAGAGAACGTGGAGTCGGAGACATACGGCAGAATAGATTGCTAGCTGACTTCAAGACAGAAAGCGGAGAGTGGAATAAAGGGTAGTTACTCTTGATGTCAAGACGTTTGACACCATCCAGGACAAAGAAGCTTGCTTGATTGGCACCCCATCCACCAACTTCAATATTCACTCCCTCCACCAACATACAGTGGCGACAGCATGTGCCATCGACAAGATGCACTGCAGCAACTCACCAAGTCTCCTTCGGTAGCTGATTCCAAACCCATAACCTCCACTATCTCAAAGGACAAGGACAGCAGTTAGTTGGGAACACCACCACCTACAAATTCCCCTCTGTTAAATTCTCTACTACTGGGGTGCACCCCCAAGAACTCACAGCATAGACAGACGTCAGGGAATGCAGGTATTTATTGCAGGTCTTACTCGCTCCACACTCCAAACTACAACTGCCCTACTAGGGCGGTCCCTGGGCCGATCACCCCACAACCAGGGTCACCTGACCCATTCTTTTAAGGGGGGGCTGTGCCCAACATACATAACCCCCTCCAAGCCGCCCACCATCCTGATTTGGAAATATAATCGCTGTTCCTTTATTGTCACTGGGTCAAAATCCTGGAACTCAGTCCTAACAGCACTGAGTGTACCTACATCACATGGACTGCAGCGGTTCAAGAAAGCAACTCATCAACATCTTCTCATGGGCAATTAGGAATGAACCATCAATGCTGGTCTAGCCAGTGACATGCCACACCCCGTGAAAGAATTTTTTAAAATCAGGGTGATAGAAGATGGGAAATGAAGTTCTTCCACAAGGCATTGTGCTGGGACCGCTGCTGTTCACAATGTACATTAACTATTTGGATTATGGAATCAAAAACACCATTTCTAAATTTGCAGGTGTCACCAAATTGTGGGGGAAGGTGAGTAATCAAACCTGAGGACTGTAACAAGTTACAGGAGGACATTAATAAACTTGAAGGATGGGCAAATAATTGGCAAATTAAGTTCAACATAGAAAAAACATGAGGAAGTATATTTGGTAGAAAGAATAGGAAGGTCACTTGTGACTTGGAAAGTGCAAGCTAGGTGAGGTAGAGGAACAAAGGGATCTCAAAGAGTACAAATACACCAATCATTAAAAGTTGCATTACAGATTAGCAAAACCTTTAAAACAGCAAACCAATACTTGAATTGAAAAATAGGGAGGTTATCCTAAACCTGTATTGAACCTTTGACTACATTTAGAATACTGCGTACAGTTCTGGTCACCATATTATAAAAACCATGTTGAAGCACTGGAGAGGATGCAGAAAAGATTCACAAGGAGGTTAAATTTTAAAGTTTATCCATTATTGTCACAAGTAGGCTTACATTAACACTGCAATGAAGTACTGTGAAAATCCCCTAGTTGCCACACTCCGGTACCTGTTCGGGTACACTGAGGGGGAGTTTAGCATGGCTAATGCACCTAACCGTCTTTCGGACTGTGGGAGGAAACCGGAGCACCCGGAGGAAACCCACGCAGACATTAGGAGAATCTGGACACTCCGCACAGACAGTGACCCATGCCAGGAATCGAACCCACGTCCCTGGCATTGTGCGCCACCATGCTGCCCCAATGAAAAATATGTGGGTATATTACATATCAAGAAAGGATGACAGGCTGGGTCATTATTCTCTTGAATAAAAGTGGCTGAGGGCGACCTAATAGAGGTCTTTAAAAATTATGAAAGGCTTTGACAGTTGATAGTGAGAGAATGTTTCCTCTTGTAGGAAAGGGCATAAATAGAGGCCAACAGTATAAGATAGTCAACAAGAAATCAAATAAGGAATTCAAAATAAACCTCCATACCTGGAGACTGGTGAGAATGTGCAACTCACTACCACAGGGGATGATTGAAGTGAATAGTATGGATGCATTTAAGGGGAAACTAAATAAGCATATGAGGAAGTAGGGTTACGTTGATATATTTAAATGGGAGATGGTTCGAGTGCATAAGTACTGGCATGAACTGGATGAGCTAAATGGCCTGTTTCTGTGCTATAGATTTTACATAATCACTAATTAGAACTTTTCTAGTCTCAACACAAACTGAAGTCCCTCATTCCTGGTACCAAGCCTGTAATTCTCCGTTGAACCTTTTCTAAAGCCTTGACATGTTTTCTATAGTGTGATGTACCCAATTCGTCAATTGGGACTTAACCAGTGATTTACAAAGATTTTGTGTAACTTCTAAATGAAAGGGGAGAACCTTCATGATAGATTGAAGGCATGAAAACAGTTAAATTCCATTAACAATTCCAAAATTGATCCAATTATGCAGGACAAAAATAAGGGCAGCTTCAATAGCATCATTTTCTGTTCAACCAATAGCCCTTCTAAGAACCTGACAGTGAGAGATATCAAACATAAAGGATATCTTTTGGTGAGAAAATAAGGTAGAAATTTGATCCCTATTTCATTAATTGTCAGATTGACAGATACTAAGTGAAATATCTTTATACTGTCCTGTGCAGCAGTACTAACCTCGGACTTCAAATTGTTGATATTCCTTTGTTTTAAGCAAAGGGTGTGCAAAGCAGAACCACGGAACTTGTGTACGAAGTCGCGGGATCAGGTAATGTGTCAGAAATCCAACTGTCCCAGCCAAAGCATACAACACAACACCAAGAAAGGGCTGGAACCAAGAAAGATAATTAATTAGAATCAAGTGGTGGTTGTTAAAATAATCCAAAAGCAATTCAGAATCTACAGCCTAACTTGAAAGACTTTTGTTTTATATTTCCTTAATTAGTGATTCATGTTGAAACTGTACTGAATGATGATCAGGGAAGAGAGCGGCCAACCTGGAAGATAAAAATGCACTCTTGTGCTCTCTAACCCAATCTGGCTCCGGCTCCAGCTACATGTCCATTCTAAAATTCCTATCTCTTGGTATGCTACTTCCCCAGTGCTAGGGTAAAGGACTTCATCGAGCAGAAACAGGACATACTGCATCGGAAAGTTAACATCCAGAATCGTGGTCCACGTTGGTTAACAATAACATAGGTGGGAAAGTGTTCAGGTCCTTCCAGCAGAAAGTCTAATGGAACTAGGAAAAAGGTGAAAAAAAATGGACTGAAAGATAGTAACCCATAGAACCATAGACTCCTTACAGTGCAGAAGGAGACCATTCGACCCATCGAATCTGCACCTATTCTCCGAAAGAGCATCTTACCCATGTCTAAATTCCCTGCCCTATCCTCGTAACACCACGCATTTACCTTGGCTAATCCACCTAACCTACACGCAATGGGCGGCACGGTGTCACAGTGGTTTGCACTGCTGCCTCACAGCACCAGGGTTTGATTCCCGGCTTGGGTCAGTGTGTGTGTGTGTGTGTGTGTGTGTGTGTGTGTGTGTGTGGAGTCTGCACGTTTTCCCCGTGTCTGTGTGGGTTTCCTTCCACAATCTAAAGATGTGCAGGTTAGATGGATTGGCCACATTAAATTGCCCTTTAGTAGCAGGGGAACTAACTAGGGTAAATGCATCGGGTTGTGGGGATAGGACCTGGGTGGGATTGTGGGTGGTGCAGATCGATGGGCTGAATGGCCTCCTTCTGCACTGTAGGATTCTATGAAAAGCTCTATCTTTGGACACTAAGGGGTAATTTAGCATGGCCAATCCACAAGTCTTTACTCCCGGTGCCACATGCTCACGAGTACAGAAGCAGGATGATTGTGCAGGTAAATGTATGGATGGAGGTGGGCGGCTTCAGGTTCTTGGAACATTGGAACTGGTTCTGGGGGAGAGGCCACCCGGACAATATGGGCAGGTTGTACATGAACAAATGCTAATATTCTCACTTAGAGGTTAACCAGTACTATCGGGGAGAATTTAAATTCATTTGGTGGCAGGAGGGGAAACAGAAAATAGCAGAAAAGAGCAGAAATTAGATCAGAAAACAGAGAGAGACAGCACGAAAATTAGAATCATCCCAAAAACTGCAAGAACCAGATTGAGGAATGAAAGGGTTAATAGTCACACAAGTTTAAAAATCGCACAGGCTGAAAAGCAAAAGTCTTCTTATAAGAGCCTTCACAGACAGACAGAAAGACCATTAGTCTGGCAAAGCACAAAAATCAACATCTGTAACTGGAAAATGGGAGTGATCCACAGATACAGAAATGAGCTGTACTATGAAGTTTTCACGAAGATTGGATATTATAATGAAGCAAGTGTAAAGTGATTGTGATTGGTTTATGCTAATTACTTGTAATCGATTTTGAAAACTTTAATGGCCATTGTATCTTGGAATACACCACTCTGGCTAGCTACAGGGATGTGAACTGGAGCTTCCCAGTGTCCTTGCTATAGCTTGTATTAAAACAACTGTTTAAGAGAACTCTGTGACTTGTCTGGGTACTCGAAAGGAAAAGTTGTGATCAATTAAAAGGCTGCCATCAAATCCCGCAACAAGGAAAATAGCAAAAGTGACAAAGGAAATATTAAATTCTATGCACATCAATGTCTACAACAGGGGTGGCCAAACTTTCTCAACCTTAGACCCACAGACGATAATCTTCAGATATTCAAGAACCAAAGGATAACCTTTACAGACACATTTTTATTACTACTGCACACGATTTTGAGAGGAAATATGTTAATAAAAATGTAAGTGCAAATAGTATAAAAAGTATATGCATGTATTCATTTGCCCTCAAGTTTTCTCCCATCTTCAATATTAAGTACATATAGCACAGTTTCTAAATCTGAATTGTTATATTTCTACTCATGTTCAATTAGTTGGTTTGCTTACATTACCATTGTGCATCATCACGCACATGCACAACAGTTAACTGATCGGTGTAATACCAGGAACTCTAGAACAAGACATCATAGTCATAGGATAAGGTGTGGCAGATTTAAAAAGAGAGATGAGGAGAAACTACTTCTCTCAAAGGCTCATTAATCTGTGGAATTCCCTACCCCAGAACATGGTGGATGCTGGAACTTTGAGTACCTTTAAAGAAGTGGTGTGCAGATTTTTAATTAGTATGGGTTTGAAGGGCTATGGTGAATGGGCAGGAAAATGGAGTTGAAGCCAAGATGAGATCAAACATGGCTGTTTCAAATGGCGGAGGAGGCTGTATTGTCTACTCCTGCTCCTAGTTCTTATGATTCTTTCACTGAACAGGGCCAAAGAGCACAATGGATTTGATTGCTGTGGATAGTTTAGTTGGGTTTTTAATCATTGCCTGAGTCATTGTACCAGAGCCAATTTATGGGTTTAATAAACTGCACCCGGCTGGTTACCTCCCTCCAAAGTGCACAAGGAATAAGCTGCACTCTATGTCTAAAAGAGCTGCATGTGGCACACAAGCCATTGTTTGGTTTCCCATGGTCTGTAGTGTAACTAATAAGGTTTGTGAGTTACAGGCAAAAATTGCTGAATCTATTTGGCTTCAGTTGAGGAACAGAAGGGGAGCTGTTACACTGTTGGGAATTTTTTAATAGAGCTCCAAACAGTGTGAAGGAAATAGATGAGCAAATGTCAAGCTCATGTGACAAAAATAGAGTAGTGATATTAGAAGACTTTAATTACCTTAATATAGATTGAGAAAAACAATTGTAAGGATAGGTGAGAATAGGAATTTCTGATGTGCACACAGGAAAAACTATTTGACCAACGTCTATTGCTGAAAAAAGACATTTTATATAGAGTGTTGATTAATCAGCAAGTGGACTCTGATTGGTAGAGACATTGCCACAGAGAATGCATCAGTTAATGGTGACTCGCAGTTAGCTGCAAAACACTTTGAAAATTTGAACCAGGCAGCTTGACTCTGATAGGTCAAGACACTGCCCTGAGGAATGAACCAGTGCACGGATGTGACTTATTTTGTTTAGGTGAAACGGGCACAATGTATGTACCTGATTTTTCAGTTTGCAAAGAACAGTGCCATGTGTCAGTGTTAACTTTTAGCCCACTGAGGATAATTTAGCAAGTGTTGTTGAATTGCAGAATCACACCTAATTTTGGAAACTGTGTTTGAAGTTTTGCAAGTACGTACTGGTTGTGTGCAGTCCGTTGCGAACAGTGGAAGGGACATACTGTTTGAGATGATCCGCCAGTCTACAGTCCCAAAAACGGGCAAAGTACAGGCGGTCCCCAACCAGCCTGTAGTTTTTTTTAAACTGATCAGGTGCCCTTTAAAAAAGGGGCTCTAATCTCCCAGCAGCTGATGTAGCTGGCAGAGTGGGCTCATTCAGAACCTGCCATGGCAGAAAGACGTCGTGGGATCTCCCTCCCTTCCATTTTTTGCCGAAGTATTTGAAAATGCGGCGGGAAAACCCGGCAAGAGCTCTGCTTTTCCTACCTGAGGTAACGCTTAGAGAAAACATTAGAAATTTCCACCCATGGAATATACAACTTGAACTTTTAATTTACTCCTTCAGAATAGAAATATAACAGGAAGATGCAGATCAGCCTTTGGAGCCTCTTCCAATACTCGATTAGATCAGGCCAATCTGTAAATTAACCCCATCTACCCATCTTGGTTGCATGAATCTTAATACCCTGACCTAACAAAATTATATCAATCTCAGTTTTGATACTTTCACTTGACTCCCTGTCTCAGCAAGTGTGTGTGTGCGTGTGCGCACGTAAGGAAAGGGGGAGGGGGGGGGGGGGGGGAAGAGAGTGTGAGAGAGAGAGAGAGAGAGTGGCATGCGTGTAAGAAGCAAGTGTGGGGAGGCAAGTTGGCTTAAGATAACTACCGTTAATGTTTCAGAGAAGGCTCCATAACCCACATTAGGTTTAGCCTGTGGCAGGCCATTCAAAGGTCCATTGATATCAGCGGGACAGAAAAGTCCTGCTGGTCACAGGGGCTGTAAAATTCAGCCCCACAAGGAATGGTTTCTCTCTATCCATTCCACTGAAATTTTATATTTAAGAGGACATTCTCTTTTTTTTTTAAAGCCAAGGCTAATACCAGCGAGAAAGAATTATTGGAATATGCATCCATTGTAGTGATTGGGAAAGAAATATTTGTGCTCCTGAAATTTAGGAGGACTAGGCCTAGAGCTTTTTAAAATTCATTTTATCGGATGTGAGCATCACTGGCTAGGCCACCATTTATTGCCCATTCCTACTTGTCCTTGAGAAGGTGGTGGTGAGCTGCCTTCTTGAACTGCTGCAGTCCTAGTGGTGTAGGTGTATGCACAATGCACAGAGTTACGTTGCAGTAGTCAGTATAGGACACTCTCAGGGCAGACCTCAAGTAAAACTCCTTCTTTTCTATAGGAACATTTTCTTCATTCATTCCAACCTCAAGAAAACTGCTTCTGTCAATTTTTGATTTTCCACATCCAACACTTAACATGACCAGCTGAGTTAGTTTTTTCAGTTTTGTTTCATAACTCACATCTGTAGAAAATGTGTTAAGAGTAGTTTATTCATTTAAGACACCTGTTGTTGAAAAAGAGCATCTTTCAGGTCAATAGGAAATTTGGATAAAGGGGCAGTTGAGTTTTGCAAGCACGCACTGGTTGTGTGCAGTCCTTGCCTGTTGCGAACAGTGGAAGGGACATATTGTCTGAGGTGATCCGCCAGTCTACAGTCCCAAAGACGGGCAAAGTATATGCAGTACCCAATCAGCCTGCAGTTTTAAAAAATTGATCAGGTGCCTTTTAAAAAGGGGGCCGTGATCTCTCAGCATCTGATTTAGGTGGCAAGGTCTCATTCAGAACCTGCCGTGGCAGCATGACGTTGTGCCATCTCCCTCCCTTCCAATTTTTTCCAAAGTATTTGAAAATGCGGCGGGAAAATCCGGCAAGAGCTCTGCTTTTCCCACCTGAGATAACACTTAGAGAAAACATTAGAAATACAAGGAATATACAACTTGAACTTTTAATTCACTCCTTCAGACCAGTTGAACCACTCAGCTCCAAAAGGGTAGTTTTTAAAAGTTTCTATTGAATGGACATCTGTCAGTGAATAAAAATCAGGAATATTTTGATTAAATTTTGCTGTTGAATTTTTTTGAGCAAATCAAAAAGAGAAGTCCTTTGATAAATGCTTTGAAATGTCAATGTTCTGTTTTAAGAGTTTTCTTCTAGTCTCTATGATTTTGCAGATTCCGCAGTTTAGCAAGTGGAATTTTCACCCTTCCTGTGCTGTGAGCAGAAATGTCTCAAACATGTCCAGATGGTGTAATAGCTCTTGTTCAAGTGCAGACTTGAATATAATTCAACTGATCCTTACACATTTTGAAAACATTAAGCTGCAATACATTGCGCCAAAAAAGCTGAAGTGCCAACAACATGGAAGAATAACAGTCAGTATGAACATATACCTTCAATGAAAGGAAAACAGTGGTTGCACTGATTGCAAAGGTTAGAAGGGTAATCACTGCACACATAACAAGATCAGACTTCAAGACTTCTCTCTGCAAAGACACAAATACATTTTAGCATTTTTCTGAAACAAAAACAATTCCAAATGTTATTTTTAAACATATTGAACAACATAAGAAGTAGGAGCAGGAGTATACCATGCAGCACCTCGAGCCTAATTCATCATTCAGTACGATTATGGCTGATCTTTCAGAATTTTGTATGTTTCAATGAGATCAGCTCTCATTCTTCTGAACAACAGCAATCAGATTCAATTTACTCAGCCTTTCATCATAGCACACCGCTCTCATCCCGGGAACCATTCTATTCGCTATACCATCTCCAATGCATGTTTATTCTTTCTTAAATATGGAGACCAAAACTGCGCACAGTACTCCTGGTGTTGTCTCACCAAAACCCTTTATAATTGCAGTAAAACTTCCTTATTCTTGTACTCCAATCTACTTGCAACAAAGACCAACAAACTATTTGCCTTCTTAATTGCTTACTGTACTTGCATGCTACCTGTGTATACCCAAGTCTTTCTAATCACCAAGATTTAGAAGTTTCTTAGTCTCTTTTGTCTATGTCATTAATGTAGTCTGTGAGTAACTGACAGCCCAGCACTGATCCTTGTGGCATTCCACTAGTTACAGCCTACAATGTGTAAACGCTCTGTTTATCCCTCCCCTCTGCTTCCTGTCCATTTACCAATCTTGCATCCATCCTAATATATTACCCCCAATTCCATGAGACATTGGCCGGAATTCTGCAACCTTGCCTGCAGCTGGGATTCTCCGGTCTCACTGCACTGAATGGAGATTTGGTTGAGCGCCAAGTTTTCTGTTCTTGGTAGCAGGAGTAGCGGGATGTGCAAGACTGGAGATTTCAGACACTCGTGTATTTTGTGTGGTATTCTATCAAATATTTTTTGGAAATCCAAGTGTACTGCTTCTACTGGTTCCCCTCTGTCTACCCTATTAGTTACATCCTCAAAACTTTCTAATAAATTTGTCAAACAGGACTTCCCTTTCATAAAACCATGGTGACTTTGTCTAATTATAATATGATTTACTCGGTGCATTTTTAAGACTTCCTTAATAATAAATGTCAGCATTTTCCTGATAACTGATGTTAGGCTAAAAGGCCTGTCGTTCCCTATTTTCTCTCTCCCTTTCTTGAAGATCCATATTACATTTACTAACTTTCAACCTGCTGGAACTATTCCAGAATCTAGGGAATTTTAGAAAATATCTTAATGCCATCTACCTGCCTTGGTTCTATAACCCTTAATACTCTTAACGAACAAAAATCTATTCATCTCAATTTTGAATTTTGCAATTGATGGAAGAGATTTCCAATAACTTTTCTGTGTAGAACTGCTTCCTGACATCACCCCCCCAAATAGCCTAGCTCTAACTTTAAGATTTTATCCCCTTGTTCTAGACTTCCCTGCCAGGGGAATTAATTTGTCCCTATCTACTCTATCAAATCCTTTTATCATCTTAAACATCTCAATTAGATCATCGCCCTTTAATCTTCTTTGCTTAAGAGATTACAAATCAAGCTGATGCAACCTACCCTTTTAACCCTTTCAATCCCTGTATTCAGTTTTGATTCTAGAATAAGACTGTTAGGAGATTCAACTATAGTATAATTTGAGATATTTTAATTTAATTGTACCAAAACAGCACTGTTGTCAAATCATCACACATTGATGATTAAATGTGGGAAGGGACATATCCCATGGGCGCATTGGTGGCACAGTGGTTAGCACTGCTGCCTCACAGTGCCAGGGACATGGGTCGATTCCTGGCTTGGGTGGAGTTTGCACATTTCCATGTCTGCATGGGTTTCCTCTGGGTGCTCCAGTTTCCTCCCACAGTCTGAAAGACGTGCTGGTTAGGTGCATTGACCATGCTAAATTCTCCCTCAGTGTACCCGAACAGAGTGTGGCCACTAAGGGATTTTCATAGTAGCTTCATTGCACTGTTGATGTAACCTATTTGTGACAATAATAAATAAACTTTAAAATACCACAGAATTCCTCAGTTTTTCAGGAAGAACATCTTTGTTTTCCGACAGAGGATGCTCTGGATTCTGGACTTCCAATTCACTGAACAGCTTGGAGCGAATGAGAGACCTGCAGTGAAATAAAACACCCAATTACGTAGTAGCATGGCTATGCCAACCTGATTAAACAATCCATGTCAAGAATTCCAGATTTCCACTAACCATTGTGTTGTGTTGCAAGGTCACTGACCTGAAATGTTAACTTTGTTTCTCTCCACAGGTGGTGCCAACCCGCTGAGTATTTCCTGCATTTTCTGTTATTGCAACATTTATCTTAGTTGCAAAACAGAGCCACCCCTGCCCCCTTCTATTTTGGTGCAGTCATTAGCAATTTAACTTGGTGAGTCATTCAGATCCAGGATCAAGGATTCCTTTGAGCAAACGGGCATCTGAAACCTTCCCTTTACCGCTCAATCAGTAGCAACTGTGGGGAATCTGATCAAAATTACTTACATCAACACTGCCGGCTCACTGCTTTGTCTGCTGAGGTGGTAGGAACAAGCAACCAGCAGTCCACAGTAAGCAGAAAATAGCACCGGAATGTGCTGCGTATCCCACGGTTTCTGTAATAAAAGAAATAAAAGTTACATCCTCACTTTTTTTCATTAAATATCCAACAGCTCTTTATCAATTTATATTGTAAGTGGAATCTTTAATTTAAAAGATGGTTTGTTTGTTTATTTATTCTTTATTTACTACTGTCACAAGTAGGCTTACATTAACACTGCAATGAAGTTACTGTGAAAATCCTCTAGCCGTCACACTCCGGCGCCTGTTCGGTACACTGAGGGAGAATTTCGCATGGCCAATGCACCTAACCAGCATATCTTTTGGACCTTTGGAGGAAACTGGAGTACCTGTTGGAAACCCATGTAGACACGGGGAGAACGTGCAGACTCCGCACAGACAATGACCCAAGCTGGGTCCCTGGCACTATTGGGCAGCAGTGCTAACCACTGTGCCGCCCACTCAGTTACACAGATAAGTTCAAGCATTAAGGATGTGATTGTAATAGAAAGGGTGCAGAGGAGATTCTTACCTGGGCATCTTACCTGGGCTAAAGCTTGGATAGGCTGGGGTTGTTTTCCTTAAAGCAGAAAAGGTTGAGGGGTGACCTCATTGAGGTGTACAAAATTATGGATAGGAAGAAACTTTCCCCCTTAGTAGAGGGGTCAATAACAAGGGGGCATAGATTTAAGGTAGGGAGCAGGAGATTTAGAGGGGATTTAAGGAAAAACCTTTTCACCTAGAAGGTGGTGGGAATCTGGAATTCACTGCCTAAAAGGCTGGTAGAGGCAGGAACCCTTACAACATTTAAGGAGCATTTAGATGAGCACTTGAAATGCCATAGCATACAAGACTATGGACCAAGTGCTGAAAAATGGGATTAGAATAGGTAGGTGTTTGATGGCCGGCGTAGACATGATGGCCTGAAGACCTCTTTCTTTGCTGTAAATCTCTATATGCGGGATTTTAGGGCCTCGCTTGCCCCAAAACCGTAAAATCCTGCCTGAGGTCAATGGACCTTTCCATGGTTCGCCCCTCTCCTGTTCCAATTCCCGTGGCGGACGGGACATAGAATTCCGGCCTATAACTCTATGACGTGGGTCAAACTTATTTTAGAGCACTTTAGACTTGGAGGTGACTGGATCATGACTTCAAAACAATTAAATGGTTGGATAGCATCTCTGTTAGTAGGTTATTCTAATTTAACAAGTTGCGGAGGAGCAGAGGGCAGGAGTTTAAACTGTGTAAGACTAATAGACTGAATGTTGAGTTGTTCTTTTCCCAGAGACGTTAACACGTTGCTGATTAGTATGGTGGGTACTGATTCTTTGCACACCCTCAAGATGGAGCTAGACCAGTTCCTAACTGGGGTAGAGGTCATGTCATTTGGAAGGTGAGTGGCTTTATAGATAAGACTTGCACCTCGCAATCTCCTGGGCTGATTTCAAATACCTGAGGAGTCTGGCCATTCTCTGGGGAAGAAGTTAAGTTTGAATTCCCTAGTTGATTTTTTGCTGACTACCTTATATTGATAGGCTCTAGTTTTTCTCTTCTCCACACCGTGAAAACATTTGGGGTGCGATTTTCCCACCCCACTATGCTGGTCGAGTAGCATAGTGGGGTGGAAAATTCCAGCCCTTCAGCTCCCCCCTCCCCTCCCACTGGTGTAAATAGCCTGATAGCCTCTGTGTTGCACAGAATGCCGTAAATTCATTTAACTAATCTTGTCCAAAGATCGGGCTGGGAAACCTCCCGTTGGGCACTTAGAACCTTTTGGGGGAAAATCATGCCCTGAATCTGTGTGGACTCGATCAAAACCTTTCATAATTTAAAAAACTTCTATAGATCACCCCTCATCCTTCCCTTTTCAAGAGGAAAGAGACCCAACATATAGCATCCTATGTTTTATTACTAGGAGCATAGAGTACAAATCAAGGAGGTTATATTAAACCTGTATCAAACACTGTTTGGACTCAACTGGAGTGTTGGGTCCAGTCCTGGATACCACACTTTAGGAAGGATGCAAAGACATTAGAGAAGATGGAGAAAGGATTCATGAAAATGGTTCCAGGAATGAAGAATTGCAGTTACAGAGGCAGATTGGAGAAATTGGAACTGCTTGCTTTAGAGAAAAGATTGAGGAGGAGGAGATTCCTTCGAGGTATCCAAAATCACGAGGGGTCTGGACAGGAAAATCCGTTCCCATTGTTGGAAAAATCAAGCGCAAGTGGGCACAGATTTAATCTAATTGGCAAAAGATGCAATGGTGGTGGCATGAAGAAAAACCTTTTCATGCAGTGAGTGGTTAGGACCTGGAATGCGCTGCTTGAGCAGTGTGTGGAGGGAGATTCAGTTAAGCTATTCAAGAGGAAGTTGAATTATTACCTGAACAGGAAGAATAATCAGGGCTACAGGAAGAAGATGGGGGAGTGGCATTAGGTGAAGTGTTCCTTTGGAGAGCTAGCACAATGAGCTAAATGGCCTCCTTCAATGCTGTAACCATTCTGCGATTCATTTAAGCTTCAACAATATTATTGTTCCAATTTATTTCTGTTGCTGACTTTACTTCCAGTGGCTTCCAAATTAGGTTTTTGCCCAAACATCCAATTAACAGCTTACCTTTACTGTGCCAATACATAAAGCATACAGCAGCGATACAGCAAGTAAACTGCGGGAAAAGCCATACAGTGATGAGATTAGCCCTGTCGCAGCTGAAAGACACAGGTATTATGCATGTTATTTTATTGTTAAATGTCACAAATTCCTCCAAGCCAATAATCACCACACCATCCCCTCTAGTTAACACAGGCTGCAAGTTCCTCCAAGGCCACATTTCCCCTTGTCCTGATGGAACAGAGGTGCATAAGTAAACCCAAGAGATAACCAAATAGGCTTGTAAATTGCAAATGATTTGGAATATAGATAAATGTGAGGTAGTGCATTTTGGTAGGAAGAATAAAGAGATAATAAGTATCTAAATGGGGCACAGAAGAAGATATGAGAATGCTGATACACAAGTTCCTAAAAGCAGTAATGCAGGGTAAGGCAATAAAAAACCAAACCGAGCACTGGGATTCATTTTCAGAGGGATGGAATTGAGAAATCAGAACCAATGCTAAATTTACAGATGAATGTTTATTGGACCACACCTGGAGTTCTGCTCTTCATTTTATAAAAAAAAGAAGCACTGGTGAAAGTACAAACAAAAAACAAGGATATGTTACAACTGGGAAGTTAAAACGAATCAGCAAAGATTGAACAGGCTAGGGCTCTTTTCTCTAGAAAAGAGAAAACTAAAAGTCGGCCTAATAAAAGTATCTTTAAATTATGAAAGGGTTTAATAGGATAGACATACAGAAGTTATTTCATTTTACAGTGAGAGCAAAACTAGAGGTCATAAATATAAGATAATCATTAATAAATCCAATGGAGGTATGATAACTTCCACGAGGCCCTCTGGGAATTATTGATTGACCTCCCTGTGGGGCTCATTGAGCATGAGTTCCCTGGTAACAAAGTAATGACTTGCTAGGCTGGAACTTATTACCTTGTATAAGGCTTAGGTAATAATGATGTCAGAGAGTAGAATGCAATTGGCTAAAGTATGTTATTAATGATTGATTTATATTGAAGATGATTTGCTCATAACTAACGGAGGCGGGAACATTTCATTTGAGAAATATATAATTGATCAATCCATGCATTTTAACTTCAGAGTTATATTGGAAAGCTCAGAGTCTTCTTGATAGGATATGACGTCAGATGGTAGGGGGCTCATGTGGAGCAAAAAAGACCTGCATGGGTCTGTCCGGCTGAATGGTTTGTTTAGATGTTGTACATTCCCTGTGGTTCCATTTAAATAATCTATCAAATACACAAAGTCAGTCCACAATTAAATTGCACACATGATATACTGGAAAAGACTTCCGTTTGATGACAGAGAAATCACATTGATTACATATTCTTATTGGATTAACTAGGAATAATTCTCTGTATTCTCCAATTATCCACTGCCTGTACTTTATTACTTGCCTAATAACGGAGAAGGGATAGATCAATTAATCCCAGCAGTAATAACCCAAGTCAAATGAGACATTATGATGCTGACTGTTTGCAGTTTGGAAGTGGCCCTGATTAAAATTAAAAGCAGCACTGAGGAGGGAGGGGATGGTGTCCAGGCAATAAGCTGAGGAAAGAAATAATACAGGCATTAGTTCTTGCATTACAGGCTAATGGGGAAAATGGGAGAAGAGTAGTGGCAGTTCTTTAGAGTTCAAAACAATGAAAGATGGTGTGATATAACATACTTCTGAAGCCAACAGAATACAAGTGATTCATTAAGTTGTTGCTATACTTTAGGAAGATGTAGGATGATTTGACAGATGTTCGTAAAATAATGAAGGAACTAGATAATGCTAATGTGAACCAATTATTTTGTCTGATGATGCTCGGGAGCAGCAGGGGTGATCCTTATAAATTATGCAAAGACATATTTAGGCTGTATGTTAGGTGGTTGTTTTTCTACCCTGAGAATAACGGACCCCTGGAGCAGGCTGCCAGCTGGCACAGTGAACACCGATGCACTGGATTCCTTCAAGAGAGCGTCGGATCTGTTTCAGGATAGAGTGGAAAGGTTGGAATCATTTTTCAAATTCATTTATGGGACATGGGCATCGCTGGCTAGGCCAGCATTTATTGCCCATCCCTAACTGCCCTGAGAAGGTGCTGGTGAGCTGCCTTCTTGAACTGCTGCACTCCTTGTGGTGTAGGTATATCCACAGTGTTGTTAGGAAGGGAGTTCTAGGATTTTGACCAAGTGACCGAAGAATGTTAATAGATTTCCAAGTCAGAGGGGATCTTCCAAGTCATGGCTTTCCCAGGTATCTGCTGCTCTTATCTTTCTAGATGGTAGCATTTATGGGTTTGGAAGGTACTATCTAAGGAGCCTGAATGAGTTTCTGGTAGTGTAAATCAGGGTCAGAGAAATCTTTGGGACTAGTGTCCATTGCCTAAGGATATGTTTACATTTATTTTCACTGTAGTTGGCCAAAGTTTTAACTGTTCTCTAGTCTCCCAGGAGATCACATGGTTACTGGTGGGACGTATAATGATGTAAAGCATTACAGCTGTGTATGATAGGTTGGATGAACCCAAGGGTCTCTTCCTGTCCATTATTCTCATATATCCACATGCTTAGAACAAATCACCAGCAGAACATATATATTAGAGGTTGCACAGTACATAAACAATAAATAAAGGCCGCATCCCTCTTACATTATCCCCATAGTAATGACTGCAACCTTGCAAAGACAGGGGTTGCACAACAGGCGACAACATTTATCTCACTAAATATTTGGTGACAGTTTGCACTAAGTGATGATTCTGTGCTGAGGTCCCATAACACAGCAGTCAGCACTTGCCCCCGAGAAGCCATTATCAGCCTGAATACTGGGGCACAAAGGGCATCTCAGCAGCATCCATTCATGCCCTCCACACTGACATCCACACAGCTGCCCCTCTAGCAGGGCTTGCTCAGTGCTAACTAAGACCAAGACAGCAAATTTCCTCTCCTTAACCCATGGTACCCTATATTTACCCATCAAAAGAGGTGGTGTGCTATTTAAACAGGTTGGTGGAAAATTTATTAAAATCTCATGGAAACCAAAAACAATTATTACTTGCTTATAAACATGCATCTTAAATTAGATCCCACCCAGGAAGATACATTTCAGCCCGAAATATTTGAAGTTTTTAATTTAATTTAATTAAAAATTAAAAGCCGAAAATAAAACTTGTGTGATACATACCAGATCCCCCAAAGATGTGCATGTCTATTTGTTCCAACAAGTATGTGAAAAAAGTATTAATTTGTGGAAGAAGACCCAGTAGGAAAATGACAGGGAAACACTGTGTGAACCCTGTAACAGAAGAGAGGACATGGTGAGGGAAACAGGAAAAGAGAACACTGTGAAGGCAATAGGAATAAAGGACATAGTGAGGAAAACAGGAACGTAGGACACAGAGGGCAACAGGAATAGAAGACATAGCGAGGAAAACAGGAATAAAGGACAGAGCGAGGGCAACAGGAAAAGAGGGCACAGTGAGGGCAACAGGAATAAAGCAGGGTTTTTCAAATTTGGGTTGCGACCCACCACATTGAAAATGGGTCGCCGGGTATCCTGTTTAAAAAAAACACGCAAAGTCCTGTGGCCCTTTTCAAAATAAGGGTGAGATATGGTAAAAAAAATTGCGAGATGTTCTGTGATCTTGTTCAAAAGAAAAGCAGGATGTTTTGTTTATAACGCTCAATTTGTAGAAGGCGATATGGTAATGAGGATCTCTCAATACAGACGATGACACAGCCAGCTTGAAGAGAAAAAGCTTAGTATTGCCTGATACAATTCAAGTTATATGCACTTTATGAAAAGAAAAGGTAAGAGGTATTTTTAAATGTACAGTAAATCCCGTTTAGATTGCAACTGCAGCAGCTTGCCTGGTCAGTGGAACACGAGGGGTGGCCATTTTGTAAAAGTGGGTCACTGGAAAATAAGTTTGAAAACAATTGGAATGGAAGACACAGCAAGGGAAACAGGAGAGAGGACACAACCATAGCAACAGGAATAGAGGACATATCAAGAGCAATAGTGGCAAGGACACAGCAAAGGCAACAGGAGAGAGGCAAAGTGAGAACAACATGAGAGTGAACATTGCAAGGGCAACAGGAGGGAGAACATAGTGAGGGCAACAGTAATAGAATCATAGAACAACACAGGGAGAGCTCATTCCGACTGATGGTCCCCGTGTATTGGCCCTTTGAAAAAACTGTCCAAATTTAGTTCCACACAACAGCCTTTTCCCCATAACCCAGAAAATTAGAACTCTTCAAGTACATATCCAATTGCCTTTAAATGTTCCAATGATATACTTCTATAAATATTTTTCAGCAGTGGTCACTGGATGGCAATCAGGACGAGGAACTGTGGCTGTTCTTTGTACATAACCCGAGGGCCAGCACATATAGTTCAAATATATCTCTTTTCAGCTGAGATCAATTTGCTTAGCCCAGTGCAGGAGTAAATCCAGGACCTCTCTGGTCTGTTTGGACCAGTATTATATCAGACAGTGCAACTTAGTACTATATATGGCATTTTAATTTATTGATGCAACTGAGAAAATACAGCTAGTGTTTATTTGAAATCTGTCAGCTCATACCGAAATATTCCCTAAGTAATCATAACATTACTGATGCTCAGCAGCTGTTAATGGCCCCAGGCCCATTCCTTTGTTCAATAATATCTGCATTGTCAGTTAATACCTATAAAGAAATAGTTGCCATGGGTATGTGGAACAGTGAATAACCAAGGGAAATGATTATTGTTTGCAGAGAGAGAAATTAATGCTTGATTTGTAGAGCCATAAGAGCACAAATAAGTAAAATAAATTGTAATTTTGAGAGTTCACCCTCTTTACAGTTGAGACCTGAGATTTTGAGATGTGCTAATAGAATTATGAGAAACTCGAGATAAATACAACAATGCATCTGTAATTTATGAGATCAATAGCTGTATTGTAGGGGATTCTAGGGAATAGAGGCACAGTAAGGGCAATGGGAATAGAAGACATAGTGAAGACAGCAGGATTAGTGGAGACAGTGAGGGTGACAAGAGAAAACAAAATGAGGGCAACAGGAATAGTGGACAGAGCAAGGGCAGTAGAAATTGGGGAGGGCAGTGTGGGAATACAGGTTATAACAAGGGAAAAGGAACAGAAAACACAGAGTTTCAACAAATTTATCTTCACTGTTCCATCATATGAAATACTAAGGGAGTGCTGCACTGTCAGAGGGATAGTACTGTGAAGTGCTAGAACATAAGAAACAGGAGCAGGAGTGACCATTTGGCTCCCTCAAGCCTGCTCTGCCATTCAACAAGATTGTGGCTGATCTGTTTGTGGCTTTAACTCCACTCTCCTGCCTGACCCCAGACCCTTTGGCTCCTTTATAGGTCAAAACTCTGTCTAACTCAGCCTTGAATATATTCAATGACTCACTGCTTTCTGGGATAGTGAATTTCAAAGATTAACGATCCTCAGAGAAGAAATCCCTCCTCATTTACAGCTTAAATATTTTGAAACCATGTCCCCTGGTTCTAGATTTCTTCACAAGGGGAAACATCCTTTCAGCATCTGTCCTAACAAGCCCCTTCAGAATCTTATTTCAATTAGGTTTTTATTGTTTCAATAAGGTCATCTTATGTTTTTATACTCCAATGCGTATGGGCCCAGTCTGCACAACCTGGTGAATATTCTTTGAACTGCCTCCAATGAAAGGAGACTAAAAATAATATGCATTACTCTAGATGTGGTCCAACCAATGCCCAGTACAGATGTAAGAAGGTTTCCCAACTTTTACACTCTATTCCCCTTGCAACAAAAGCCAACATTCCATTTAACTTCCCAATTACTTGCTGTCCCTGGATGTTAACTTCTTGTGCTTCATGTACGGGGACTCCCAGATCCTTCTATGCTCACAGCATTCGACAGTCTCTCTATATTTAAATATTCTGCTTTTCTATTCTACCCACCAAAGTGGACAATTTCACATTTTCCCACATATATTCCAAGAGCAAATTTTTAATATCACTTTGCAGATTCTTCATGTCCCCCTTACAACTTGTTTTTTTATCTGTCTTTATCTCATCAGCAAATATTGCTAAAATATACCAGGTCCCTTCATTCAAGTCATTAATATAGATTATAAATAGTTCATTTCCGCAGCTCCACGCTACAGTTTGCCAATCTGAATGTGATCTATTTATTCCAACTACCTGTTCCCCGTTAGTTAGCCAATATTCTATCCACGACAATATGTTACCTCCAAAACCATGAGTTCTCATCTTCTGTAGTAACCTTTTACGTCACACCATATGAAATGCCTTTTAAAAATCCAAATATACCATATAACTGATTACCCTGAATCTACCTGGCTTGTTGCAACCTCAAAGAACCCTAATAAATTTGTCAAAGATGATTTCCCTTTCATATAAGCATATTGATTTTGGTTGACTGTATTATGATTTTCTAAATGTTCTGCTCTACTTCCTTAATAATGGATTCTAGCATTTTGCCAAGGTTGCGTTTATTTGTGCCATGATAGTAGGATAGCACATCCTACATATGTGCAGATGCATTGCACTGATAGGAGTTAGTGGGCAGAATTTTCTGGATGGTGAACACTGTAATCCATTCCCACAAAATCTCAGAAGCCCACTGTCATTTCATGCTCAACTGAGTTCTGATTGGCAGTGGGCGAAACTTCCCGGGGGGAATAATGTCCATTTAATTTTAGGCTCTCCCTGCCTGTCGCAGACCCCCCTGGGGAAGTGTAAATTCTTGCCCAGTGTTTCAATGGGCCAAATGGCCTACTCTGCTTCTATTTCTTATGATTTTATATTTCACAGTTGTATGGGACTGGCTGAAATGGGTCATATGGTTTGTCCTGTCCATCATTATTTGAATGTGCTTGAATATTCATTTTAATGAACAGGGACTCATACCAACTTCCATTCACTCCAGAGGTGCTGACCAACACTGGCTCCTGGCCTGGCATTCCCTCAATTTTAAAATTCTCATCCTTGTTTTCAATTCCCTCACTGGCCTCACTCCTCCTTGTCTCAGGAACCGTCTCTAACTCTGCAACCGTCCAGGGTCTATGTGCTTCTTCATTTCGGACTCCTGAGCATCCCAAATTTTAATCATCCTATTGTGTCTACAGCTGCCAAGAGCCTATGATTCCTCCCTAAACTTTTCTGCCTCATTAGTTCTCTTCTCCTTTAAGACCCTCCTTAAAACCAACATTTCTGAACAAGCTTTTGGTTATCTGTCGTAATATCTCCTTATATGACTCAGTGGCAAATTTTGTTTGATAACACTGTGAATTGCCTTGGGTCTACATTTACTACATTAAAGACACTATATAAATGCAAGTTGTTATTGTTGAACATGGTAAGTCACGTAATGCTCCCAGGACATTGTGTACACAGATATGGTTGGCGATCTGGGAATTGTTGCCACCAAGAGCAGATGGCAACACATTTGCACAAATATTTGCAGATCCACACCATGAATCATTGAAGATTATTCTGAACAAACAAAAATAAAATTCTGGACACGATGCACTTCATTTGGTTTTGCTTCATTTTCTGGGCATAATTTTTGTTGACTCCAGTCAGAAACAACTCTCTGCACTTCCCTAAGGGATGTCAGTTCATATCGCTTTTGCCGAAGGAAAGAATGTTATTGATTTCCTCAAGAAAAATCCTTTCACATACGTCTCTATGTGAATCCCAACTCAACTTATCTTAGAAGACACAGCAATATTACAGAGTTCACACTAAAAATAAAACCCTAATCTGATACGTCACTTGGCTGTACAAAAATATTATCTTGTTTGTGTGGAGAGTTAAATGGACATCAGCTTGTCCTCTTACCTAAAGCTACAGATAATAGTGAATGCAACAAAATTAGATCCATAGAGTTGGCAAGAACGTTACATACAGCTTGTAGCAACACATAAGAAATGACAGGCACTAGTTCCCAATAATAGCATACATATCTCTGACTGTTAGGCATATCTAGTGAGCTATTATCTAAGACATATATAGTTCCACCTTGGCATTTCCCCAATTCTTTCTGCACTGAGCTGTTTAATAATCTCAAAGGTGATAAGCGGTCAGAATCAGGGCATACATTTTTAAACTGATCCTTTTGCTCAGTAGTAGAACTCTCAAACCCATAATCACCTGATTTATAGACAAGTTCCACTCTAGAAACATGATTCCAAATAAAGACTGAAATTCTCACAATATATTGAGAGAGTGCTGCACTGTTGGAGGTGCCATCTTTCAAATCAGGTGCAGATGAAAGATTTCGCAGCCATTATTCACTGAAGTGTAGAGGAGCTCTGTCTGATGTCTAGTTAATAATTATCCCTCAACCAACAAATAATCTGGTCATTATAACATTAATATTGTGGGAGCTTGCTATGCCCAAACTGGCTTCTGCGTTTACTACATTACAATAATGACTACACTTCAAAACAGCATGTCATCATTGGCTGTTCAGTATTTTTGAATGTATTGAGGGAGGAAAAGATGCTTTATAAATGCATGGCAGTCTTTCTTTCTTAGTTATTCCTTTTATTCTTTCTTTCATCAACTTGGAGCAATGCATTTATAAACATTTAATGAATGAAGATGTGCGCAGAGACCAGAGCTTTCTACGATTACTGCAGTAAGCACTTTAACCAGCAGTTTAATGGTTAAACTGTCAATTATATGTATTGACTCACCAATAATAAAATCTCTGGCAGTAGCAAAGTTTTCTGGAGATATTAATCTGATTCCATAGAGAGTAGAAGTTGGAAGTCGAGTGCATTTACTCCCAAGATCCAAAACCCACACAAGGCTACAGCAGATGGAAAAATAAATCGATCTGCTGTATGCAACAATTCTATTGTGTCCCTGGGAGAAACATTGGGGAAAAAAAGGCTGTTACAAAAGTATACATGATCTTGGGTTTTAATAACAGAGGAATAGAATACAAAAGCAAGGACATTATGCTAAACTTATATAAAGCACTTATCACAGGAGTATTGTGTTCAGTTCTGGGCATCCCACATTAAGAAGGATAGACAAGGCCTTGGAAAGGGAGTAAAGGAGATTTATTACAATGGTACCAAGGATGAGTTTTCTGGAGAAGCTGGGATTATTCTCCTTAGAGCAGAGGAGGTTCAACGGTGATTTAACAGAAGTGTTCAAAATTTCTGAGGGGTTTTAATAGACCCTTCGTCCCCTCAGAAGAGACATTCCAATTAATCCCAATTTCCCGATCTTTCCAAAGTCCTGTAATACTTCCCACTTCAAGTATTTATCTAATTCCCTTTTGAAAGTTACCATTACATGTTTCCAGATTGTAACAATTCGCTGCATTAAAAAAATATATTTCATATCATTCCTGGTTCATTTGCCAATTATTTTAAAGCTGTGTCATTTGGTTTCCAACCCACTTGTCACAAGAAATAATTTCCCTCTATTTACTCTATCAAAACCCCTGAACAGTTTGAACATTTCTATCCAACACTCCCTTAACTTCATCTATTCCAATGTCAACAATCCCAATTCCTTTGGTCTCTCTACTTTCATTAGTGTGATTGTGTTAAATTAGCACAGAAAGAAACTGCATCACCCTCACTCACAATTGAGACCCATAATTGGCAGCAGCTCTTTATGAAATCAGGACATGGGACCTGTGTATTGTGCCACCGCCTCCCTGTCTGTGGCTCTCTTGCTTCGCATAACTCAGCATTTACTCGCTGAGATACTGGGGCAGCTCTCTAGTTTGAAGCATACAAACTGGAGGACACTATTCAGCCCCTCCAGGTTGTCAGATATGAACAGGAGGCCATTCAACCTCTCAAGCCTCTTACATTTGAACAGGAGGCTATTCAGCTCCTTGAACCTGTTACACATGAACAGAAGGAGGTCATTCAGCTGACTGAGCCTGTTACACAGGAATAGGAGGTCACAAGTCCCTCGAGCTTGTTACATAGGAATAGAAGGAGGCCATTCAGCACCTATGAGCCTGTCAAAGAGTAACAGGAGGATGCCATTCAGTTCCTCAAGCTCAATACACAGGGACAAGAGGCCATTCAGCACACATTGACTGGAGGCAGTCCCTGAACTTGTTCTGCTGTTCAATTAGTTCACAGCTGATCCGTAGCTTATCTCCATCTACTCACTTTGGTTTTAAAACTCTTAATACCTCTGCCAAACAAAAATTCATTGGTCTATTTTGAAATTTTCAGCTGGATTTATCATTCAGCCTCAACAACCACCTGAGACGGCACGGTAGCACAGTGGTTAGCACTGCTGCTTCACAGCTCCAGGGTCCCGGGTTCGATTCCCAGCTCGGGTCACTGTCTGTGTGGAGTTTGCACATTCTCCTCGTGTCTGCGTGGGTTTCCTCCGGGTGCTCCGGTTTCCTCCCACAGTCCAAAGATGTGCGGGTTAGGTTGATTGGCCAGGTTAAAAATTGCCCCTTAGAGTCCTGAGATGCGTAGGTTAGAGGGATTAGTGGGTAAAATATGTGGGGGTAGGGCCTGGGTGGGATTGTGGTCGGTGCAGACTCGATGGGCCGAATGGCCTCCTTCTACACTGTAGGGATTCTATGATTCTATGAGACAGCAGATGGGGTTTCAGCTTAACATCTCATCTGAACAACACCACCCCAGAAGTGCAGCACTTCCTCAGTACTGCACAGGTAAGTTAGCCTAGATTTTGTGAGCAAATCCTTGGAGTGGGACTTGAACCCACACACAACATTCTGACTCAGAGGCAAGAGAGCTATCCACTGATCCATGGGTGACACCTCAGTGGGGGATTATCTACCAAATAAAGGGCAGTAAACTGCAGTAATTTTCTCCTAGGATTCAGCATCTGCTGACTGTCAGAATTTGACGAAATGTAAAATTTCACTAAATTGGGTTGTTTGAAATTTTACTCTTTTCAAGGCTATGACAGTAATAATGCCTGTTTCAAGAAAAAAACATCACATTTGATCTTATCATTCTCAACTGAGCTGCCTTGGGAAGTGTAGAATCTCACACAGCCTCTACTCTTATCAAGATTAAAGTGGCTTACAGCAATGCCTCTGTCCAATGCTATATTACAATATTATAAATAATAATGTTGAGACAATTCTTATTTTATTCTATATCTCTCTGAATAAACATGTATCACCTATTGTGACAAGCAGCACTGTTACAGGCAAAAGGTCAGAATTCACAAGAATAGGAATCAGTTCAACTCTTTCTTGCTGCTGGTGTTATTCTACCTTCTGCACTTGACAATAAACTGAGCTGCTCTTAACAGTTCTCCCTACGACATTCTGCACTGTGACATTAAAATAGAGTTAAACATCCAAACCCCTCTGCTACCCATCTCCTGACTTGCATCCAGTCCTGTTCAACCATCATCTTGCTGACCTACATTGACTTCCAATACAGCAAAGGCTCAATATTAAAATTCTCATCACTGTTTTCTAATCCCTCCATGAACTTCCCCCTTCCTATCTTTATAATTCTCTAAGATTCCTGTGATTCTCCAAATTCTGGTCTCTTGAGCATTCCTGATTTTAATCGACCCGTCACTGGTGGCCGTGTCTTCAGCTGCATAGACTCTAACACCTCTGGAATTCCCTTTGTAAACCTCTCTGCCTCTGAACCGCACTCTCCTCCTTTAAGCTGTTCTTTGAAACTTGGTCACCTATTTTAATATCCATTCATGTGGTTTCATATCAAACTTTGATAACACTCCTGCAAGGCATCTTGGAACTATTTACTATGTTAACAATAGAATATAAATGCAAGGTGCTATTGATTAGAAGCCATTAGCCCTGCTTCTCTTCGGTTCTTTGACCTCTGTCAACTGTTGCACATGAGGACTTTGCACTGTGGAGGAATCAGTATGATATGATTACAGTCTGATCAGGTTAGGGGCATTAGGGGCCTTGCAAGTAGGACATCAGGACGACTTTCAAGTTGAAACAACATTCATTTAAAAGAAACATCCCTTTTAAAATTATGGGATAGATTTTCACTGAGCAATATCAGATCAGCTTCCCATATATCTGCTGGTTATCCACCCCTGCCTGAAACACATCCCCAATGGTCATAATTGGCACATTATACACCTTCTGCCTGTTACAGATCTACCCATTATACACCCACCAGTTATACACCCACCGCCTGTTACAGATCCATCCATTATACACCCACCCATTATACATCCTGCCCATAATACAACACACTCATTGTACACCCCAGCCCATGACATATCATTCGCCTGTTAAACACCCAATTGTCATACATCTGGCCATTACAATACATGCCTGTTTTACACCACACCCATAATTCACTTCTCACCAGGCATGTTAAACAACCCCATCGGTTATACAACCCTGCTTGTCAAATACTGCCATTAAACACACTCTTTCACACTCAGCCATTATATACTCCTGTTTTGCTGGTTACATACCCTTGCCTGTTGTACACCTGGCTGCTTATACACCCCTATTTTATACCCCTACTCATTATACATCGCCCATTCTAAATTTCCCACTACGTTTGCCTGCCATATACCCCATTTTATTAAAACCCATTTTACACCAGCCATTACATCTTCCTTACCCATGATACACCTATGCCTGTTTTCCTTCTTCATTGAAAGTGCTACCACTACATATGGAGCATTTTAGGAATAACAATACTATGATTTAATTATCAACAACACCATTGAGCTCTGCAAAACATGAGCCCCTCTCCATTCCTCCAAAAAGCCCACACAAATTTATTTTCTGCACACCATCAGAGTATCTGCTACTTTCTTTTGAGTTTCACATTACTGCTCAGGATGCAGGGTTAGCTAATGAAAGTGAATCAGATTACAGACAACACCAGGAGAAGAGGGAAAATCGAGGTTATGATGATCCAAAGTGTTTCTTGACCAGAGATTGTGAGTCCAAGCCCCAGCATGCTGTGTGAAGAAATTGAATTCCATAAATCCGGTGATTTGAGAGTTGGCAGCAGATCAAACGGCTATGAAATTTCCCAGACTATTGTGAAAACCCACCTGGTTCATTATAGTCCTTCGAGAAGGGAACCTGATCTCCACATGCAGTCAGATTCTACCTGTGATTCCAGTGATACCTTACATGGTTGGTTGAACTGCCCTGAGGGCAATATGGGATGGTCAATAAATACAGTTTTGTCAATCACCTACACCGAGGGTTGCCAATGTTCCAGGATTGCCCTGGAACCTTCGGGAGCTGAAGAGTCCTCTCCAGAACACTGCTGTGAGCCAAATACCCAGGAGAAAATCAGGGTTTGGGGGTGACGATTAAAATTTGTGTACTTTTCAAAATGAATTATTACAAAATAATGGTTATAAGCAATCAAACTATCTAAAAAGGGAATTCAGACTTTTTGATTGGCATCCAAAAATCATCAAATTGCATAATGAAGTGGCTGTACACTTTACAAATGGCTGGGAAGTCACATATCGCAAGGATGGACATATCAGAGAGCAATAATGGGAATATTGGGGGGTGAGGCACCGTGAAGACAGACGTGTCAAATGAGCAACGGCAGAGGTGTGAGGGTGGAGTGGCTGGAGGCAGATGATCATGTGATGACACCTGTAGGACTATGTCTAACCAGAGTTGTCAACCCCACCCTGAAGCTGGCAAGTCTATCTTGGATCATCATGTGTTGGGAAATGGCCTCAATCTAATAGGGGTCTGCAGGACAATTACATCAGCCAGAAAGTGATTTACTGGAACTGGGTAAGTGGTTGAGGCCAAGAATAAGCTAGGTGGTGTCATGGAAAGGTGGTAGGATTGTCGTTCTAGAAGGGCTAAATCACATGGAGTGACCTTCAATCAGCTAAAGTCATTGAGTTGAATTCTAGGCATTTGCCCTTCAAAACTGGTTTTCATAACTCACGTGTACAGGTGATGCAGGATCAGGCTGAGCACTCTGAAACAGGACAAGAAAAGAGTAGTCAAGACCTGTGACACATTACCACCATTCAAATCAGATAGGACACAACGTTTACACTTACTTTTAACAGGGAATATTGACAGCTTGCAATAACCAGGCAGAAGTGGAAAACTGACAGGTCCTTGAAAAATCCTTGGTTAAGGAGATTGAATCCAAGAAGGGCAACAAGAACAGCCAAGCAAACTGCTAGCGCATTTTCCCCAATCTCCTGATTCCTGTGAAAATATAATACATGCTATTTGAACCTTGCTCATAAATTACTTTAAATGGAAGCTTTAGTTTGCTTAATATACACTGGGGGAAACACATGGCAGTTTGGAAACAGGCGGAGTGAATCTCCTCTGTCGTTCTCCTGATTAGCCGCTAAAAAATCAATGGTAACTATTTTTAACGCAGTGTACCCAGAGTTATGGCAGCTGATTGAGAGAACCATGGGTAAAATTCCCAGTGGGAGTTACCACATGGATAGTGCGATTGTTGCATGACTCAGCACATCGGAAAATCTGTGTGGCTCATCTAGACCTGGTAGTTGCAAATGATCCAAACAATACAGGGATGTGGGAGTCATGGCACACTGACAGGGCAGTGACCACTGAATGATTTAACCCTGGTCTTCAATTCAATGAAACCAAAAATACAGGAGCTAGGTATTGCCCACTGTTTTAAATGGGCTTAATTTAAAAGTATAAAGGAACAAGCTCAACAAATTGCCAAGGGAAGATTAGTGTTCAACGACACCTCAACTGAGAATAAAATGGATCACCTTTAAATGTGTAATACTGCCCATACATGATATTGGAATATGAAAAGCAAACTGGATGAGAAGCAGAAAATAAGTACTTGCTAGAGGAATTACATTGCAGGGGACTACTCAGTGGGTGACATTGAGTAGGGGGGGTTAAGTGGGGGAGGGAGGGGTGGAGTAGAGATAATTAACAGGGAAAGACTAGAGAAAATTAGATCTTGAAAGGAAATATCAAAACGATGACCTCACTGACGTTTACAAGATAGTTGGTTGCTATATTTTTGATTTTACTGAATTCCCGATCAAATTAAGTCATTCAGTTGTCACTGCCTGTCAGTGTGCCATGACTCCCACATCCAGTGTGCTGTTTGGATCATTTACAATTAACAGGTTTGGATGAGCAATGCCTTTTGTGGATTTTGTAATGAGGTGCGTCATTAAACAATCAAACGATCCATGTGGCAGCTCCCGGTGGACGTTTCCTCAGTCAGCTGCCATAGCTCTGCCATTTTATGGAAACATTAATCTAGAAACTTGCTTTACATTAACTCCAGTTCCAACTGGGACAAGGGATCAGAAGTTTAAACGAGTAAGTTCAGGATAGCAAGTATCATGGTGTCAAGCTTGAGTGTTATGGAGCTGCACACACCCAGGCAAGTGGAGAGTATTCACCACACCCTGGCTTGATCTTTGCAGATGGTGGACAGGCATTGGGGAATCAAGGCGCAAATTACTTGCCTCAGAGATTCCAGCCTCTGACATGTTCTTGAAGCCGTAGTATTTATATAGCTGCTCCAGTTCAGTTTCAGTCACCGGTAAACCCCAGCATGTTGATTGAGGAGGGGGGTTAGGCGATGGAAATCCCATCAAATGTCAAAGTCGATTCTCTCTTGTTGGAGATGGACATTGCCTGGCACGAATATTACTTGTCACTTATCAGCCCAAGCCTGGATATTGTCCAGGTCTTGCTGCACATGAACAAGGACTGTTTCATGTGCATCATCATCATTTCTTATGGATTGTAACAATGCTGTTAGTACTGTAGAGGATCAGAAGGACCTTGGGGTCTGGGTCCATAGGACTCTAAAATCAGCCCCGCAGGTGGAGGAGGTGGTTAAGAAGGTGTATGGTGTGCTGGCCTTTATCAATCGAGGGATTGAGTTTAGGAGTCTGGGGATAATGATGCAGCTATATAAGACCCTCGTCAGACCCCACTTGGAGTACTGTGCTCAGTTCTGGTCGCCTCATTACAGGAAGGATGTAGAAAAGATTGAAGGGGTGCAGAGGCAATTTACAAGGATGTTGCCTGGATTGAGTGGCATGCCTTATGAGGATAGGCTGAGGGAGCTCGGTTTTTTCTCCTTGGAGAGACATAGGATGAGAGGAGACCTAATAGAGGTATATAAGATGTTGAGAGGCATAGATCGGGTGGACTCTCAGAGGCTTTTTCCCAGGGTGGAAATGGCTGCTACGAGAGGACACAGGTTTAAGGTGCTGGGGTGTAGGTACAGGGGAAATGTTAGGGGGAAGTTTTTCACACAGAGGGTGGTGGGCGAGTGGAATCGGCTGCCGTCAGTGGTGGTGGAGGCAAACTCAATAGGGTCTTTTAAGAGACTCCTGGATGAGTACATGGGACTTAATAGGATGGAGGGTTATAGGTCGGCCTAAAAGGTAGGGATATGTTCAGCACAACTTGTGGGGCCGAAGGGCCTGTTTTGTGCTGTAGTTTTCTATGTTTCCATGTTTCTAATGCAGAGTTCTATGAAGTGATAGAAACTTTAAAAGCAGAGGATAAATACCTGTCAAGTAAAGTCAGTAAAGCCAGGCGATCATAACAAATCTCCACCCACTTGCCAGGTAAAATCCAAAACCTGTAGGACTGTCTGCAGTTGGACTTTTCCTCGATTACTTTAACAGTTGATTCACGATTCACAGCCCCGCCCTTCAGAGATAAAAGGATATTTATATAAGCAGAAAATTAGAACAACCATCCAAAATACATAGCTACGCCCTCTCTACATGGCTCATTGAGTTTTACTTTACCCATATTACCTAGAAATGAAATTGTTCTATCTCAGCTACTGATGGATCATTTCTCCTAATTAGAAGGAAGGGTCACAGGGTCAGGATAAGGGGTCAGCCATTTATGGCAGAGATGCAGAAAAACCTCCTCACTCAGAGGGTTCTAAAATTTTGGAATTCTCTGCCTCAGAGGGCCTGCTAATTCCTAGTTGATTAATCAATTCAAGACTGAAATCAATAGATTTTTGGACATTGAGGGAATTAAGAGATTTGGGGATAGTGCGAGAAAGTAGACTTCCATTTTAATTCAGAGGAGATTAGATGTGACGATTGGTCCATGGTTCAGTCCCTATTCTGTAGGGAGGCAACTATCTGCTGCAAAAGCCCCATCTTACCGACAAACAGAACTTGAGATAGTATGTCCACACTTGTCTCATACTGCTCAACCAAATCAAATGCCAGCTTGTTGTGGTACTTCTATGGGAATTGGGGGGTGATATGTAAAATGTCTGATTGGGATCTAGTTGGCTTCAGATGATTATTGGGACAGAATTGATTCTCAGAAAATCCACACAGATCTGGCTAATATCATAGTACCATTGAATCCCTACAGTGCAGAAGGAGGCCATTCAGCTCATCAAGTCTGCACTGACTCTCTGAAAGAGCACCGCACCCAGCACCCCTCCCCGCTATCCCCGTAACTCCGCATATTTACCATGGCAAATCCACATAACCTACACATCCTTGGACACTCAGGGACAATTTAGCATTGCCAATACACCTAACCTGCACATTTTTGGACTCAGAGGGTTGATCTATATCACAGGGAGATAGGATTCTTCCTGTTTGACTCCAGATATGTCAACACCTTGATGAGTAGAGAGATTCTATTTGGGAAGCTTTCAATGCTCTGTGCTGGGAAAGTGTGGTGATCTTAGTAAGTTAATCTATAGCTGGGATCAATGCTAGGACCTCAGCTATTCACAATATATATTAATGGTTTAGATGAGGGAACTAAATGCAATATCTCCAAATTTGCAGATGATACAAAGCTGGGTAGGAGAGTGAGCTATGAGAAGGATGTAGAGATGCTTCAGTGTGACTTGGACAAGCTGAGTAAGTGAGCAAATGCATCGCTGATGCAGTATAATGTGGATAAATATGAGGTTATCCACTTTGGTGGCAAAACCAGGAAGGCAGATTATCTGAATGGCAATAAATTGAGAGAGGGGAATGATACCTGGGTGTCCTCGTACACCAGTCACTGAAGGTAAGCGTGCAGGTGCAGCAGGCAGTAAAGAAGGCAAATGGCATGTCGGCCTTCATAGTGAGAGGATTCGAGTACAGAAGCATGGATGTCTTGCTGCAATTACACAGGGCCTTAGTGAAGCAACACCTGGAATACTGCAAGCAGTTTTGGCTCTTTATCTGAGAAAGGCTGTTCTTGCTATAGAAGCAGTGCAGCAAAGGTTTTCCAGACTGATTTTTGGGATTGAGATCTGAAGTATAGGGAGAGATCGAGTCAGTTCGGATTATATTCGTTGGAGTTCAGAAGAGGAGGGATCTCATAGAAACCTATAAAATTTTAACAGGACTAGAGGCAGGAAAGCTGCTCCTGATGGTGGGGCAGTCCAGAACCAGGGGTCATAGTCTAGGCATAAGGGGTAAACCTTTTAGGACTGAAATGAGAAATTTCTTCACCCAGAGAGTGGTGAGCATGTGGAATTTGCTACCGCAGAAAGCAGTTGAAACCAAAATATTGTATGCTTTCAAGGAGTTAGATATAGCTCTTGGGGTAAAAGAGATCAAAGGATATGAAGGGAAGACAGGAAGATGCTTTTGAGTTGGATGACCCGGGCAGTCCGGGTATAAGGCTGTCCGTTACGGTTATACACAAAGTGACATTAAGCCAAGGGGTCCACACTGATTACCACATTTGCTTACAACAGTTAACTCATTCAGTTTATGTTTTGTGTTCTTTTAATGAAAGGTGTAATTAAGAAAAGGCAATTTTTAAAAATGGAAATGCTGAAAATGCAGCAGTCCAGGCAGAATCTGCGAGAGGAACAGAGTCAATGAACATGTCTGACCTGCTCCATTTTATTTCAAATTTTCAGCATCTGCGGCATTTTTGCTTTGAAGGATGAATTTTAATATTGGAATGCATATCTCAAATTGTAAAAGTTATGTTCAACTTTTGGCATTTTGAAATGAGTTGGCAAGATAACATCCTTACTTATATCTTTACTGAAGTTGGCAACCCATCTTCAATTACTTTGTTTCGACACAATGAGATATTTGGCATTAATTTCTGCAGGGCCCATTGCCTACCTGCCGTGCTTCTGAATATCTTCTAATTCGCATTCTCTGTAATACAACTGGCTGTTGTTGATGGGGGGGCTCATCGATCGTTTCCTCTGCCCCGCTGTGTCCATCTGCTGAAGGGTAACTGTGAGAGTTGGACTGATGATCCCTGAAGTGAAAAACATGTGAAGAGTGATGCTATCTGGAGGTCTGCTGCTAACCACACATTAAAGGCCCATTGCCATTTAAACCCACACTTTTTTTTAAATAAAGAGTTCTTGCATTTAATTACAGAAGAGAAAAATAAGGCACAATGTTATCGAGGTAATCATTATTGAGGTAAATCTGAGGAGCTTGCAATTCCTTGGTGTCCCATAAGGCTCATTGTTGATTCACTTGGGGAGAGTAGACTGCATAGAATGGGTAACACAGCAGAGTGGTTGAGAGTGTAAGAGAGAGCAACATAAAAGTGAATACAGTAATGAAGCAAATTTTTAAAAATGAAGTAGAGAAAACCAAAAGCTCGACCAGAAAAAGACAGATTCTTATATTTGGAATCATATAATATTACGGAGCAGTAGGAGGCCATTTGACCAAACATGCCTGTGTCAGTTTTTTGAAAGAGCTATTTAATTACTTCCACACCCCCGCTCTTTACCTACAGCCCCTGCAATTTATTTCGAATGTATTTATCTAATTAGCTTTTGGAAGTTACTATTGAGTATGCCTCCAGCACCATTTTGGGAAATGCCTTCCAGATTACAATTTACAGTATTAAAACATTTCCCATTGTTGCCTCTAGTTGTTTTGCCAACTATTTTAAATCCATGTCCTCTAATTACTGACCATCCTGCCAGTGGGAGCAGTTTCTCCATATCTACTGATTCAAAACTCCTTTCAAAATTTTAAAATCCCCTACAGTTGGCTTGCTGTTTAGGAGAACTGTGATCACACCTTTCCTGAAACTGCATCCCCCATTTCTAGTCACTCTAGCCCCAGACATGACCTAGTCATTATAAACACCCTGCTCCACCAGAGGGACAAGCAGAAGACCTCATGGCAGCCGCCCTACTCCAAGCACTGGCACCTGACTATATCATCATCTGAGCAAGGCATTGGAAAGAATTCCACATCACCTGCTCACGACCGAAGCCAATGACTGCTGGACTGACTACCGACTAATCCACTCTGACATCTCCATCACCCTGGCGCGAAACTGGCAGAGGTAGAAAAAAACTTTGCCGCATGAGACTCAATGTCACTGGACTCAAAGACTATGAGAAGAAAGACTTACTCAGTCGGCACCTCACAGCTAACCTGGCGACAACTAATGACCAATGAGAGCCAAAAACAGTGAGGCGCTTATCAAAGACAGAGAGGCAGTCAACGTTCGCTAGAGAGAGCTCTCTGAAGACCTCCTCGACCAAAGTGTAGACTTCAATGCAAGTGCTCTTGACACCATCCAATAACACATTACCTGACACCATCTGAACACAACCCCAGTTTGCCGTGAGGTTGAAAGAAACATCCGACAGTTGAAAACAACAAGGCTCTAAAGCAGATGGAATCCCCGCTGAAATACTACAATGTGGTGGAGAGGCATTCTTGACAAGAATTCACAACCTCATCTCCCTTATCTGGAGGAAGAGAGCATGCTGGGAGATCTCAGAGATGCCTTAATTGTGATCGTCTTCAAGAAAGGAGACAGGTCTGACTGCAGGAATTACAGATTGATCTTCCTACTCTCTGCCACAGGAAAGGTCATTGTGAGAATCCTCCTCAACTGCCTCTCAGTGATTGAAGAGCTTCTCCCTGAGTTTCAGTGTGGCTTCTGACCGTCAAGAGACACAATGGACATAATCTTCAGTGCGCGACAAATCCAGGAAAAGTACAGGGAGCAACATCAACCTCCACACATGGCCTTTTTAGATCTGGCAGAGGCCTTCAACTCTGTCTACCGTGAGGGGTTGTGGAACATCCTCCTCAAATTTGGTTGCCTGCAGAAATTCATCACCATTCTCCACCTGCTCCACAATGAGATGCAAGCCATAATCCTCTCCAACAAAACCACCACAGAGCCAATACATGTGCAAACTGGGGTCAAACAGGGGCTGCATCATCGCACTAGCATTCATCTCTATCTTCCTCACAGCAACACTCCACCTCATCATCTTGAGGCTCCCCACTGGAGTGGAGCTAACCTACCAGCTAAGTGGTTAGCTTTTCAACCTCTGATGTCTCCAGGTCAGAACCAAGACCACCCCAACTTCTGTCATCGAGCTGCAGTACACAGAACATGTGTGTGCGCGCACACTCAGAGGCCAAGCTACAAGCATCATCGATCGCATTCACCGAGGTATATGAGAGAATGGGCCTCAGAATAAACATCTGGAAAACAAAGATTCTCTATCAGCATGCTCCTGCCATGCAAAACTGCCCCCCCAACCATCAAGAACCACAGTGAGCCTTTAGACAACGTGGATCATTTTCCACACCTTGGGAGCCTCCACTCAGCATGAGCAGACTTCGACAATTGAGTCCAGCATCGACTCCAATGCGCCAGTTCAGTCTTTGGAAGCCTGAGTGTTCGAAGATGGAGACCTCAAATCAAGCACCAAACCCATGGTCTACAGAGCAAGTGTGGTCCTCGCCCTCTTAGACAATAGGATTCCCCTCCTAGTGATCCCCTCCAAGCAGTCACTAGGATTCTATAGAATATGGGTTTGTATTTTAACAGCAGGTAAGGATTGCTAAGGGTATCAAAATCCAAAGCAAAGTAGTTTATAATTAATGTGGCCACAAGGTCCCATTGCTTGCAATATGTAAGAGGAGGAAAATGTCATTCAGTCCCTTAAACAAGTTTTTTCATTTACTTAGAATATGGTTGATCTGTATCTTAACTCCATTTACCCACCTTTCCTGGACTCGCCCAGTGGAGGAAATAGTTTCTCTCTATCTGCCCTATCAAATTATTTATGAATCTCAAACACCTCAATTAAATTGCCCCTTAGGCTTCTGTACTGTAGGTATGCTGGAAATAAGATGGAATTTCAGGGCAGCATGGATGAAGGCTTCTAATGAACAACAATATCCACATTCATGTCCTATGCTGAGTAATGGTTGGGGGAGAGATGGTGGGAGGAAAAATAGAAGAGACATGTTATTTTAAAATAAATCACATTTTTAAGAACCCTATTAATAGTTATCATTAAATCACTGGGCTTTTGTTCAATGTTCATAGTGAACAACAGTGTTGACGATAAAAGATTGAAATCACATGGATACAGCACCCTCTAGTGAGTGTGATGAGCTGAAACAATCTTTGATTATTTCACCATGTTTGCCACAGTTACAGAAAAACATGCAGTCCTGTAGCCCCATTTCACTATCTATGGACTTCCCAAAGTTCTTTGCTGCGGTGAAGTATTTTTGAAGTGTAGTAGCTGCTGTAATGTAGGAAACACGGCTACACAATTTGCAAGGTCCCACAAACAGCAATAAAATAAACAACAAGATAATCTAATCTTATTAAGTATTGGTTAAGGGATAGATATTGGCCATGACATTAGGAGAACACTCATTCTTCTTTGAAATAATGCCATGGAATATTTTAATGTCTGGCTGAGAGAGCAAACGCAGCCTTAGTTTGACAAAAATGAGTTGAAAATTTAAAAATTAATAATTGATCTAACATCAAGAGTTTCAAACTTCTACCATCCTTTGTGTGGAGGAATGCTTCCTACTTTACTCATGAAAACTTTGGCTCCAATATTTAGATTATATTCCCTAATCCTAGACCTCACAACTAGTGGACATAGTTTCCATCTCCCCTATCCGTTCTCCTAAATATCTTGCAAACTTCAAATGGGTCTCTCCTGCTAAATTCAAGAGAATATAACCCTAGTTTGTGTAATCTCTCCTTGTGATTTAGCCCGTGGGGTCCAGATATAATTCTGGTACATTGACCTCCAAGGTCAATAAACCCTTCCTAAGGTGTGGTGCCCAGACTGCTCACATGCTCCAGATGTGGTTTAATTAAGGCTTTGTACAACTGCAAAGTAGCTTCTAACCCCTTCAATTCTAGTCTTCTGGATGCAGAGGACAGCATCCCATTTGTATGTCAAACACTGTGAAGCATCAATAAACATCATCAGCTGTGATTCACTGGTGATCCTATCTCGGGTCATAAGCAACGAGCCTGGGAATGCAATGGAAGAGTCTATGTATTATCATTTTGTGAGATCCAGTAGCAAATGAAAAAAGATAACTAGCACCTTCACAAGAAAATTTAAAATCATCTTTTGTGCCAATTAATCGGGTGGTACAGTGGCACAGTGGTTAGCACTGCTGCCTCAGCGCCAGGGACCTGGGTTTGATTCCCGGCTTGGGTCACTGTCTGTGTGGAGTTTGTACATTCTCCCCGTGTCTGCGTGGGTTTCCTCCCACAGTCCAAAGATGTGTGGATTGGCCATGCTAAATTGCTCCTTAGTGTCAGGGGGACTAGCTAGGGTAAATGCTGGGCTATGGGGATAGGACTTGGGTGGGATTGTGGTCGGTGCAGACTCAATGGGCCGAATGGCCTCCTTCTGCACTGTAGGATTATACATATACAACTGATCTGGAGCCAAAGAATAATCCCAGTACACTTCAACCCTGTTTCTGATGGACCTGAGTTGCCTAACATGACACTCGTCAATCATTCACAGTAACAAGTCCTTAACATATTCTGTTGTCCTTTTTCTAAGAGCTGGACAAAAGTACTCGGCACAGTGATTAATTTATCACTTTCTCCTGATCTGATATACAATTCATCATTTTCAAAGAGGTGTGTTATCTTCTGAATCATATCTTATTTGAGGAACCATTGAGAAAATCAGACTTACCACGAACTTTGAATATGTTCTGAACTTGGAGGATGATCCAATGAATTTTCAAAGCCTTGGCTTTCAGGACCGAACGTGTATGACCTTACTGCTCCTAAGAATGAAATGACACAGTATTTCACTGTTTTATTCATTTTCAAATTTAACCCTCTAACTCTCTGGCAATTATTCAATTATAAAATCCTCATCTTCTTTCAAACTCCTCCCTACTTCTGAAATCTACTCCAACCATACAACTTTCCATGAACTTTGCACTCCTCTAATTCTGGCCTCTCAAGCATTCTTGATTTTTATTCTTCTACCATTCACTGATGACCATGCCTTCAAGCTTTGGAATTCTCTCCCCAAACCTCCACTTTTCATTGCTCTAGCTCTTTCCCCTCCTTTAGGACATTATTTTGGACTAAGCTTGTGGTGACCTATTCTAATATCCCCTTACATTGCTACAAGGGGGGGATGTTGGTGTAGTGGTAATGTTGCTGCACTGGTAATCCAGAAGCCCAAGCAACGCTTTAAGGACATGGATTAAAATCCCATGTTGTGCAGTGCAGATCCTGATTGTGAATCTCAGCAGAGGTGCCGATCAAAGGCACTTTCCCACAGGGAGGGAGGAAGGCAATCTTGTTGGGGTATCTCAGTGGCCTCCAGTAATCCTAGCACAATTTCAACTGGGAGATGATGTCCTAAAGAACAAGAAATGGGAGAGAAATTGGGAAAAATACAAGCTTACATCCATGTCTGACCTTTCATTCAATCTAACCTTTATACACAACATACAACACGCTTCTATTCTATGCACAGAAATTGTATTTACTCACCACCAAAAAATACTCACCAAGCTCATCTACAAAGAAGTGTGTGGCACCAGTGGAGGTATCATGGTGTGATGCAGCTTCATGCTTTGGACTATCACTTGGACACATGGAGCTCCCCCATTGTAATGAACAAGAATGGTTCTGCACTTCTTGGTTATCCTGTGAACTGTAAATTGTTACACAGGAATTTAAGTGGACAAAACAGTGAGCATAACTATCTCAAATTAGTATGATAGTTCATCTCCTTAGATATGAACAAAAATAAATTTTCTTTTGTTATATATTCCTGTGCTCGTCCAGGTGTGAGATGCTATTTCCCGAGAAAGGAATTCTTGCTAGTGCCGGCAATAAATATCCTCAATCAGGCACAGTACAGCCAAACATATAGGCTTAGTATTTCTAGTACAAAAGCAGACATTAGAATCATAGAAACCCTACAGTGCAGAAAGAGGCCATCTGGCCCATTGAGTCTGCACCGATCACAATCCCACCCAGGCCCTACCCCCATATCCCTATATATTTACCTGCTAATCCCTCTAACCTACACATCTCAGGACACTAAGGGGCAATTTTAGCATGGCCAATCAACCTAACCCGCACATCTTTGGACTGTGGGAGGAAACCGGAGCACCCGGAGGAAACCCACGCAGACACAAGGAGAATGTGCAAACTCCACACAGACAGTGACCCAAGCCGGGAATCGAACCCAGGTCCCTGGAGCTGTGAAGCAGCAGTGCTAACCACTGAGCTACCGTGCTGCCCAATTCTATGATTGTTTTAATGATTTAATAAGAGCCTCCTCTAACTCTTTCTAATCCGATCAGAAAATTTTTCCATTCTTGATTGCCTTCTCTAGTTTTTCCTTCAATGTATCTATCTATTCTACTGGTTCAATCAACTGCCCCAAGGGGTAGCGAATTTCACATTCTAACCACTTTTTGAGTAATGATATTTTTTCTGAATTCTCTGATAGATTTATGACTATTTTATATTTAGTACCTCTAGTTTTAGTCTCCCTCACAGGTAGAAATGTCTTCTTTATGTTTACCCTATCAAACTCTTCCATAATATTTAAGACCTCTTTCAGGTCACCCGTCAATCTTCTCTTTTCCCACTACTCTGCCTGACTTCAGAACGGCAATACCTACTTCACAGGAGTGACACTTTTAAAACATTTTCCATACCAGTCACACTATGATCTCTCTAAGTGAGACTCCCAGTCCATCAGACCTGATTCATGCAGTTCCAAGTTCCCAGGAACCTTGAATTACAACATATATCCCAATAGTTGTTGACTTGCAGGAGCACGGCTGATAGGTTTCTCAACCCCATTCTCCTGCCTTTTGCCCGTAACTTTCTATCTGTCTTAAATACACTCAGTGATTTGGTCTCCACAGCCTTCTGTGGCAATGAATTCCACAGATTCACCAGCCTCTGGCTGTAGAAATTCCTCCTCATCTCGGTTCCTTTACTCTGAGGTTGTGCCCTCGGATCCTAGTCTCTCCTACTAATGGAAACATCTTCCGCACGTCCACTCTATTTAGGCCTTTCAGTATTCTGTAAGCTTCAATGAGATCCCCCCCATCCTTCTAAACTCCATCGAATAGACTCAAACGCTCCTCATACGTCAAACCTTTCATTCTCGGGATCATTCTCGTGAACCTCCTCTGGACCCTATTCAATGCCAGCACATCTTTCCTTAGATACAGGCCCAAAATTGCTCACAATGTTCCAAATGTGGTCGAATCAGAGCCTTATAAAGCCTCAACACTACATCCCTATTTTTGTATTCTAGTCCTCTCGAAATGAATGCTAACATTGCATTTATCTTGCTAACTACCAACTCAACCTGCAGGTTAACCTTAAGAGAATCCTGAACTAGAACTCCCAAGTCCCTTTGCGTTTCTGATTTCTGAATTTTCTCTTCATTTAGAAAATTGTCTATGTCTCTATTCTTTCTACTAAAGTGCATAACCTCACATTTCCCCATGCTGTATTTCATTTGCCACTTCTCTGCCCACTCTCCTAACCTGTCCAAGTCCTTTTGAGGCCTCCCCGCCTCCTCAATACTACCTGCCTCTCCATCTTTGTATCATAGAAGTCATAGAAACCCTACAGTGCAGAAGGAGGCCATTCGGCCCATCGAGTCTGCACCGACCACAATCCCACCCAGGCCCTACCCCCACATATTTACCCACTAATCCCTCTAACCTACGCACCTCAGGGGCAATTTTTAACCTGGCCAATCAACCTAACCCGCACATCTTTGGACTGTGGGAGGAAACCGGAGCACCCGGAGGAAACCCACGCAGACACGAGGAGAATGTGCAAACTCCACACAGACAGTGACCCGAGCTGGGAATCGAACCCGGGACCCTGGAGCTGTGAAGCAGCAGTGCTAACCACTGTGCTACCGTGCCGCCCCTGCAAACTTAGCCACAATACCCTCAGTTCCTTCATCTACATCATTGATGTATAAAGTGAAAAGTAGTGGTCCCAAAACTGACCCCTGCGGAACTCCACTAGTCACTGCCTGCTATTGTGAAACAGAACCCTTTATCCCCACTCTCTGCTTTCTGCCAGTCACAATAAGAAGTCTCACAACACCAGGTTAAAGTCCAACAGGTTTATTTGGTAGCACAAGTCACCAGCTTTCGGAGCGCTGCCCCTTCATCAGTTGAGTGGGAGTTCTGTTCACAAACAGGGCATATAAAGACACAAAGTCAATTTACAAAATAATGGTTGGAATGTGAGTCTATACAGGTAATCAAGTCTTAAAGGTACAGACAATGTGAGTGGAGAGAGGGTTAAGCATAGGTTAAAGAGATGTGTATTGTCTCCAGCTAGGACAGTTAGTGAGATTTTGCAAGTCCAGGCAAGTCGCGGGGGTTACAGATAGTGTGACATGGAGACAATACACATCTCTTTAACCTGTGCTTAACCCTCTCTCCACTCACATTGTCTGTACCTGATTGTGAACAGAACTCCCACTCACCTGATAAAGAAGCAGCGCTCCGAAAGCTAGTGGCTTGTGCTACCAAATAAACCTGTTGGACTTTAACCTGGTGTTGTGAGACTTCTTACTGTATTTACCCCAGTCCAACGCCAGTATCTCCACATCATTCTGCCAGTCAACCAATCTTCTAACCATGCTAGTCATCATTATGATTTTACAACCTAATATTATTGCATTGAGGTGCCTGTTAGCTGAGCAGCTTGATTGACAGTTTCACGTAGTTATATAATAGAAATGTTTGTTTTCATGAGAAGTCCATGGAAGGAATTTCAATGTATTGAATGGATTTTTATCAATAAGATTTTTTAAAAATAATTACATCATCAATAGATATAACTATTTTATGTCAGCATGGCTCCCCTGAAGCTTTCCCATGATGGGGACTAGGCGAGTTAACATGGAGGGAGTAACGGCAAAGGGTGGTGGGTAGGGGACATGGGTTGGCATGAATTGGCACCAAATTGGCATGGGACTACAAAGGGCCATGGAAATAATTGGGGTCATGGGTTGGCATGGGGTTGTGACAGGTCATGGGGGATTCGAGAGGCATAGAGTGATATAGAGGCATGAGGCATCATAGTGAGTGGATAGAGGAGCAAAGGGTGACATGGGGGTATGAGGAGCCATGGGGTGGGGGGGGGGGGACGCATGATGTGGCACAGATTGGCATGGATGTAGCATAGGAAGCGTGTGAGGACTGGTGCGCTGTTTTTTTGTTTATTCTTTTTTAAAATAACTTCAACAAAATACCAGTGCACAGAGGGAGGGCTTCCACCCAGTCCTGCCCCCACAGCCTTCGCACTCATTCCTGGGGCCAGGGATCTAACTTCTAACCCAACCTGCTGCCAATTCCAACTTTCAGGCCTCATTTCAGAGCCAGGAAACATCTCTGCACTCCTGTACCTGGAGCAAATATTGGGCCAAAATATTAGCACTCAGTCACATTGCAAAAGCACTTTGACAATTATCTTCCAACCTTTGTTTCAGGAGATGACGGGGGAAAAGTGTGTATTGTGCTCACTTGCACATGACTGATATTTAATTTTTAAAAAATAACATGAGTTTCACTTTCCTAATTTACTTCTGGCAAGATATCAAGAATATGCAACTGAGCTTGAAGCTTTATATTTGGACTGTTCTATTTGCGTCACCAGGTGATGGTCACATACAGTTAGATATTCATTTTCAGCTCAGATCCTGACACGCATGATGATGAATCGGAATTATAATTACCATTTCACAAGTGAAAAACAAAAGAGAATTTCAAAAGTGAAAAATAATCCCATTTAAAGGCTCATGCAAAAGACAAAAGTCTAAATTCATTACCAAAAACTGTTTAAGAATCAGGGCACCCAAATGATCAAGATAATGGGGTAGATTCTGAAATCAATGACCTGAATATTGCAGGCATCATGCCTGGAATATTTTGACCAGATGAAAGATCTTGCCAGGGAGAAAAAAACTCAGTAAATCTACCTTAATTGGCCAAAACCACAGATAATTCAAGGAGTTTGGGATGAATCATTTCCAATGCAATTGATTCCATCCCTGTCCAAACCCATTGTTTCAGGCTGACCCAGACGACACCCAATCTTAGCATTCAATCTGATCAAGATGAACTTCTAACCCCATCTCCTCTCCATCAGAAAAAAAAATTATTTCAACATTTCTGTCACCGTCTCAGTTCATTTACTGCTTTATCACTCTAGACTTGACACCAATATCCTTCTGGCTGGCCTCCCATCTTGCACCTTCCATAAACTCCATCTCATCCAAAACTCTGCTATCTGTATCTGATTTCACAAGTCCTGTCATCACTGACTTACATCAGATCGGCTGTGATAGCTTCAAAAGATGAATAGCCTGTTCTCACTCACCATCCAGTCTGAGATATAAAGAATGGCATCTTAGGCAAGGTATTTAATGGCTGCTAGCACTTGCATAATTGGACCACTATACAGACAGTGGAATGACAGAGGAGGGGGGATAATGGGGTGTGGGAGGAGATACAAAGTATGGGAGCAACAAGGAATGGGTAGGGACAAGGAGTGGGAGAGACAAGGAAAAACCCTGCCTGCTTATACTCAGAATCAATGATTTTAATGTTCACAGAATTGTAGATTTGTAGAGTTTACAATTTATCAGTGCAGGACAATAAAAGCTTACCTCTGAGGTGAACTGGCAAAGGTTGCAGAAACAGTTTGATTGTTCTCTATATTTTGCTGCTGTCGTATTGTTGATCTTCTTTCACCACTGTTGTGGTCACGCCGCCTCGTATTTCGTGGTCCAGTCTCTGATAGGGGCACAACTACATCATAGAGAAAGGTTGAGAGAATTTCCCATAAAAGGATTATTGACTTTGGTGCAGTTAACCAACAGTTGAGTGGACCAATGGAAGAGATAGAAAAGCTTGACACACCATCGAAGCTCACCCGCCACTTCCCAGAGGTTTCATAACTCTCAGCCACAAGTCTCCACTTAGTGGCAGAAGATGGGGGAGCTGGTGTAATAAAGCATCACAGTAACACCCAGTCCCTTTCACGTTTTGGCTTCTCCAGATGTGTTTGGTAGAGGTGCTGATCTTAGCTCATTACCAATCTTTATCATCCCTGATTTCACCTAATCCTCAATCACAACTCCTCATTATTTGCACCTCACCCCAATCTCAGCTCATCATCTCACCTCATCCCTGATCTCAGATCCTCACTAATTTCACCTCATTCCGATCTCAGCTCATTATTCTCACCTCATTCCTAATCTCATCTTCTCACCAATCTCACCACATTCCCAATCTCATCTCACCACATTCCCAATCTCATCTCACAATCTCACCTCATCCCCAATCTCAGTTTCTCACCAATCTCACCACATCCCCAATCTCATCTCACCAATCTCACCTCATCCCCAATCTCATCTCACCAATTTCACCTCATTCCCAATCTCAGTATCTCACCACATTCCCAATCTCAGCTTCTCACCAATCTCGCCATATTCACAATCTCATCTCCTCACCAATCTCACCTTCTCACCAATCTCACCTCATCCCCAATCTCACCACATTCCCAATCTCAACTCCTCACCAATCTCGCCATATTCCCAATCTCATCTCCTCACCAATCTCACCTTCTCACCTCATTCCCAATCTCAGTTCCTCACCAATCTCACCACATTCCCAATCTCATCTCACCAATCTCACCACATGCCCAATCTCAGCCTCTCACCAATCTCACCTCATGTCCAATCTCAGCTCCTCATTATTCTCACCTCATTCCCAATCTCAGCCTCTCACCAATCTCACCTCATCCCTGATCTCAGCTCCTCATCAATTTCACCTCATTCCCAATCTCAGCTAATCACCAATCTCACCTCATCCCTGATCTCAACTCCTCGCCATTCTCAGTCTATCCCCAATCTCAGCTCCTTAATACCTTCCTGATCCCAGCTCATTCACAATCTCTGCTCCTTCCTGGCTCACTCCCAGTCCCAATTCCAGTTCAATCCCAGCATCAGCTCACCACCAACTCAGTTCATCTGATTTTTGCTGCTCACTGTCTCATCCCATCCCCAGTTTCAGTCCCTCACCATCTAATTTCATTACTGATCTCAGCTCATCACTGATCTTCACCAATTTCGCTCATCACCAATCCCCACTCATCCTGATCTTCACTCCTTGATCTCAACTGATCCCTAATCTCTAATAATTTCTGATCTTTGCTCATCCCCCATATCAGTTCATCAGCAATTTCAGCTAATTCTTGATCGGGAGTTAAAGTTTCCATACTTCTTCCAAATTTGTATCTATAAATGGAAAGGTTGCTAATTCTTGAACTGTTGGACCAGTAGTTTGCAGATCCAGTTGCATCACATCCAAATTGTCATAGATTCAAATAAATATTTCTATTCAAAATGTGAAGCATATTTAAAATAGGTTAAGACTAATTTAAATGATTTTCCCCATGGTGCTTTTAAGTAAATTTTTGTTGAAGTTGGGTTGGCAGAGCAATGGCTTGAGCAGAGGTAAGAACTCCCTCCCTCTCAGGAATGATAATAGGTGAGACAAACCTGTGAGCCAATGACTGCATGCAGAGGGTTGAGAGTAGAAAATGGTCTGCTTTATAAGAGCATCAAAGAAAGAAAATAGCTTGCATTTATGAAGAGCCATGCACAAACTGAGGACATCTCAAAGCCCCTTACCGGTGAAGCATTTTTGAAGTGTAGTCATTATTAGAATGTCAGAAATGCACAACCAATTTTAACTCAGCAAATTCTCACAAACAGCAATGGATATTAATGACCAGATAATCTAGTTTTAGTGATGTTAGTTAAATGATAAATATTGGCCAGGGTCCCGTGGATTAACAACCATGCTCTTCTTCGAAATAGTGCTGTGGAAATGTTTACGGCCATTTGAAAGGGCATGCAAGTTGCTTGGTTTAATGTCTCATTCAAAAGGTGGTATCATCAACAGTGCACCACTCCTTCGGTGCTGCATCGCTTAGATTATGTTCTTCAATCCTTCTGACTAGATATGACAGTGCTACTACTCCATCATTGCTGATAGCAAAGACACAAGATAAAGTGAGAAATGAAAGGACTCAATCTTTTGTTTATGTCTTTACTGTTGTTAAATCAACGTGAATGAAGAGGACATAAAAGCACAACCAAGTAATTGAGTAAACTGATTACAAGCCATGAGAGAATGATTGAAAGGTATATTTGACATGACAATCTTTTCACCTCCATGACTTGGTTCTAAATCTAGCCTAAACTAATTGGGTCTTTCTACTGGCTGTAAATGACCTACTATACAAATTTGAAATTCAGTCTAGCACTATTTATCAGCCAAACCTCATGGTGCAGAATTCCCAATGATGCACAAACTAACATAGTCAGTTGAAGCCGCAAGTAATCATCCGTCTGCATTCCATCTGACCTGGAAGTACTAAATGTCAACATTGGGTGACAAGAATGAAAAAGCAATAGCTCACTGAAATTCACCGAAAGTAAATTCAGAGTTATATTTGTGACAATTGCTGCTAAAACTTAAGAACAGGAGTAGGCCATTCAACCTTGAGTCCCATTCAATATGATCATGGCTGGTCTGTAACCTAACGCCATATACCCACCTATGCTCCATGACCCTCAATATCTATGGAAAACAAATATGTATCAATCTCAGATTTAAAATTAACACTTGATCTAGCTTCAATTGCTGTTTGCAGGAGTGATCCAAATTTTTTCAATCCTTTGTGCGAAGATTTCACACCTAAAAGGTCTAGCTCTACCTCTTGGATACATGGCCCCGGTCCTAGATTCCACAAAGTCATTTCTCTCTATTTACCATATCTGTTCCCCTTAATATCATGAAAATTCTGATCAAAACAACTCCGAACCTTCTAAATTGCAGGAAATACAATATTAGTTTGTGTAACCTCTCATAATTTAACCCTTGGAGTCCCTTGGCAAAGCTCCAAGGCCAATGTAATTCTTTCTAAACTGTTTACAGTACTCCAGGTTTGGTCTGACCAGGATTTGTAGCTGAAACACGATTTCATAGATTTGTGTATAGATCCACAATGCTGGGTGCCAACTCTACTGGGCCCAGTGATAACTCCAAAGATCATAGAATCCCTCCAGTGCAGAAGAGGCCATTTGACCCACCAAGTCTGCACTGACCACAATCCCACCCAGGCCCTATTCCCGTAACTTCTCATATTTACCTTGCTAATCCCCCTGACATTAAGGAGCAATTGAGCATGGCCAAACAACCTAACCTGCAAATCTTTGGACTTCGGAGTGCCCAGAGGAAACCCATGCAGACACAGGGAGAACGTGCAAACTCCAAACAGACAGTGATCCGAGGCCAGAATTGAAGCCGGGTCCCTGGTGCTGTGAGGCAGCAGTGCTGAACTACTGTACCGTCTGTAAATGACTTCTACCTCCTATTTTAATCTTCTAGATATAAAAGCCAGCATTCTATCTGCCTTTTTGATTATTTTCTATACTTGTTGATCCATGTACCTGGACACCCAAGTCTCTTGGACCTCCACTGTTTTTAATTTTTCACCATTTAGAAGTGATCTTGTCAGGTCCAAAGAGGTTCACCTCATATTTGCTTACTTTGAAATCCATTTGCCACAATTTTTCCCCAATCAATTGATCTATTAATTCCTCTGCAATTTTAATGCTTCCATCCTCACCATTTGCAATGCCACAAGTAATGGAATCCGTGGTAAAAGTACAGTTGGCTCAAGGGGTGGGGGATTTGGGGTGGGAGGGCAGGAAAGATTGTGCGCAGTGCCCAGGTCTCCAGAGGTGCTGCTGTGTGAACTCAAGCAATGATGCTCTGTGAAGTGGGGGACAGCCACAATGGAAATGAATACACAGCGGGGGAGCCCTGGGAGAACACTTCAGGGCCAGCCTGGCCAGATGCAGCAGTGTGGAAAGACAGTGCGAAGAAGTAATGTCTGTGACTTGGAGAAAGCATGAAAAACATCCCATGTGACTGGTTTTGTAGGAGGATGCATATAGTTGGGATAAAGGTTTGGTGGGAGATGTAAAGAGTTATCAGAAGCACCTGATGCTGACGTAACTATGATGGAATGACACATGGAGGGAGGAAAAGTCCAACCTCGCACAAAGTTCCTAAGATGTACATAGAGCTGTAAATAAATACTAATGGTTTTAACAAACTACAGTTTTACTCGGGGAAAATAGACAAACCCCGAAACAACCCTTTTAGTCTCGAGATGACAAAACCTGTTTGAGCAGGAGAAAAGTTAGTGAGTGGTGGTTGTTGGGGCATCGCAGCCAGAAGCTGAGGTGAAGAAGAAAGATTCCAACAACAGGTTTACCAAGCATGGCAAACCCATTACAAAACTATGCTGGTTTTCTCTGAGCAGCTGAATATTTTCAAGGTGTTCAGTCATTATAGACTCTAGCAGTTGCCCAACAAAGTACGTGAGACTAACTGGTCTATAATTTTCTGATCTCCCTCTGTTAAGTCTGAGACCATAGTGGGATAGCTCCAAAGAACTCACAGGAGAGGCAAGTCACAGGAACAATCGGGTTTATTTGATGAATTGTACTCTCACACTCCAGCCCTCAACTGGCTGTAGGGGTGGATTCCCGGGCAGGTCGCCATTTGTCCCAGGTCACCTGATCCATCCTCTTAAAGGAGCTATGTCCCCCCATACATAACACTCCTCCCTTCGAAATAGCAATCCCCATCCAGAAATAATTAACTATTTACGTATATGGTCATAAATTTACACATTACAGACAGTAATAAACATTCATTTGGCCTCCCACTCAAATGTTCATGTTATATAGATGTGATCAATTGGTCTGGAGCCGACAGTTCCGTGGAAGTTGTTTCCTGAGAGCTGGAACTGACCTTGGGTTCCTCGCCAGTGATCGCGGCGCCGGTGAGTCCGCCTCCAGGGATTCTTCCATCCACACATCATCAATCACTACTCCCGGTGTTCCCGGCTCATCAGCCGAAGATGTAGCTATGGGTCCCCTGCACCCTTCCTCTGGAACCTCTGCCGGTTCTGCCTGAACCGGCTCCATCTCCCCAGCTGGTGTTTCCACTCCTTGATATGGTGTTGCCAGTAATTGGTCCACATGTCTACGCCAAACCAACTTGTCTTGCGTCTCCACAGTATAGGACAGCGACTTAGTCTTGGCTAGTATTACTGCCAGAATCTTTTTCCTCCCCAGCACTAGTTCCTCGCTTGAACTATTTTGTCTTTTGGAAAAGTTCTCAGTTTTGCATGTTCAGCTCGATGGCCCATCTACTTCTCTTGATGGTCACCTTCACCACTCCGGCCTCAGTAAATTGAACGTTGTCTGTAACTATCTTACCAGCATCAATGTTGTCGGGGACATTTTGTCGGTGCGTGTGGTAAATTTCGATACATATTTAGAAACTGGTTCACTTATTGCCTCAACGATCCTGACCTCTTTGAAGCCTTCAAGGAGTGTTTTACCGACTGCACAAACAGCTCTGCTAGACCACTCGTTGGATGATATGATGCAGATTTCACATGCCGAATGCCATGTATTCTTTAAATTCCCATGACACAAACTGCGGCTCGTTGTCAGTTACCACTTCCTCCAGGCAACCAAACTTGGTGAACATGTCGTCAAGCTTGTCCGGGGTCACCTCGGTGGTAGTTGTTTTCATGCACTTCACATCTGGCCACTTAGAATATGCATTCACAGCCACTAGTAATATGTAGTTTTCCACTGGTCCAGCAAAATCAACATGGACGCGTTCCCATAGTCCTTTTGGCCATTCCCAAGTGTGCAATATGGATGCTGGTGGTACTTTCCGAATTTGGGAGCACACTACACATGCTCTTGCTTTCTCTTCTATGCTAGCATCAATGTTTGGCCACCAGACGTAACTCCTGGTCACACCTCTTTCATCCGTACCACCCCTGGGTGCCTTGGTGCAGTTGCTCCAGCACTTTCCTCCTCAATGCAGTCAGAATAACGACCCGCATACCCCATAACAAGCAGTCATCCTGTACTGACATTTCCCATTGTTGGTTCAGGTAGGGCCTCAACTCCGGGCCCTTCTTGTGATAAGTCGTTCCCCTCCAGATGGGGTCTATCATCCGACTCAGTATGGGGTCTTTTCTTGTGGCTTGCTTAATATTGGCAGCTGTAGTCAGAACTTTATTCTCTTGTGAAAAACACATCATCTTCCCTGCCTCTTTGGAATCCTCTCTGTTCCCTGGCAAAAGCAGTTTTGATATCATGTCTGTGTTGGCGATAATGGATCTCATATGAATGACCTGACAAGATCAATGCCCACTTTTGCAACCTCATGGCAGCAGTTGATGCAATACCCAAAGAGGGCCCCAAAATTCTTGCGGGTGGTCTGTGGTCTGTTAGTAGGACAATTTCCGGCCATACAGGAATTGGTGAAACTTTGCCATTCCAATAGTGATACTCAGTGCCTCCTTCCCTATCTGGGCATAATTTCCCTTTGCCTTAGAGAATGAACATGACGTAAAGATGATGGGTTGATCTTCCCCATTGGCCTTCATGTGGGAGAGAACCACTCCCACCCTGTATGATGATGTGTCACATGCCAGCTGAAGAGGTAACTTTGGGTTAAAGTCTATCAAGACCCCAGACTCCTTTAATGCCTCCTTTGTTGCTTGGTAGGCCTCTTACATTCTGACGTCCACTGCCATGTCTGACCTTTCATCAGTAGTCGATGCAGAGACTTCAATATCGTCACCAGATCCGGCACAAATTTACCATGATAATTAATCAGTCCAAGAAAGGACCTCAACTGTGACACATGCCCCTGTCTGGGCATCTTCATAATAGCTCCCAGTTTCTGAGCCTTATGCAACCCCTCATCATCGATGACGTGACCCAGGTACTCTTGAAAAATTCGCGTTTGTCTCTCCTAATTTGCAGACCATGGTTTTGCAGCCGCTTCAGTGTCTCTTCCAGATTATGTAAATGTTCCTCATCGGTGGCACCTGTGATTAAAATGTCATCTAAGTAGCACTGCACCCCCTGAAGACCACTTAGAATTTGGTCCATTGTCCTCTGGAAAATGGTCAGAGCTGACTTAATTCTAAAATGTAGTCACTTGTAGCAAAATAACCCTTTTTGGGTGACAATCGTTAACAACGGTTGTGAATCCTCAGCCACTCCCATTTGCAGATATGCTTGGGAGAGATACATCCAAGTGAATTTTTTTCCTCCAGTCAGGCCACTCAATGAAGGTTAATGGATACTGTTCCATGCATAAGTTTAGGATCACTATGACCTTAAAGTCCCCACATAGTCTCACAGATTCATCAGTCTTCATGACCGGGACTATGGGCATGGCCCACTCATTCGTGGCCACTGGTTCCAAGACCCCAACTCTACCAATCTCTCCAGTTTGACCTCCACTATGGGTCTAATTGCGTATGGTACTGGCCAAGCTTTCATGCTCTTGGAGCAAGCTTCCAGTTTCAACTGTATAATCACCTTCACTTTTTTAATCTCCCCCAGGGCTCCACTGCACACCTCCTAGTATCTTCCAGTCTCTTGTCCAGGCCCGAACAAGCTTCTGAGACTCTGTTTACTACTTCCCAATTTAGCCTCAGTCACTTCATCCAAGCTCTTCCAAGCAACGCAGGGTAATTCCCTTTTAATGACGTACTCTTTCAACAGTGGCTATTCGCCACTTCCTCCTGGTTGAGAGGCCTGGTCATTTCTGTTTCGCCCCTTCCTGGGACCCTGATGCTCTCCCGCAGTTCCAACATTGAGCTCCTCTCGTCCAGCCACCGGTCTCTGTGTGGCCCTTTTTAACCACACTGACAACCCTCCTTGGGCTTCGATTGATTTCCTGGGGCGTCCACCATCTTGTATACTGCTGCTCTTGTGCTGAAGTGCGAGTCGACAGCTCCGTGAATGGTTTATCAGCTGGTTTCTCTGGCTGCAATATATTCCTTAGGAATGGAATAACATGGTCATCTTCAATCTTGTTTGCTGTAATAAAAGTACCAAATCTCTCTATGTAAGTCGACCATGCCTCGGCCTCCTCGTGGAATCCTCCGATGTTCCCAAACTTTCCCGCCATTTTGCCTTGGCAGCGGCAAGGTTTCCTGCGGCAGCATGATTAGGCCTGAAGCCTGTCCCTCCCATGCTGACACCTGGCTGCCGATCGTGGTGGCTCGACGAATGCAGGACTCTTCATTCACCTTGCAGTCCCCTGTGATCGGCAGTGAGTAGTTCCGAGTGCCCGTTTCCTTCCCCCATTGTTCGTCCAGTGCTTACTATGGCTGCCACGCAGTCCTGAACGCAATCTCCCCCCCCCCCCCCCAGTGTTCTTGCCATGGGCTATTCATTGGTCCAAGGTGGAAAAAGAAGAAAATTCTCGCTCTTCCCTCACAGTCGTGGAACCAAGACACCGATCGTTGTCGCCAGTGTTAAGTCCGAGACTACTGGGGGGATAGCTCCAAAGAACTCACACACAACCCAATTTACAGGAACAAAAGGGTTTGATTAGCTGTATTTTTCGCACTCCAGCCCTCTACTGGCTGTAGGGGTGGATTCCTGGGCCCCCCCACCCCAAGTCATCTGACCTGTCCTCTTAATGGGGCTATGCCCCACATACATAACACCCTCTGTTACCTTCCTTAAAGAACAGAGAGGGTGGCATGCACAGCTTTTCAATCTAAGAAAGTGGTTCCCAAGTCCAGAAGACTTTGGAAATTATACTCAAAGCATCTGCAATGTTCTCAATCACAGCCTATAAAACCCTGGGATGAAAGAGATTTTCCTTTTATTATTTTGCTTAGATGTTCTGATTCAATATTAGTTTCCTTCGGACTTTTGGCGTGCTGATCTCTTCCTGTAACTCGGACAAAGTATTATTCAGCATGTTCACCATTTCCACGTGATATTGTCAGAGGGACCACATTGCTCCTGTCCACCCTCTTTCTTCTAATATAATTGTAACAAAGTTGTATGTTGATTTTGATATTCATTACAAATTTCTTTTCATACTCCCCATTTGTAGCTCTATTTTGTAATCCTTTGCTGTGCTTTGTATATTTCCCAGTCACCAGGATCTTTGTGCTTTTTATGCATTTTTATCTGTTTTTTCCATTTAGTTTCATGTTGTTCCTTACCTCTTTAGTTGTCCCAATTTGAATCCCCAATTTGCTATTCTATCTGACTGGGGATGAATATGCAAATCAATTCAGCATTAAACAACATTGGCCATGGAGTTATTGTTTGGAGGGAATGCGATAGCAGAAAACCGATTATGCAATGTAAAATTAATGTCAATAGATTATTATAGTGACATATATGACATACAGGTTACCACAGGGACATGATGCTGGTGTTACCAGTACGGGCATTTATCCAAAATTGCTCCTGCTGAAATCTAGATGACAGCTTTCAGAAAAAGACAAAGTCCAGAATTCTCCGATGCAATCTATCCTACACTCGCTGTCAGCGAGAATGGAAAATTTGGCATTCAGCCAGATCTCCATTTACTACAGCTGTAACAGAGAATCCCAGCTGTGGGCGAGATTGGAAAATTTCGGCCAAATGCTCTCATGAGCTCATAATGGCTAATGTGCGAAGATTTAACAATACATGACCTACTGGAGGAGACATGATAAGCTTGACATATTCTCTTATCTCCTTCAATAACTCTTCTGTAGCTTCGGCTACTTGGTGAGATTTATTTAGAAATGAAATATACACAAGCAAAAGACACGGGAAGATATTAACACAGAACAACACTTGAAATAATAACGCTATAATTGGTTATGTATGTTGAGTGCATAGTCCTTTAAGGGCGCAGGTCATATTACCCTTGGGGTTTTGGAGTTCTGCCTGGGAACCAACCTGCAGCAGCAGGAGTTGGAGTGTGGAGCAAATTAGACCTGCAACAAAATACTGATCTTCCCCGACGTCTGCCCGTGGAATCAAATCTTGGGATACACCACAGCAGCAGAGTACATAACAATGGAGACAAGGATGGGATGACTGATGGTTCATAGGGTAAAGGGTCGGGACTTCCATCGTGACCGTCTGCCGAAACCCATGGTGCAGAGAGAGAAAAAGGATCCTTGGAGGAAAGTAGTGAGTTGAATGGACCCAGGTGCTGTCAACGATTGCAAAGTTCTGTCTCCATGATTGCCGTTGGAATCAGTCAGCACAGGCAGCTTTCGGGCCTAGATTTTCAGGCGCAGGAAAACCCCGGCTGGCGGCAAAAAGGAAAAATGGCGGGTGAATTCAGCAGGATAGGCGCGTTCGACAAGGAACCCAAGTGGTGGGCAGCCTACATTGAGCGGTTTAGTACATTTTCTAAAGCAAATCGGGTGGTGGACAATCTCATCATGCTGGTCTTAGCACGGTTGGAAGTAAGACATTCAACGTTCTGAGGAGTTTAATGCAGCCAGAGAAACTGGCTGACAAGTCTTTTCAGGAGCTGAGAAATGTACTGGAGGGACACTTAGTGTCAAAACCACTTGTGATTGTACAGCGCTTCCATTTTTACAAGTAGGACCAGTTGGAGGGCGGGACCATCACCCAATTCATAGCTACCCTTAAAAGCCTAGCACGGCACTGTGAATTTGAGACGTACTTTCAGGACATTGTGTGATTGGCTTGTGTGGGGCCTCCAACAGGAAGCAATTCAGTGAAGACTGCTAGCAGAACCGCAGCTGGAGTTTAAGGCGGCTCTTGAAATTGCAATCTCAATGGAACGGGCTGCCAGCAGGGCAATGCATTTCGGCGCTAGCACAAGGATGCACAAGTTGGCAGAGACACTGAAGAGTCAGTCACTGCCCAAGGAATGTTGTCATTGTGGCCAGGGATAGGGGGGGTGGGGGGTGGTCACAAGAAGCACAGTTGCTGGATGAGGGGAACGACATGCTGGAACTGTCAGGAAGTGGGCCACATTGCCCGAAACGGCAGAGTACCAGTGCTCCAGGAGAATGGGAAGTCAAAGCAACCGGTGTCAAAACCAAGGAAGATGTGGCAAGTGGCCAATATTGATGAGGACTTATGGGGTCCGTGGGGTCTGCGGATGAAACAGCCAGACTGAGAAGATGCAGTTTAAATTTAACATTTTATCTGTATGGGGTGAGGCAGACTGGTTCTGAGCGATGCCCAAAGTGTAAGGGAAACCAGTGAAGATGGAGGTGGACACAAGGGTGGCAGACCCCAGAGTTAATATAGAAGGAAAAGTTGACTCATCTACCCCTGAAGCCAGCAAACATCACTGAGGACGTACACAGAAGTTAGTCCCTCTTAAGGGCTATGTCTCAGTCAATGTACAGCTGAGGGACCAGTGCACAGAATTATCTTTATGTTGTAAAAGGTGACCACCTGTTTTGTTCGGATGATCCTGGCTGAAACAACTGAAATTGAACTGGGAGGTGGTGAGCAGATTAACGGAGTCTCGTTCGAGCCTTAATGATATTTTGGAGAAATGCAAGGGTGTGTTCAGTGGAACCCTTAATGAGATGGAAGGAGTGAAAGTGAGTCTGTGGCTGAAGCCAGATGCATGCCGAAGAACACGAAGGCATGTCCGATGCTGTATGTGATCAGACACAAGGAGGTTGACCTAGTGATTAGTAGGTTTGGAAGTATTGGAAACAGTGGCCACGAATGAGTGGGCTACGCCCATTGTTCCCCAATAGCTCAGTGAGGCAATGCGGGGATTTGAAAGCCATGATGAACCCTGTGCCTATGTGCGGATCAGTATCCACTGCCCCTTAACGAAAACCTGTTTAAGGGCCTTGCTGGAGGTCAAAAATATTACCAAAATGGATCTCTCCTCGGCCTACTTACAGGTGGGAATGGCCAAAGACTCTCAACCCCCATTGACCATTGTTACCCAAAGAGTTGTCCCATTACATGGGGTCATGTCAGCCCCAGCCTTATTTCAGAGAGCCATGGACCAGATGTTGAATAGTGTCCTGGGGGTCCAATATTACCTGGATGATATTCTGGTAACGGGGTCCACAGATGAGGAGCATTTGTGAATGTTGGAAGAGATGATGAAGAGACTGCAGGAACATGGGCTACAGGTAAAGAGAGAGAGAAGTGAGAGCTTGTCAGTGATTCCATCGAATATTTAGAACATGTTATCGATGGGGAAGGATTACATAAAGCGCCAAAGAAGTTGGAAGCCATAATGAAGGTGCCAAGATTTGAAAATGCGTCCCAACTGAAGTCCGTCCTGAAGGTGCCAAGATTTGAAAATGCGTCCCAACTGAAGTCCGTCCTGGGGCTCAAATTATGTTAAATTTGTGCCGGGCTTGGTGACAGTACTGAAACCACTGCATCAATTATTAATGAAGGGACTGGAGTGGAAGTGAACGCCAGGCAGCGAAAAAGGCCTTAAAGACTCCAAGGTCTTAGTTCATTTTAATCTGAGACTATCTCTTCGACTGGCCATATGGTGTGGGAGCGGTTCTATCCCATGTGAGGGCAAATGGGGAAATCAGGCCTATTGCATTCGCGTCTAGGTCATTCTCTAAAGCAGGAGAAAAATACACGGAAATAGAGGAAGAGGCATTAGGCATCATTTTGATGTTACCAAATTTCACACTATTTGTATGGCAGGCAGGTCATTTTACTGACGGACCACAGACCACTGACTACAATTTTGGGAGTTTTAACAACACCAGGTTAAAGTCCAACAGGTTTATTTGGTAGCAAATGCCATTAGCTTTCGGAGCACTGCTTCTTCGTCAGATGGAGTGGATATCGGCTCCAGAACAGGGCATACAGAGACAAAAAAATCAAGATACAGAATACTGATTAGAATGCGAATCTCTACAGTCCTGTCTGTCCTGGAGCTCCACTTCTCCAGCTTCCACCCTAAACACGTTAAAGAAGCCATCCCCTACGGACAAGCCCTCCGTATACACAGGATCTGCTCGGATGAGGAGGATCGCAACAGACACCTCCAGACGCTGAAAGATGCCCTCATAACAGGATACGGCGCTTGACTCATCGATCAACAGTTCCGACGCACCACAGCAAAAAACCGCACCGACCTCCTCAGAAGACAAACATGGGACACGGTGACAGAGTACCCTTCGTCGTCCAGTACTTCCCCGGAGTGGAGAAGCTACGGCATCTCCTCCGGGGCCTTCAACACGTCATTGATGAAGGCGAACATCTCGCCAAGGCCATCCCCACACCCCCACTTCTTGCCTTCAAGCAACCGCACAACCTCAAACAGACCATTGTCTGCAGCAAACTACCCAGCCTTCAGGAGAACAGTGACCACGACACCACACACCCCTGCCACAGCAACCTCTGCAAGACGTGCCAGATCATCGACACGGATGCCATCATCTCATGTGAAAACACCATCTACCAGGTACACGGTACCTACTCTTGCAACTCGGCCAACGTTGTCTACCTGATACGCTGCAGGAAAGGATGTCCTGAGGCATGGTACATGGGGGAAACCATGCAGACGCTACAACAACAGATGAATGAACATCGCTCGACAATCCCCAGGCAAGACTGTTCTCTTCCTGTGGGGGACTACTTCAGTGGTCACGGGTATTCAGCCTCTGATCTTCGGGTAAGCGCTCTCCAAGGTGGCCTTCACGACACACGACAGCGCAGAGTCGCTGCGCAGAAACTGATAGCCAAGTTCCGCACACGAGGACGGCCTAAACCGGGATCTTGGGTTCATGTCACACTATCAGTAACCCCCAAAGCTTGCCTCCTGGACTTGCAGAATCTCACTGGCTGTCCTGTCTGGAGACAATACACATTACCCTGTGCCTAATGCTCCCTCCACTCACATTGTCTGTATCTTTAAAACCTGATTAGCTGTAAAGATTCGCATTCTAATCAGTATTCTGTAACTTGATTTTTTGTCTCTGCATGCCTTGTTTGAGAGCAGATATCCGCTCCATCTGACGAAGGAGCAGTGCTCCGAAAGCTAATAGCATTTGCTACCAAATAAACCTGTTGGAGTTTAACCTGGTGTTGTTAAAACTCTTACTGTGTTTACCCCAGTCCAACGCCGGCATCTCCACATTACAATTTTGGGACCATTCACAGGGATTCTATTGATGGCCGAAGCTCGATTACAGCGTTGACATTATCTGCCTACTCGTATAAGATTTGCCACCGTCAGTCAGGCCAACATGCAAATGCGGATGCTTGACCCAGGCTGCTGCTGCCTCGTAAGAGGCAGGCCAAGGACGAGATGACCCGAATCATGGACTTTTCACAAGATGACAAAGTGCCACTGTTCAGGTGAAGAACGTCACAAGGAAGCATCCCGTACTAAGTCAGGTGGTAGACCTCATCCGCAAGGGAGGAACAAGCCAGAAGAATCTGGAACTGAAGCCATATCTCGGCCATCAGTGGGAATTGTTGGTGCAGGACAGTTGTTCGTTGTGGAGCATGCGGGTTATCATTCCCCATCCTTCCCCTTGAAGAGAAAAGTGCTGGAGCAACAGCACTGAGTGCGGATGAAAGAGGTTGGCCGCAATGTGGATGTGAGCATAGAGATAAAAGCAGGCTCTTGTGTATCACGTTCCCAAATTCGTAAGGCACCACCAGTATCCATGGAAATAGCCAAAAGGGCCTTGGGAACGTGTCCACACAGATTTGACGGGGCCAGTAGAAGGCCTATTTGCTGCTGGTGGCCAGCACATACACTCGAAGAGGCCAGAAGTGATATGTATGAAGTCGATGACCACGGAAATGGTCCTCAACAAGCTCAATATCATATTTGCTAGGTTTGGATAACCAGACCAGGTTGCGAGTGACAACGGACCACAACTCATTTCGCGGGACTTCACGGATTACATGAAACTGCATGAAATTTATCATGTACAGTCTGCACCCTACCACTCAGAAATGAATAGCTTAGCAGAGTGTTTGTATTTTGTTAAACACTCCCTGAAGGTTTCACAGGGAGCGGGGACCCTGACACGAAGGTTAAACATGTTCTTAAATGTGCACAGGAATACTCTCCATACAACAACCAAATGGTCCCCAGTAATGTTGATGTTTGGGAAGCAGTTGCGTACAATGTCAGACCTACTGAGTCTGATGAGACAAGAAGAGTGGTGGAGACAAACCAGGAGGTGCAGATGGCCCATCGAGCCGAGCATGCCAAGTTGAGGGCATTCCAGAAGGGCAAGCTCGGACTTGCCAGGAACGATTCTTCGGGGGAAATGGGGGTTCCAGCCAAGACAGGGCGGTCGTCCGATACGGTGGAATCCCAGGATTAGTTGATATGGCGACGGTATGTGGGCCATTTGCTTGCAGCCTCACATCAAGGGGTGGGAACCTCATCAACAATTTCAGAGGTGCTCAGGACAGTGTCAGCATGGGTACTAGAAGAGGGAGGCATGGAGCCCTCCTCCTAGTGAGGAAGTTGCGGGGATGCCACTGGCAACCGATGGCACGCAGGAAGAAGGTTCACAGATGAGGTTTCGCCCAGGCCACAATCAGAGATGAACCAGGTTCATGGAGGCATGGGACCATCATCCCCAGAAAGACTGATCATGTCAATGTAGTTATTACTAGGGGTTGGACAAAAAACAAAATAAAATGATGTAAATAATACCATCACATTGCATCTTGTTAATTCTGTATATATATGTTTTATAATTGTTACTAACTGTATATAAATAAGTTAATTACATTTTCTGCTATAGATTATTGTTGATTAAGGGGGAGGAGTATTATGTATGTTGGGTGCGTAGCCCTTTAAGGGAGCAAGTCATGTGACACTTGGAGGTCATGTGACCCTAAGAGTTTTGGAGATCTGCCCGGGGACTGTCCTGCAGGAGCAGGTGTTGGAACATGGAGCAAGTGAGACCTGTAATAAAATACCTGTGTTCCCGACCTGTGGGTTACACCACAGCAGAGAATACACAATAGTCAGTCCACGAGGCTACTTATCGGTACCATATTGATATGTAACAGTCATGATTCTTGTTCACACACCTGCGATGTTGAGGTTGAGTGAGGCGAGTTCCAGTTTGCTTGAAAATTCATTGTTCTTATGTCACAACTGAAAACTAGTAGGCAAAGCTGCAGGCTTGGACTGTTTCACAATTATAAACAGGCAAATACCATACTAGGCAAGATGTCGCTGGCTAGAAACTGCAGTTTTCCCCCATTTTTCCACCCACACCAAATTATGTTTCACTTCTTACGACGGTTATGGCAGAGTGTTCAAATGGTTCAGCAAACACAGAACAGGCATCTCTGCATCACAGCCAGCCTGCATGTATGCATTTCTCAACCCATCACACAAAAAATCAAATGGAAATCCATCACCAATCATCTCTCAAAAACCAAGCTTCTGCCTTTAAGTGCAGGTCATCCTTCTCAAACTGTCTACCATTTTAATATGTTGACAAAACCACCCTTCTTCAAAGTCTCCCCACTGTTATCCAGCTGAGTGGGTCTGTATTTCCCTGGTGACATTCTTTCTATACCATGGTAGATACAGAATCGCCCACACCCCATTATCTTTAGTTTCCCCAAAGATCTTTCTTTGGCTCCTTCTTTTCCCCATTTTCATGCTGCTCCTTGGCGGCTTCATGCAAAAACACAGCATCAGTTTGTACACATACACTGACGATATCCAGCTCTACCACACATCTCTCACATTCCTCCACTGCACTGCCTCTAAATTATCTGATATCCAGTACTTGATTAAATTTCCTCCAATTAAGTATCAGGAAGATGAAAGCCATTTTCTTCATTCCCAACACAAAATCTGTTCCCTGGTCACGGACTCCACCCCTACCCTGGTAACTGTCTAAAACTGAACTAGACTGTTTGCAACTTTGGTGCCATATTTGATCCTGAAATGAGCTTTCAACCATTATTCAGGCCATCATTAAAAATATCTATCTGTTAGAACTGCTGACTCCGTCATTACCTACGTTCAGATTCTGCTGAAATCCTCATCCAAGCCTTTGTTATATCAATAGACTTGACTATTCAACCACTCATGGCCTGCCTCCTGCGTTCTTTCTTCTGCAAACTTAAGGCCACTAGAACTCTCCTGCCCATGTCCTAAGTCGCACCAAGTCTCATTCACCCATCACCCCTATGTTAGCTGACCTACAGTGACTCCGTTAAGCAACAGCTCGATTTTAAAATTCTCATCCTCGTTTTCAAATCATTTCATATCCTCATCCTTCTTCATCTCTGGCACCTCCTCTGGGTTGTTTTCACCTCCCATTCTGCCTCTTGATCATCCCTGCCTTTAATTGTTCCACCACTGGCAGCTGTGCCGTCAGTTGCTGAGGCTCTAAACTCTGGAACTCAACACATCCCCATCCTCTTCTTATGCTCCTTTTAAGATGTTTCTTAAAACCTATCTCATTGACCAAGCTTTTGGTCTTCTACTCTAATGTTTCCTTATGTAGCTTGGTGTCAAATTTTGTTCTAAAATGCTACTATGGAGCACCTTGGAATATTTTACTACATTAAAGGCACTATACAAGTAAAAGTTGTTGCTGATACTAAAATACCAAAAACAAAGACAGATATTCCCTACCCGTCAGAGTTGAATTTGAATTAACCTATTTCCCTAAACAAGCAGATTTTACGAATCAAACTTCACACTCAAAGTATTTAGTACAATGTACTTAGCTCTTACTCCCTTTCTACAATCAAGTTATATTGTCTTCCCCACTTTGAGTGCAGGCTTAAACACAATGCCTGCTATTCTCAAAATGAAAGAGGCCTTTAAAAAAATGGGGCCATCCTGGATAATGGAGCAGAGGCTTGTCAGTCATTATTCTGTATCAGCTTGTAGCAAATAGGAGACATGAAAATCCACAAATAGGCTCATCTCATTTTAATATGCAACTTCAAAACAATCCTTTTTTGTTTAAAATCTTTGCAAATTCAATTTGTTTAAAAATGATACTTAAACATTACTTATTCCCAGATGCTTTCTGTGAAAAAAATAATCAAGATTCCTAGAAGATAACACAATATTTGAGGTGAGTCAACATAAGATTCTGTCCAAGTGGTTCCTTAGAAAAGTATAACAGTGAGTATGTCACCGGTTCAGAGCCCCGATAATTTTGGGTGACAAGGTGGTGTGCCATTTACTAATTCACTTCCAACCAAATAAATCAAATTGTGTTTCAGCTGTCAAAGGCGTCAGCCATGATTCATTTGGCAGTACACTCCCCTCTGAGTTTGAAGGACACGGCATTCAGTCCTATTCCAGAAACATGAGGACAATATCTAAGCTGACATTGCAGGTGCTGTACTGAGTGAATGGTGGGTCCATCTTTCAGATGAGATATTTAACCAAAACCTCATCTGCTCTTTCAGGTCCCCTGGCACCACTTTGGAGAAGAGCAGGGGTTTTCTTTTCTGAATACGTCACTGCGAAGTGCTTTTGAATGTTTTTCTACATTAAAGATGCTATATAAATGCAACTTTGTGCAGTTGCTTTTACATTGTAGAAAAGGCAAACTCTTAGCAATTCATTCACCTAACGCATGACAGTAGGGGCTCCATAACTTACACCAGAGACTGTTTTTCCAAATAAAATTGAAAGAAACTGCAAGAAATTTTAGATTTTGATGTTTTTTGCTTTCAATCAGGCCAGATCACGCAGGTGAGTAATAAATAAATTTACCACTAAATATTTGCAGAATATCAGTGGCCTCAGGATTACAATTCCCAGCAGTCATTCCTCCTGCACCCAGAAAGCTGCAGCAAACCAGTTCAAAACAAATGGAAATAGAGACAATGAGCAAGAGTAAGATGTATATAATGCAGTGTGAACCCCAAGAGTAGGACCCATAGTCTGTCATCAGGAGAGGGGGAGAAAGAGAAAATCAGAAGAGAGTGCGAGTAATTTTAGCTTGACACATTTGGCAGGAAGCTCGTGGGGTTATATAGGTTTTATACCACAACCGACCTGACTTTCTATTCTTTTTATCAACATACCACAGGTGATAAATCAGGTAGTAATTGGAAACAAAAGCAAAATACTGTGGATGCTGGAAATCTGAAATTAAACAAAAATGCTGGAAATACTCAGTGTCAAGCAACATCTTTGGAGAGAAATAGGGTTTCAGGTTGAGGTGATCTTTCACCAGAACTGAAGAAATATAGAAATATATTAAGCCAATGGAAGGGGGAAGCCTTCCTCGTAACTGGAAACAGTTTCCATCAAACTTCTGCTAATTTTTTTTAGGACAAGGAAAGTCAGTTTCTCACAATCTCTCTCGTTCTATTGCAGTTTCAGCAATTAACAGAAAGCAAAACACCAAACCACAGCTGCTGCATAACCAATAATGTTTGACTTTCCAGAGGTACACACTGTCCAAAGCCTCCCACATAAAAAAATAACTGAATAATTTGAATCTGTCCTCTAGCTATTCTTCAAATAATTTTTTAAAATGAGCAAAATCTGTAATAAGTTGCAGAAAAAATTACATCAATAGTTCAGCCAAGTAGTACTGATACAGCCTGGGAAACTGGGTATGGTGTACATGCTCAGACGGCAACACCGGAATTCAGCTTACAGCATCCCAGCTCTGCATAAAAACAACAAATCCACCCAGGCTTTTGCAAGTGAGAGACTTCAAGCAAAACCTTAAAAGACGTAAAAGATCATTCAATAGAAGCATTTTATCATGTTATTGTGAAAAGTGTTATTAAATGTCGTTTAAACTTTTATTCGAGACATTAGAAATTTCAGTTAGGGAATTTTTTTCAAGCTCATTGAATGATTTCTGAGGAAAAGATAATGCAACACCAACTGATGGCCTGATTGCAAGGTGATGGGAAGTTTCCATTGCAAATAAATAATTCACAATGGAAACATTAACATAAAAGTGTGACAAAAAAAAGCAGGAAATAAGATTTTGTAGGCAAATATAAGCTTTTTAATAAGATATAGATGAATGTTCCACTATGCCTATGTGGAAATAACACAAAAGAAAATACATACTGGCAAGTTATTTGAATTTACAAAACCTTTTGAACAAAAACACCCTAACATGATATATACCATACCTCCACCCATGGCACCCGCCTCTCGACAATCATTCGTCCAGCCTGTTGCATTAATTCTTGAGCTATTAATTGACTCCAGTAAGGAAATGAACTCTATAAAGTTTGACTCGTTTGGGATTTGCCCTTCTTTTGCCTCTAAGTCAGACTTTGAAGTGGTTAATGTTCTTCCCTGATTGTTGTTGCTCCCTCTGGACGTCCTGCTCAAGACCACATCTGTTCCTCCATCTGCACTAAGGACCCTGATATGTGTCTGCAAAGAGCAATCAGCCACAACTTGCTGGTCGCGTTGCCTCTGGTTCTCCATAAGGCAATGCACAACTTTCAAGAAGGAGTCTGACACAGCTCTGGAGCTGGCCGGTCGATGTGAATTTTGGTAGTTGTGACACGCATGATCTGGGGAACAGCAGGACTGCGAATTAGTACTGGATGAGGTTTCTATTGAAAGATTGTGATGAGATTGGAGACTTGAGGTGCTGCTGAGACTAGTATGATCACTTGTGTCCTCGTCTTCACTTTTGTTGTCTTTCGGGATTACTGTAATAGACCAAGATTCATTGCCACCACAAAGAGTGGAGTCAGTACCAACATTTACTTGTTTCCTTGACTTCTGCTTATCGTACTGGTGACTAGACAGAGCCTGTTTAAGAAAACTGGAAGACTTTGGTCTGACAGCAAGATCTGTTTTTGATACACACTTATCAGCACCAGCTATCTGCATCCCTTTATTCACATTTACATATAAAAATGATGAGGGTATTAAGTTACCATTATTAATAGTGTCAGTGCTCTTTCGGCCAGCTTCAGGCAGTTCCAATGCAGTAACTGGAATGTCTGATAAATGTGGATCTTGCATATTTGGCAAACTCGGTGTTCGTTTAGGATCCTGAACTGAATTATTTTGATTAGTTCTAGACTGCAAATTCTGAATTAAATCTGTGCTGGAATCCTTATCAAGGTAGAGTTCTACTTCCTCGTGTTCTGTAGGTTTCACCAGAGAAAAGTTATTAATTGGAATCCTTTCATCATCAGATTCATTCAAATCATCCTCTTTTGCTCCCAGGTCTGTCGCTCTGATTAACGCAGCGTTGGTACTCGGTTCACTTGGAAGCTCCTGGTCCCCACATTCAGTATGACCAACACTGTTCCCAAGGGTTTCTTTACTGTGATTGGAATATTTCCTGCACGTAATATTTCCAGCAGTACACATTGGTATTGGCTCAGCATTATCTGCATTAGTCACTATCACATTGCACTCAGTCTCTGATGCATTAGGACACTGATGATCTTGGTTTAATTTAGCTATGAACTGTTCTGTAGGTGCCTGTCGTCCTGGAGAACTAGGTGGATCCTTTGCCTCAGTCAGAGCCACCTTAGAATCGGCCGGGTTGGCAGATACTGACACAGTACAAACCCGAGATGAAGCATGATGCTTGATGTTTTTAGAACCATTTAACCGACCCGTAGCACTAAGTGGACAAACAGTAGATTCACACGGGAGGGCAGTTGGGGAAAGGAACGAAGACGCTTCTTCCAAGGTGTCACTCTCTTCTTTGGCTTTTTTGTTGGGCTCTGCATCTTGAGAAACCGATTTTTGGTAACAAACTGGGGAATCATAGGGCATCAAGGGTGTTGCACTGTTCAGGTCAAGATCTGCAATGAACACAACTTAGATTTTACCACAACAGATTGCAATGATATTTAATCCAAGCCATGGGAATGAATGTAGTGATCCAGTAAAACAAAGGGTAAATTCTTTTTTTAAATCAAAGCAGATTGGCCTAGATTCATCCCGCTTCAAATAATGCACTCATTCCTGTTTCTTTAGAAACTAGTTTAATAAAGAGATGGTAATCATACACCATTTTATTTAATATTAGTTTGGCACATAAAGAGAATAGATTTTTATTAGGATAGAGGGACATGTAGATCACCTTTATTAAGGAAAGGGTGTTATAAAAACACAAACTTATAGCATAGAATGAGACCATTGGTCCCATCATGCCTGTACTGGCTCTTTGAAATCACAGTTGTGTTTAGACCCACACTCTTGTTTTTTGTGTGTAATCCTGTAAGTCCCTCATTATCAAGGACCTGTCGAACTCTCTTTAAAGTTATGGGAATCAGCTACCATCTCCTTTTCAGGTACAGTGTTTCCCCCAATAATTGAGGGAATAAATTTTACCTCATCTCTTTGCTGGATCTTTTCCCAATAATTTTGTACCTATGACCTTTGGTTATTGACCCATTCATCAGAGAGACTATTCATTCCTATTTACTTTATCAATGTCTCTCATCATCTTGGCAACCTCTATTAAGTCACTTTCTCTGATGTTAGAACAGTCTTGACTTTTCCAACCTCCTGATAATGAAAAACCCTTATCCCTGATAACACCCTGATAAACCTTCTCTGTACCCTTTCCAAGGTCTTTACTTCTTTCCTGAAGTGTAATGCGCTGAATTGTCCACAATGCACAAGAACTGAGACCCAACCAATGTTTTGGAAAGGTCGAGTATGATTTCTTTGTTTTTATACCCTATCCCTCTCTTTATAAACCCAAGTAACCTTATCAACTCACCTTGTCACCTTTAAGAATTTGTGTGCCTAGACATCTAGATTTTGCTCATTTGCTCTTCTCAAAATTATTCCATTTATACTATATTGCTTTTGGGCTGTATTTTATGTGCCCCTGGTGTGCATGTTTTTTTTTGGGGGGTGGGGGTGCATATAAAATAGGGTAGGAGCCCACCTCAGTACATTTGAGCCCATCACCAAGCTCTCCCCCATAATATTAGGACATGGACCATGGACGGATGCCAAAGACTGGCAGCCTACCCACCACATTCAAATAAGTAATCAAGGGTCAATTACGCTTATCAAGCCAGTTTACCCTGATAATACGCTGTCCATGCCATAAAACTTTCAGTGTGGGCAACCTGCGGCAGCGGGCAGCCTGAATTAGAAACAAAACTCTTCAGCTCTTAGTTCCCCACCCCCTTAAAACTCTCCCCTGTTCCCTAGCCGTCTGCAGACTTAAACCCACCCCCAATTGCCCCGTCTAGTCTGCCCAAAACATCCCTACCCAATGCTTTGGACTTACCTGCTCTGGGAATCCTCCTACAGACAAGGCAATAACCACTGACACACTCTTGGTGTTGGCTTAACTGATGGAACTGCTAACCAATTGAAATTGGTCTGCAGCTCCAGAATACAGGACCTCCCCCTCCCCGCCAAAGTCCCACTTGGCCCTCATTTAGCCTGTCTGCAGCACTTTATGGGAACTCTACTGCAAGCTATCTCACAATGTATCCACCACCACCTTTTGCTTCATGTCATTGGATCAATTTTGTTATTTATTCCGCCTCTTCACAGAATCAGCGCAGAAAGAAGTTATTTGACCACATTGTGTCTACATTGGCTTTCCAAACAAGCATTATGACTTTGTGCCAATCCCCTGTCACTTCCCTATATCCGTGCACATTGTTTCTATTCAGGAATCATCTAAATCCCTTCTATGAGCAGAACAGTTTCTCCCTATCTACTCTGTCTAGCTCCCTCATGATTTTGAACATCTCCATCAAATCTCCTTTTAGCTTTCTTCTCTCCAAGGAGAACAGTCCCAACCTCTCCAATCTATCTTCATAATTGAAGTTTCTCATCCCTGGAACCACTCTTGTAAATCTTTCCTGCACTCTCTTCAAAGCGTTCACATCTTTCCTAATATTGTGGCTGTACACAATATTCCAGCAGAGGTCTAACGAGTGTTCTGTATACATTCAGCATAACCTCCTTGCTCTTGTATTCTATGCCACTATTAATAAAGCCCAGAATACTACATGCTTTGTTAACTGCTCTCCATCTGAACTGCCAGCTTCAATGAACTATGTATATATACACCCAGGTCCCTCTGCTTCTGTACCCCCTTAAGAATTTTACCGCTTATTTTATATTGTTTCTCCATGTTCTTCCTACTAAAATGCATCACTTCACACTTCCCTGCATTAAACTTCATCTGTCACCTATCTATGTCATTTTAACGTTCTACATTGTCCTCTCCACAATTTACAATACTTGCAAGTTTTGTATCATCTACAGACGTTGAAATTGTTCCCTGCACACCAAGATCTAGATCATTAATATACATCAGTCCCAATACCGACCCATGAGGAACACTACTACAAACCTTGTCCCTGTTTGAAAAATATCCATCGACTGTCACTCTCTGTTTCCTATTATTCAGCCAATTTTGTATCCATGTTGCTACTGTCCATTTTATTCCATGAGCTATAAGTATTCTCACAAGTCTGTTACATAGCACTGCATTGAAAATCCATGTACGCCACATCAACAGCATTACCTCATCGCCCCTTTCTGTTTGCTCCTCAAAAAACCCCAGCTAGTTATTTAAACATTTCCCCTTTGGAAATTATAGAATCCTGCAGTGCAGAAGGAGGCCATTCGACCCCTCGAGTCTGCACCAACTACAATCCCACTCAGGCCCTATCCCCATGCATTTACCCTAGCTAGTCCCCCTGATACTGAGGGGCAATTTACCATGGCCAATCCACCTAACCGCACATCTTTTGGCCCGTGGGAGGAAACCAGAGCACCCGGAAGAAACCCCGCAAACACAGGGAGAATGTGCAAACTCCACACAGACAGTGACCCAAGCTGGGAATTGAACTCAGGTCCCTGGTGCTGTGAGGCAGCACTGCTAACCAGTGTGCCACCGTGCCACCCATAAATCCATGCTGGCTCTTCCTAATCAAGCCACATTCCACACGACTACGAATTCTACCCTGTATAATTGTTTCTAGAAGGTTGCCCGCCACTGATGTTAAACTTTTCTCTTAATTCTATCCATTTTCCTAATTAGCCTCCTTCATGGCACCTCATTGACCTTTCAAAAGTTCAATACATACAGCATCTTACTGCCTTGATCAATCTTCTCTGCCACCTTATCAAATAGTTCAATCAGGTTAGTCAGACATGATTAACCTTGTAACAGATTAATGCTGGCTCTCCTTGATAAATCTATGATTTTCAAATGGAGGTTTCTTGGGGTGAGCGGAGGCTGGGGGGGGGGGGGGGGCAGTGTACAGGAATCGTCTTCATTGGAGATAATATGAGAACAAACCAATTTCAAATGGTGGAATATTGTAGTGGGGTCCGACTTGCCTATTTTGATGCACCTTTAAAAACGGTATCATACTTGCCATCAGCAGAGACAGGAAGAGGTAGAGATGATGAGAATATTTACCTTCTCTTTCTCCCCCTAACATTAAAAGTGCTTTGTAAGTTGGTTCAAGTGAGAAGGATGTGCTTTCCTGAGGTGCAGTGAGTCTTCTGAAGTCTTTCTCTGGAATATGCAAAATCATCAGTAATTCAGAGTATTTTATGCAACATTCAATCCTCTTCAAATTCATGGAATTAAAATGATTTAAAGGACTGCCATTTTTGTTTCAATTCTCTACAGTAACACTACATTCTGCACTCTCCTCCCCTATGTACGGTATGCTTTGTCTGTATTGCGCGCAAGAAACAATACTTTCACTGCAAACTAATACAGGTGACAAGAATAAATCAAATCTAAGGTATATATTGCACATTACTAATATTAAACAGCGCAATGGTGGATACAGAATTTTTTCAAAATAATTCTGACGATGAGTCACACTGCCTTCATCCCATGGGATTAATGCGATTTGTGTTACTGATTCTTCAATTAGTCTACCCTTCATTACAGCCTGGAGCTATGTATATATTTGCATATCAGCTTTGTAGTCCTTTTGTGATCAAAAATTACACACTTTGCCTTTTTAATTAACTCTCTGCACGTGGGCGCTGCTGGCTGGACCAACATTTATTGCCAATCCCTAGTGCCCTCTGAGAAAGTGGTGAGCCACCTTCTTGCACCACTGCAGTCTGTGTGGTTAAGTGCTTCCACAATGCTGTTAGAATTCTAGGATTTTGGCCCCGTGACAGTTTCCAAGTCAGAATGGTGTGCGATCTGGAGCAGAACTTGGGAGGTGGTTGTGTTCCCATGCACCTGCTGCCCTTGTCCTTTTGGGTAATGGAGATCATGAATTGGGAGGTGTTGTCAAAGAAGCCCTCGCAAGTTGCAGCAGTACTTTCTGTGGAAATGGACACCGCAGCTACTGTGCACAAGTGATGGAGGAAATTATGGTTTAAGGTGGTGGATTGGCCAGAATTTATGTTCAATTTTGCTGCCTAAAATCAGGAGAAAATTGAACAGTGACAAGGTTCTGACCAACATATGGATGGTCATTTTAAAAAAAGTCCTCACAGCAAACTCAGTTCTGCCCTCATTTATCCAATGCTGCAGGTGGCACTTCAACCTTTGGCAACTTAAATCTTCCCATCTCTACAGATTCTTCACCCAATCCTCCTCCCTCAACCTTGTCTTCCATATAAACCCCTCCATCTACAGACAAGGCTGCTCACTTGTCCTTGTCATCAGATGTGGCCTTTCTACTTGTAAAGTCACATCTCCAATCTCTAAGTACATACATTTTCCCACCCCCTGCACTAGCTGATCTGCTTTCTTCTCCCAGCTCCTCAAATCAATGCTCTTCCATCGTCTCAATCTGCATCCTTTCCAACAACTTATCATACATAGTGATATCAAGGCCTTCACTGATCAGATCACCAACTTGCCTCAACTTTTGACCACCACAACTGCCAATCAACTCAAATTAAACACTTTATTTACTCAGAGCTCGGCTGCAACATGGAGTGCGGGCGGAGGGCGTGCGAGAGGGGGGGGGGGGGGGGGGGCGGGGCCGGGGCACACGAGAGGGCGGGGGCCGGGGCATGCGAGGGGGGCCAGGGCATGCGAGGGGGGGTGGGGCGGGGCTTGCGAGGGGGGGGGGCTGGGGCGTGCGACGGGGGGCATGCGACGGGGAGGGGTGGGGGCCCATGGTGTGCGAGGGGGGGCCGGGGCGAGCGAGGGGGGGGGCGCGCGAGGTGGGGGAGAGAGCCGGGGCGTGCGGCGGGGGGGGGGGTTAGGGCATGCGAGGTGGGGGGGGGGGGGGGGGGGGGGGGGGGGGGGAGAGAGGGGGGGGGGGGGGGGGGGGAGAGAGCCGGGGCGTGCGAGGGGGGGCGGGGCGTGCAAAGGGGGAGGGGGGGGCGTGCGAAGGGGGGGCTGTGGCGGGGCGTGCGAGGGGGGGGGCGGGGCGTGCGAGGGAGGGGCGGGGGCCAGGGCGTGCGAGGGAGGGGGGGGGCGTGCAAGGGAGGGGGGGGGGGGGGGGGGAGAGACCGTGGCGGGGCGTGCGAGGGGGGGGCGGGGCATGCGAGGGGGCGTGGGGCGCGTGCGAGGGGGAGGGGGCAGGGCATGCGAGGTGGGGGGGGGGGGGGGAGAGAGAGCCGGGGCGTGCGAGGGGGGGGGGCGGGGCATGCAAGGGTCTGGGGCGTGCGAAGGGGGGGGGGCGGCGCGAGGGGGGGCCGTGGCAGGGCGTGCGAGGGGGGGGGGGGGGGGGCAGGGCGTGCGGGGGGCCGCGAGGGGGGCAGGGGCATGCGAGGGGCGGGGCGTGAGGGGGCGGGGCATGCGAGGGGGGGAGCGGGGCGTACGAGGGGGGAGCAGGGCATACGAGAGAGAGGGGGCGAGTATGTGAGAGAGAGGGGGTGCGTGCATGTACATGTAAGAAGCAAGTTGGCTTAAGATAACTGGCGTTAATGTTTCAGAGAAAAGGGTCCATAACCCACATCAGGTTTAGCAGGTCTGTGGAATTCTAAAGCACCTGGGCCAAGATACAATAGGGATATTATAATGGATAAAAACAGTAGAAGGGCATGTTCAAATACCTTTGAGTGCTTCTGCGTCTTTAGGATTTGTCGGCAGATCCTATTTGAAAGAAGCAAAGATTTCAGTACATCACCGAAAGATGTGCGAGTTAGGTTGTTTGGCCATGCTAAATTGCCCCTTAGTCTCAGGAGACGAGCAGGGTAGATATGTGGAGTTGCAGGGACAGGACCAATGAAGGCTTGTTGTCGGTGCTGGCTTGATGGGCTGAATAGCCTGCTTCTGCACTGTAGGGATTCTATTCTACGATTAGGAACAGACTGAAAAAATAACTTCCATGGTGTTGCTAAAGTGCCTGCCAAGACTTTATTTTTAAAAATCCGAATCTTGGTACAAAATTAAGCTTTCTTTTAAAACTCAGCTGTGTCTTTCTGTTAAATGTGAGGAATTACAATGCCGCTTAATTCATATTAGTTTGGGTGTAAAACCATTCAATTTCTTTGGAAGTCAATCTGAGAAGATTGCTGTTTTGAGTTGCAGACAAATTTTCCCCAAACTCACTCAAAGCCCATCGGATTAATGAGGTCATGCTAATTTGAAGAGGTATTTGGACTATTCACCACTCTGTCTACTTAAATTTAAAACCAATGACTAAAATTAACATGCTACCATTTTTTCTATTTATTGAGGAATGTTTGCGGATGAACTTTGGTGGCATTCAAGAAATTAGTTTGGGAAGAACAACAGTGTCTAACCTGAACAGGAAGTGGTTGTCCCCCTTAACAGTAAGGGATGGGTGTCAGACGGGAGAGAGGAGGGGAGAGAGCAGTCAGTGATGGTATCCCCTGGGGTTGTCCCCCTCCAAAGTATACCATTTTGGATACGGGGGGGGGCTAAAGGACTGGTGCAGGAGGGAAGGTTTTGAATTCATAGATCACTGGGAAGTCTTCAAGAGAGGATGGCACCTGGACAAGGAGGACGGGTTGCACCTAAACAGGAGGGGTACAAATATCCTAGCTGGGAGTTTTGCTAGTGTGGTTTGGGTGGGTTTAAACTAATGTGGCAGGGGGGTGGGGATCAGAACAATAGGTCAATAAGCATAGAGGCTGGGGACGAGGTTGGGGCCAAGACAAGGCTATCTAAGAGGAAGAGCATTCTGGGGGAGGATGACCTCAGTGGGCCTGGAGGTCTGGAGTGCATCTGCTTCAATGCAAGGAGCGTCACGGGCAAGACAGATGAGCTTAGAGCCTTAATGCTTGTGCGGAACTTGGATGTGGTTGCAGTGACGGAGACTTGGTTAAAAGGACAGGACTGACAGCTGAATATTCCAGGGTACAAGTGTTTTAGGCAAGACAGAGGAGGGGCGAGGAGAGGTGGGGGAGTAGCAATGCTGGTTAGGGAGCATATTACAGCGGTACAGAGGGTGGACAATATGGAAGGGTCAGGTAACGAGTCACTGTGGGTGGAGCTCAAACAGGAAGGGCGCAGTCACCATGTTGGGGGTGTACTACAGGCCTCCCAACAGCCCACGGGAAGTTGAGGAATGGATATGCAAGGAGATTCTGGACAGGTACAGACAAAATAGGGTTGTTGTAGTGGGAGACTTTAATTTCCCTCACATAGACTGGAAATTGCTTAGGGCTGGGGGCCTGGACGGGGAAGAATTTATAAAATGCGTACAGGAAGGTTCTTTGGAACAATATGTTGACAGTCCAACTAGAGAGGGGGCTGTACTGGACCTAGTACTGGGGAATGAGCCCGGTCAGGTCAAAGTTGCAGACGGGGAACATGTGGCAAATAGTGATCACAATTCTGTAAACTGTTGTCAAAGAACAAAGAACAGTACAGCACAGGAAACAGGCCCTTCGGCCCTCCAAGCCTGTGCCGCTCCTTGGTCCAACTAGACCAATCGTTTGTATCCCTCCATTCCCAGGCTGCTCATGTGACTATCCAGGTAAGTCTTAAACGATGTCAGCGTGCCTGCCTCCACCACCCTACTTGGCAGCGCATTCCAGGCCCCCACCACCCTCTGTGTAAAAAACATCCCTCTAATATCTGAGTTATACTTCGCCCCTCTCACCTTGAGCCCGTGACCCCTCGTGAACGTCACTTCTGATCTGGGAAAAGGCTTCCCACCGTTCACCCAATCTATCCCCTTCATAATCTTGTACACCTCTATTAGATCTCCCCTCATTTTCCGTCTTTCCAGGGAGAACAATCCCAGTTTACCCAATCTCTCCTCATAGCTAAGACCCTCCATACCAGGCAACATCCTGGTAAACCTTCTCTGCACTCTCTCTAATGCCTCCACGTCCTTCTGGTAGTGCAGCGACCAGAACTGGACGCAGTACTCCAAATGTGGCCTAACCAGCGTTCTATACAGCTGCATCATCAGACTCCAGCTTTTATACTCTATACCCCGTCCTATAAAGGCAAGCATACCATATGCCTTCTTCACCACCTTCTCCACCTGTGTTGCCACCTTCAAGGATTTGTGGACTTGCACACCTAGGTCCCTCTGTGTTTCTATACTCCTGATGACTCTGCCATTTATTGTATAACTCCTCCCTACATTATTTCTTCCAAAATGCATCACTTCGCATTTATCCGGATAAAACTCCATCTGCCACCTCTCCGCCCAATTTTCCAGCCTATCTATATCCTGCTGTATTGCCCGACAATGCTCTTCGCTATCCGCAAGTCCAGCCATCTTCGTGTCATCCGCAAACTTGCTGATTACACCAGTTACACCTTCTTCCAAATCATTTATATATATCACAAATAGCAGAGGTCCCAGTACAGAGCCCTGCGGAACACCACTGGTCACAGACCTTCAGCCGGAAAAAGACCCTTCGACCACTACCCTCTGTCTCCTATGGCCAAGCCAGTTCTCCACCCATCTAGCCACTTCTGCTTGTATCCCATGAGCCTTAACCTTCTTAACCAACCTGCCAGGTGGGACTTTGTCAAATGCCTTACTGAAATCCATATAGACGACATCCACGGCCCTTCCTTCATCAACCGTTTTTGTCACTTCCTCAAAAAACTCCACCAAATTTGTAAGGCACGACCTCCCTCTTACAAAACCTGCTGTCTGTCACTAATAAGATTGTTCTGTTCTAAATGCACATACATCCTGTCTCTAAGAATCCTCTCAACAACTTCCCTACCACGGACGTCAAGCTCACCGGCCTATAATTTCCTGGGTTATCCCTGCTACCCTTCTTAAACAATGGGACCACATTCGCTATCCTCCAATCCTCAGGGACCTCACTCGTGTCCAAAGAAGCGACAAAGATTTCCGTCAGAGGCCCAGCAATTTCATCTCGTCTCCCTGAGCAGTCGAGGATAGATGCCATCAGGCCCTGGGGCTTTGTCAGTTTTAATGTTCCCTAAAAAACCTAACACTTCCTCTCTTGTAATGGAGATTTTCTCTAACGGGTCAACACCTCCCTCCGAGACACTCCCGGTTAACACGCCCCTCTCCTTCGTGAATACCGATGCAAAGTATTCATTTAGGATCTCCCCTATTCCCTTGGGTTCTAAGCATAATTCCCCTCCTTTGTCCCTGAGAGGTCCGATTTTCTCCCTACAACTCTTTTGTTCCTAACGTATGAATAGAATGCCTTAGGATTCTCCTTAATCCTGTCTGCCAAGAACATCTCATGACCTCTTTTTGCCCTTCTAACTCCCCGTTTGAGATCTTTCCTACTCTCTCTGTATTCCTCCAGAGCTCCATCTGTTTTCTGTTGCCTGGACTTAACGTACGCCTCCCTTTTCATTTTAATCAGATCCTCAATTTCCCTGGTTATCCACGGCTCTCGAATCCTACCTTTCCTATCTTTCCTTTTTACAGGCACATGCCTATCCTGCAGCCTTATCAATAGTTCCTTAAAAGACTCCCACATGCCAGACGCGGACTTACCCTCGAACATCCTCTCCCAATCAACATCCACCAATTCCTGCCTAATCCGGCGATAGTTAGCCTTCCCCCAATTTAGCACCCGGCCCGTAGGACAGCACTCATCCTTGTCCATTACTATCCTAAAGTTAACAGAGTTGTGGTCACTATTTGCCACATGTTCCCCTACCGAAACTTTGACGACCTGACCGGGCTCATTTCCCAGAACTAGGTCCAGTATAGCCCCCTCTCTCGTGGGGCTATCTACATACTGTTCCAAAGAACCTTCCAGTACGCATTTTACAAATTCCTCCCCGTCTGGACCCCCAGCTCTAAGCACTTTCCAGTCTGTGCCAGGGAAATTAAAGTCCCCCACTACAACAACCCTATTTTTTCTGCACCTATCCAGAATCTCCTGACATATCCTTTCCTCCACTTCCCATGGGCTGTTGGGTGGTCTGTAGTACACCCCCAGCATAGTGACTGCACCCTTCCTGTTTCTGAGTTCCACCCACAGCGACTCAGTACATGACCCCTCTAAGTTATCTACCCTCTGCACCGCGGTAATATGCTCCTTAACTAATATCGCTACTTCCCCCACCTTTTTTAGCCCCTCCTCTGTCTCGCCTAAAACACTTATACCCCGGAATATTCAGCTGCCAGTCCTGTCCTTCTTTTAACCAAGTTTCCGTCACCGCAACCACATCCAAATTCCACATAAGCATTAAGGCCCTAAGTTCGTCTGTTTTACCCGTTACGCTCCTTGCATTGAAGCAGATGCACTCCAGGCCCACTCAGGTCATCCTCCTCCAGAGTGCTCCTCTTCTTAGCTAGCCTTGCCCTGGCCCCCAGCTCAACCCCAGCCTCAGTATTTACTGACCTACTGTTTTGTTCCCCACCCCCCTGCCACACTAGTTTAAATCCTGCCGAAACACTCTAGCAAAACTCCCAGCCAGGATATTTGTCCTATGGGTAAGGTGCTGAATTGGGGGAAGGCTAACTACAGCCGGATTAGGCAGGATTTGGTGGCTGTTGATTGGGAGAGGCTGTTCGATGGTAAATCCACATCTGGCATGTGGGAGTCTTTTAAGGAGCAGTTGATAGGACTGCAGGACAGGCATGTGCCTGTAAAGAGGAAGGATAGGAAAGGTAGAATTTGAGAGCCGTGGATAACCAGTGAAATTGTGGGTCTAATCAAAAAGAAAAAAGAGGCATACATGAGGTCCAGGCAGCTAAAAACAGATGGAGCACTGGAGGAATACAGAGAAAGTAGAAAAGAACTCAAACAGGGACTTAGAAGGGCAAAAAGGGGTCACGAAATGTCCTTGGCAGACAGGATTAAGGAGAATCCTAAGGCATTTTATACATATGTTAGGAACAAGAGGGTTGTTAGGGAAAGAATCGGACCTCTCAGGGACAAAGGAGGGGAATTATGCTTAGAACTAAAGGAAGTAGGTGAGATCCTAAACGAATACGTTGCATCAGTATTCACAAAGGAGAGGGACATGTTGACTGGTAGTGTCTTAGAGAGATGTGTTGACCCGTTAGAAAAAATTTCAATTACAAGGGAGGAAGTGTTAGGTTTTTTAGGAAACATTAAGACAGACAAATCCCCAGGGCCGGATGGCATCTGTCCAAGACTCCTCAGGGAGGCAAGAGATGCAATTGCTGGGCCTCTATCAGAAATCTTTGTCTCTTCACTGGACACAGGTGAGGTCCCAGAGGATTGGAGGATAGCAAATGTGGTCCCGTTATTTAAGAAGAGTAGCATGGATAACCCGGGTAATTATAGGCCGGTGAGCTTGACGTCCGTGGTAGGGAAGTTGTTGGAGAAGATTCTTAGAGATAGGATATATGCACATTTAGAACTGAATAATCTCATTAGCGATAGACAGCATGGTTTTGTACGAGGGAGGTCATGCCTCACAAATTTGGTTGAGTTTTTTGAAGGGGTGACAAAAACGATTGACGAGGGAAGGGCCTCGATGTCGTCTATATGGATTTTAGTAAAGCGTTTGACAAGGTCCCTCATGGCAGGCTGGTGCAAAAGGTTAAATCTCACAGGATAAAAGGTGCACTAGCTAGATGCGTGGAGAACTGGCTTAGCCATAGAAGACAGAGGGTAGCAGTGGAGGGGTCTTTATCCGGTTGGAAGTCTGTGGCTAGTGGTGTTCCGCAGGGCTCTGTGCTGGGACCTCTGCTGTTTGTGATATATATAAATGATTTGGAGGAAGATGTAGCTGGTGTGATCAGTAAGTTTGCGGACGACACGAAGATTGTTGGAGTTGCGGATAGTGATGAACATTGTCAGAGAATACAGCAGGATATAGATAGGCTGGAACATTGGGCGGAGAAATGGCAGATGGAATTTAATCCAGATAAATGCGAAGTGATGCATTTCGGTAGATCTAATGTAAGGGGGAGCTATACGATAAATGGCAGAAACATCAGGACAATAGACACAGAGGGACCTGGGTGTACAAGTCCACAGATCCTTAAAGGTGGCAGCACAGGTGGAGAGGGTGGTGAAGAAGGCATATGGCATGCTTGCCTTTATTGGACGGGGCATAGAATATAAAAGTTGGCATATGATGTTGCAGCTGTAATGTGGTTAGGCCACATTTGGAATACTGCGTCCAGTTCTGGTCGCCACACTACCAGAAGGACGTGGAGGCTTTGGAGAGAGTACAGAAAAGGTTTACCAGGATGTTGCCTGGTATGGAGGGTCTTAGCTATGAGGAGAGATTGGGTAAACTGGGGTTGTTCTCCCTGGAAAGACGGAGGACGTGGGGCGACCTAATAGAGGTGTATAAAATTATGAAGGGGATAGATAGGGTGAACAGTGGGGTCACAGGTTCAAGGTGAGGGGGCAAGGTTACACACAGATGTCAGGGTACGTATTTTACACAGAGGGTGGTGGGGGCCTGGAATGCACTGCCAAGCAAGGTGATTGAGGTGGACACGCTGGGATCGTTTAAGACTTATCTGGATAACCACATGAACAGACTGGGAATAGAGGGATACAAAAGAATGGTCGAGTGGGCACATGAGCGGCGCAGGCTTGGAGGGCCGAAGGGCCTGTTCCTGTGCTGTATTGTTCTTTGAAACTGATTCATCACTTTCAGATATTGTCATTTCAACTATGCAAACTGATTTAACTGCTTGCAAATCCTTTCAGCTAGTTTCTTGGACAACATCATAAATAAATATTGCTCAATAAAAACACATTTTGTCCAAGAATAGAAATATAGGAAAAAAGAAAACCAAGGTACTTTAAAATAGTGGCCTTAAAAGTTGCCATCAAGTTGGAGGAATTAACAACAGATTTTTCAAAAATTGACGGACAAAGTATTAACCATTTTTGGAATCAGAATCTCCACACATTTACCAATATTTGGGTAGATAGGCAGGTACAGTGATGGAATTCCTAATTGTTAACAAAAATTGCCTACATCCTCTTTCTGAATTAGAAATTAATGGAATCATTTACAAACTACCACTGTCAGGACAGTTAATTTTCACCACAGCATTACATGCAGATACACAAATACTACACACAATTTGATTTGTGTATCAGAAATAAATGTGTTTATTTTCTCACAAAGCCCAGCTCACACACTATACTACTGCAAAAATGTCGGAACTCAGTGCATGAAACTGAAATATTACATGAAAATGAATCAGCACAAAAATTGACAAATGCATTCCTGCTACATCAAGCAAAATAATTCATTTTACAAACTGCACTGTGTCATCAAGGTACTTACAGAGTCGTCGCTAACCCCAGGGTCCAACATGGATTGCAAAGAGCTGTGGCGAAATGGTTGTTTTGAACTATCCCTGTTGAACTCAGCCAATTGAATATCTTGCACACGATTCCTGTGACTTCAGCAAGATACAGTCAATCAGAAAGTGTAAGCCAAAAATTCAGCCAGACATCAAAACATTTACGAGTAAGATTTGAGACATCACAGTTGGGATATAGACAAGGTTTTACAGTACAATACCAATCCTTCACAACTTATGAAAGACATGTGCTGAACTACATTTGTATAAATAATTTAGCAATGTATTGCATATTGACTAATTGTTACGATCTAGAATGCACTGTCTGGAAGGGAGGTGGATGTAGATTCAATAATAACTTTCAAAAGGGAATTGGATAAATAATTGAATTGAAAACAAAAAAAATTGGAGGGTTATGGTGCAAGAGGAGAGTGGGACTTATTGGACAGCTCTTTTAAAGAGCCAGAATGGGCATGACAGGCCAAGATCATCATCTTTACTCAAGATTCTAGGAACATTGCACACTTAAGACATCCGTATCAGATAGGCACATGTAAATCAATGTCTACAATTTCAGATTTTAACTCCTTCATCCCTAAGAACTGCTCACAGAATATATTAATGAACCGACCTAAAGGGAGGATAGATTTCATATGTAAATTGGAAGTTCTGCACTGATCTCTTTGAAGTCAGCAATTTACCTTGAAAATAGCTACATGCTCATCAGTAGGCTACTGCTCTGATTTCAGGTGTATTGCAGGGTTTGAAAATTATGCAAAGTGACATTGATGGCTTTTTCCCTACAGCACCAACACAGGACATTCAGTCCAACTGGCCCAGGTCAGTGCTTATTCTCCATACAAGTCCCATCAGAACTCTTTTCATCTAACCCATGTAGCATAAATCTTCTATTCTTAGCTCCCTCATAATTATCCAGCTTCCTCTCAAATGTACGAATGCTTTTTGCTCAGTTAACTACTCCCTATGATAGTGGGTTCCACATTCTCACCATTCTCTGGGTGAAGAAATTTCTTCCGAATTCCCTGTTCAAATAATTAGTAAATATCTTATATTTATGGCTCTAGTTTTGGTCTATGCCACAAGTGGAAACATCTTTCTGCCTACACTGTCAAACCCTTTCAAATTTTTAAATACATCTGAGAGGTCACCCTCAGCCTTCTCTATTTTTTGAAAGAAATCAGCCCCAGGCTGATCGTCTTTTCTGATAGCTGGATGTAAAAAGATTAGTGAAGACAAATGTAAGTCCTTCACAGTCCAAAATGGAAGAACTTATAATAAAGAACAAAGAAATGGCAATGTAATTAAGCAACTACTTTAGATCTGTCTTCACGGAGGAAAGCAAATAACTTCCCATGGTCTAGTGAAGAGGAGAAATTGAAGGAATTAGTATTACTTAAAAAATACTACTGGAGAAATTAATAGCACTGAAAGTCGCTAAATTCCCAGGGCCTGATAATCTATATCCCAGGACAGAAAAGGATGTGTCCAGGGTATGAAAGGATAAGACCGTGGAAATAGTGGATACATTGGGTGTCACAGTCCAAAATTCTGTGGATTGTGGAACAGACACGGCAGATTGGAGGATGGCAAATGCAATCCTGCTATTTAAAAAAGCAGGGAAGGAGAAAACAGGGAAAGACAGACTGGTTAGCCTAACATCAGTAACAGGTAAAATGCTAGGGTCAATTATAAAGAATGTGATAACGGGACACTTAAAAACAAACAACAAAGTCAACATGGATTTATGAATGGAAAATCATGTTTGACAAACCTACTGGAGTTTTTCAGGACACAATTAGCAGGATAGATAAGGGAGAACCAGTGGATGTGGTGTATTTGGATTTTCAGAGGGCTTTTGATAAGGTCTCATCTTGGAGGTTAGTGTGCAAGATTGGGGTATTGGGGAAAATATATTGATATATAGATTGAGAATTGGTGAGCATGCAGGAAAGAGAGAGTAGGAATAAATGGGTCTTTTTTGGAGTGGCAGGCAGTGACTAGTGGAATCCCAAAGGATTCAGTGCTTGGGTCCCAGTTATTCACAATATAGATCAATGATTTAGCTGAGGGAAACAAATGTAATATTTCCATGTTTGCTGATGACACAAAATTTGGTGGGAACGTGAGTGGCGGAAGAGGATGTAAAGAGGCTTCAAGGTAATTTAGACAAGTGGAGTGAGCAGATGCAGTATAACGTAGATGAGTGTGAAGTTATCCATTTTAGTAGAAAAAACAGAATGGTAGTGTATTATTTAAATTGCGATAGCTTGGAAAATGTTGATGTATAAAGGGACCCGGGTGTCAATATACACCAGTCACTGGAAGCAAGCTGTCGTAATTCATCCAAACTCCAGTTTCATATCACTAGAACACTTTATTGTGCACCATTGTGGCTTACAGTCAGGTCGTCTTCACCTTGAGATCTGCCACACCGTCCAAGCTTAAAAACCCCTGCTGACTGCTTCCCATTAGGAAAGCATCTGCTTGCTCAATAAGGCAACACATACTCCACAAAGCAGATCTATTGACGTTCTCTCGTGACCGTCATAACACAAGCATGTAGGCTCAGCAAGCAGTTCTGAATCATTGCAAGAGGGCGAGGGCTTGAGTACAGGAGCAAGGATGTCATACTGCAACTGTACAGGGCCTGAGACCACACCTGGAATAGAATGTGCCATTTTGGTCTCCTTAACTAAGTAAGGATATACTGCTATAGAGGGAGAGTAGCGGAGGTTCAGCAGGCTGATTCCTGAGATGACAGGATTATTAAATGAGGAGAGATTGGGTTGACTAGGCCTGTATTCACTGGAGTTTAGAAGAATGCGAGGGGCTCTCATTGAAACATATGAAATTCTGACAGGGCTGAACAGACTGGATGCAGGGATGATGTTTCCTCTGGCTGGGGGGAAGGGGGTCTAGAACACTGGTTCACAATCTCAGGATATGGGTTTGGCGATTTAGGAGAGATGAGAAGCTTCTTCACTCAGAGGGTGATGAACCTGTGGAATTCTCCATCACAGAAGGTTGTGGAGGCCAAGTCACTGAATATATTAAATAAGAAAGAAAGATATATTTCTCGACCATAACGGCTGTGGACAGAGGTTGAGGGAATGGAAAAATGGAAGAGGGATCCAAGAGGGAGTAGAGGGTGGATTTGGACTCATGGACGTGTAACCGGGCATTCTTGGTGTGGTGGGGTGAATCAATCAGCGTAAGAAATTGAAGAACCTAAAGGGTGGGGTCAGTACTGTCCAAATGTAGGTCCATCTCAGGATGTTACCTGGCTGAGTCCTTACAGGATTTTGATTCACCTACAACATTTCAACTATCTCCACAGGATGATCTGGGACAGTGTCCTTTACAGTGTATAGAGGGGAGGGCCAGCTAAGCCTGCAAGTTTAGCTAGGTCTCAGAGAGAGATTCAACACTGGACCTTAACATGAACATTCAATAATGAGTGAACAAAAAAAAACCACAATGTTGTTTCTTTCACAATAAAGGAAATTTGCCTAAGATGCTTGCAACTATCAGCACATGCAAATCATGAGGCATGACACTACATCCAGCTGACTAAGCTATTCTCAAAAGATAACGATGATGCACACATGAATAAAGTTTGTGCTGTAGTTTTTTATGTTTCTAAAAACAATTTAATATGCATTATTTACAAAGGAAATTTAAATTTGAAAAAAAATCCATGCCACCTTTGTGCACACAATAAGTTAATGGCAATAAAAATTGGGCAGGAAAGTTTTGGCTGTGATGCACAGCCTCCCTGCATCCAGGGAGGCTCTTTTATAACTTGCCCATAGCTACAGCATTGTCAGTAGACATAGGGTTCACTATTGAAAAGCTTTTCCTGCTATAGAATCACACATTTGCCATGCACACTGTCAGCACTTTAAACTTCAATTATAATCGCCTGAGAAATAGGATTAAGCAAGAGAGCAGAAGTGGTGCCCACTTTTTGTTCCACCATCTGGAATGGCATCTTCTCCAGTGCTACAACATCAGTTTTATATGGAGACCAGAACTTTTTCAGTCCTCCAAATGTGGTCCAACCAAGATTCTATACAAATTTAACAAAACTTCTCTGCTTTTAAATGCTACTTTTCTACACATTAAGCATGGTGTTTTAATTTGGATTTTTTTTACCCTGTAGAAAATTTCTGCTCCCAGTCCTTGATTCTGAATTCACTAGCTTAGTGCACAGCAAGTCTAGAAATGGGATTATAGTTTCATGATTTTGTTCTCCTGGTGTGCACCAGTAGACAAGCCAGTGGAACTTTCACATCCCAGTACTTTTCAGTCTGTCACACTCTTCCTGCGCTGAGACAATGATTTAACTTGACGTAAAGCAGCTGTATTTTTACCGTTTATTTAATTTTCTTGCAACGTTTTCCATGAAGCTGAAGTAGGCCAGTTTCCAAAGCCACATTTTTATTATCTCATCAATATTAACCTCATTAAACATATTCATTTATTGGACTGATTGGCACCATTCATAACGTGCCCACAATGCAGAGGGGAACACCCGAATGGACATTCGTTTAGATCCCCCTCTGCATAGCTGAGAGACCTGTAATTCAAGTTTGATGGAAGATCCTTATTCTGCCCAGCAACAGCACAAAGCTCTGCACAGCTGAGAGACCTTTAATTTCAAAGCCGACAAAAGATCCTTATTCTGCCCAGCAACAGCACGAAGCTGCATTTTAAAACGGCCCTTGGCGAGAAGATCGGGATATCTGCGAGTCAAGACCTGGCAGTGGGATATATGGCATAACTGTACTCTAAATAAAATATTATGGGAATAAAATGGCCAAGGCAGGCAAAGAAACTTGATGAACCAGGATAAAAAGAATAAAAGATTAGATTAAATCCCCCTACTCACAGCAGGACAAAATGACATTAACACCTAATCTCGCAAGCATAGAATACAGACAAAACATCAGAGGTCGATTTAGATAAGGGGACACATCGAGAGGATAATGGGAAACACATTAAAACACCGGGGCAAGAACAGGCAGTCCCATTAACACGGACACACACCATACAGATGCAAATTGACAAGTCTCCCAGGGAACTTCCTGACCAGATAGGCCACTTTTTAGGTATTGTAAAAATGTATGAGCAAATGTTCCCGCTCGAATTTGGATTCCTATAAATATCCAGAGCGAATGTGTAACTGTTGAGATCAACGTGGCCAAGCCACTGTTTCTGAGCTGGCTACGGGGGTCTCCCTGGGATCCCAGTAATTGTACAATAAAGAAAAACGCTTTGAACCTTGCCTTGCGACTCGACCTCCTTGAATGCACTGGTACAAGGGATTTTTCCCTACAACAAAGCCAATGAATTGTGAGATGTGTCGGTAAACGTACAAAGATACAGAATGCTTTGCTGGGAAGCAAAAGGGGCGGTGATTCTGGAGTAATGACTAATTCACTGATGGTTTATGATCACAAAAATCCCATGTATTTCTTATAAACAAATGAATTTAGATTATATTCTTGTTAAAATATAAGGCCTTTGTCTCTGATCAGTCCTTTGGTAAAAGGAGTGCTCGTAAGGTCGATTTATTGAAATAGGTTATCATTCAGCAGCTGGGAAGCTCAGTCTGGGGGAGTTCATGCTGTCTGATGTGCATAGTTCGCACTAGCTGAAAAAAAAGCCCTTTTAAAATTAATAATTAGATAATGACGGTAATTATCTGAAAAGAGCTACATTAAACACTACATAACTGACATAAAATGTTGGTGCAAGAGGGAGGAGAGTTTAAAATAACTGTCATGATTGAGTTTGCACATGAATACAATGTATGATTGCAGGAGTCAGAAAGTGCCAGTATCCACCACAAACAGTCAATATTCACACTGAAGAAATAATTTAAACAGTCACACTGCACTTAGAAGTGAGTGTTCTCCCAGGGAATTGCTCCTGGATTGATGAATGGAGTTCTTGCTGCTACCCACTGTTGCTAAGTGACGCTTAGTATAATGTTCACAGAAGCTCTTTCTCTCCTAGGTCTGCTCGGTCTCAAATCTTCCCCCTTTTGTTAAGCTCATTGCCAGATACAACTGCTCTTAACTCTTCTAACGTTGCTTGACTTTATAGTTCCTCCTCTATGCTCCACAACTGTTAGGATTTGCTGTATATTTTTCTCTTCTCTGCTTGCTGGCCTGCTCTGCTTTGTTTTTCTCAAGGACACACTTTAAAAAGATAATTAAATTAAATTGGGGATTCAGCAATTCATACTGAACTGATTTGATTTAAACATTTTTTCCCAGTGAACAATCTGTCAGAATTCAACATGGCTGCAGCATGGAGGTGATTTTCCAATGGTGGAAAACTGGCTGCCCTTTACACAAGCTGTCTGGTTGTCCTTTCCACTTAAATCAATTGGTGGGTCAAAAACAGGTCCAGTCCTGATAAATTCTGTAATTTGACTTACCCATACTAACAATGTAACAGGGATTGCATGGCCAGCACAAAACAACCAGCAATGCAAAATAATGAGGTAAAAATTAGGATATGAAAGAAAGCTAGCTAATAATATAAAAAAACAGATAGCAAGTGTATCTACAATTAGATAGGAAAAGAATAACTAAGCTAGTGTTGGTCCCCTTAAGAGTGAGTCTGGGGAATTGATAATGGAAAAAAAGAAAATGGCAGTGGGGTTTAACAGATATTGTGTGTCTGTCTTCAATGCAGTAAACTTCCCTAAAGTTATTTGAAAATCAAGAGATGATAAGGAGATAGCTTAACACAACTACCATCACCCGTGAAAGGTGCTGGGTAAAACTGTTAGACCTAAAGGCTGACAAATCCCTGTGACCAGATGCTCTGCATCCTAGGGTCTTAGAAGTGGTTGAAGAGACTGTAGAAATGTTGGTTATAATCTTCCAAAATTCCTTAGATTCTGGAACAGTCCCAGCAGATGGGAAAGTAGCAAATATAACGCCTTTATTCAAGAAAGGAAGGTGACAGAAAGCAGGACACTATAGACCAGTTAGCCTAACATCTGTCACAGAGAAATTGCTAGAATCTATTATTAAGGAGGTTCTGGCAGGATATTAGGGTAATCATATTGGGATTAAGCAGAGTCAACACGGTTCTGTGAAAGGGAAATCATGTTTAATTAATTTATCAGGGTTCTTTGAAGTAACAAGCAACACGGATAATGGGGGAAACCTGTAAGTGTGGTGCACTTAGATTTTCAAAAGGCAGATGGTAAGATGACACATCAAAGGTTATGACACAAGGTAACAACACATGGCATAGGAGGTTAACATTAGAATGGATAAAGGATTTATTAGCTAATGGGAAGCAGAGATAAATGGATCTTCTGCGGGTTGGCAAGCTGTAACTAGTGGAGTGTCACAAGTGCTTGGGCCTACAATCTTTATTAATCATCTGGGTAAAGGGACCAAATGTATGGGGCTAAATTTGCTAATGACACCAAGGTAGGTCGGAAAGTTAGTAGTTAAGAGGAGGTGGAGTTTGCAAAGGGCTATAGATAGGAGCATAATGTGGGAAAATGTGAACTTGTCTTCTTTGACAGAAGGAATAGAGAAGCAGAATACAATTTAAATGGAGATTGCAAAACTCGGTGATAGAGGGATCTCATTGTCCTGATGTAAGAATCACAATGTTAGTATGCAGGTAGAGCAAGTGATTAATAAGACAAATGGAATGTTAACATTTATTGAAAGGGGAATCAAGTTTAAAAGTAGGGAAGTTGCAATGCAGCTGTACAGGGCCTTGGTGACTCTACATATGGAGAACTGTGTACAGTTTTGGTCTCCTTATTTGAAAAAGGCTATAATTGTGTTTGAACAGATTACAGAAGGCTCATTTGACTCCTCGGAGGGGGTGAAGAGCTTATCTTATGAAGGATGTTGGTTATGAGACTGGGGTCACATATAAGTCCAGACCAGGTAAAAATGGCAGGGTTACATCAATGAAGGACATTGCTTCTCCTCCACAATCACCTCCCAATTCTCTTTTCGGCTCTCCTGAAGGTATAGACTCTGTCCCTGGGTCCGTGTCCAACTGCACCCTTACCCGATCAGCCATTAATCATGTACGAGTGTGCAATTGCCTTACAGCGAGAGTCACTCAATTATCTACATTACAACCGTGATTGCACTTCAAAAATACTCCATTGGCCATGAAGCTCTTGTCTCCCGAGGTCATGAAAATGCCACAGAAATGCAAATTATTTATTGTTTTCTTGTGTTTTTCTTTTCGGATAACAATAAGATTTGAATATTTCATAGAGTATAATTTAAGTTCAATGAATCTTCCTAGGTTCAGGTTAACACTTGGCCTGCAACAACAAGCCTGTTGAGCTTGGTGCATTCTGACTGTAAGACATGCTCTATGTTTGTTGTTTCGTAAAACACCATGTGCTGGGTTACCCATAATTTCTATGGAGATTCAATCTACAGGCAGAAAATGGAAACCATGTAAATGTTTGGGAGCACAGTGGTTAGCTCTGCTGTCTCACAGCGCCAGAGACCCAGGTTCAATTCCAGCCTTGGGTGACTGTGCAGAGTTTGCACGCTCTCCCAGTGTCTGTCTGGTTTTCATCAGGTGCTCTGGTTTCCTCCCACAGTCCAAAGATGTGTACATTAAGTGGATTGGCCATGCTAAATTGTCTTTTAGTGTCTGAAGATATGCAGGTTAGTTGGTTTGTCCATAGAAAATGTGTGGGGATACAGGGATCGGGTGGGGTTTGGGCCTGGGTAAGATACACTTTCGGAAAGTCGGTGCAGACTCGATGGGCTGAATGGCCACCTTCTGCACTGTGGAGATTCTATGGTAGGGATTGTTTGGTTTCCATGGATTGCCAATTCCCTCTTAGCCATAACCTCACTGCCAAGTCTGCAAATCGTAATACCTCTGCTGATCTTCCTTCAAGAGCAAGCACCTCGATAAATTACTCCGGATGTGGCTGGATTTCAGTGCAGTTAGCAGTGATCTAATTGAATGGCAGAGTAATCTTGTGGAAAGGCCACCTTCTACTCCTATGGAAATAAAATTAGTGTTCCCCTTTAATTGAATTTAGGAACCTGCATTTCAGGGAATGATGTGGCAATGCCGGCGTTAGACTGGGGCAAACACAGTAAGAAGTCTCACAACACCAGGTTAAAGTCCAACAGGCCTCAACCAGGATCTTATAGAATCAGAATCCTACAGAGCAGAAAGAGGCCATTCGGCCCATCTAGTCTGCACCAACCTGGGTTCAATGTCACACTATCTGTAACCCCCATGACTTGCCTGGGCTTGCAAAATCTCACTAACTGTCCTGGCTGGAGACAATACACATCTCTTTAACCTGTGCTTAACCCTCCACTCACATTGTCTGTCCCTTTAAGACTTGATTACCTGTAAAGACTCGCATTCCAACCATTATTTTGTAAATTGAGTTTGTGTCTTTATATGCCCTGTTTGTGAACAGAACTTCCACTTACCTGGCAAAGGAGCCGCGCTCCGAAAGCTAGTGGCTTTTGCTACCAAATAAACCTGTTGGACTTTAACCTGGTGTTGTGAGACGTCTTTCAGGGAATGCCCAGGGAAATTCATACAGTCCTGAGCCCTTCTTTTCATTTCCCCCATTCTCATTGCTGGTAAAGCAGGTATTTATTGCTCATCCATTGCTACCTGAAAAGGTAGTGCTGAGCCTTTTTATTTGATACAACTGAGTGACTCCAGAGAGTTTTTCCAGAGTCAACCACATTCCTGTGACTTCAGAGTCCTAGGTCTGAAAGGGTATGGGGCAGTAGATTTTTTAAAAATTCTTTGGCATTGCTGGCTAGACCAGCATTTATTGCCCGTTCCCAATCGCTCTTGAGGTGGTGATGGAGAGCGGTCTTCTTGAATTGCTGCAGACATGTGGTGTAGCTATACCCACAGTGCTGTTACAAAGGGTTCTGGATATTTAACCCAACAACAGTGAAGGAATGGCGATTTAGTTCCAAGTCAGGATGGTGCGCGGCTTGGAAATGAACTTGCAGGTGGTAGTGTTCCCATGTGCCTGCTGCCCTTGCCCTTTGAGGTGAGAGAAGTTGCAGATTTGAAAACTGCTGTTGAAGGAACCTTGGTGAATTCCTGCAGTGCAACTTGCAGATGTCGCTCCTGACTTGTGCCTTGTAGGTTGTGGCTTGGGGAGGGCGGGGGGTGTGAGTTACTCACCACAGAATTCCCTGCCTCTGACCTGCTCCTGCAGCCACAGTATTTAAATGGATAGTCTAGTTCAGTTTCTGCTCAATGCTAACCATCAGGATGTTAATATTGGAGGATTCAGCAATGATAATGTCAATGAATGACAAGGGTGATGGCTAGATTCTCTCTTGTAGGAGTTAAGCATTCCTTGGGACTTGTGAGTGAACGTTAGTTTTTTTGTTTCCTTTTCTAAATGGCAATGGTAAATCAGTTCAGATTTTAATAACTGTCCGACAACTTCATGCTCATTTTGACCAGATTTTTATTTCCTTATGTTTTAATTTGAATTGCAGACTTGTGTTGAAATAAAAGTCCGCAAGAACATAAATGTTCTATTCATTAATAGGGGCTTCCTAGTTGTCCTCATTTCTACACAGTTTCCGGTTTTGCAACGACCAAGATTACAAATCTCACCACAAGATATTATTGCCTTATTTTGTGTTGCAGAACAAGTTGCCCGAAGACCACAAATTAGAGAACAACTCTCCCGTAAGATCATTAAAAACATTGTTGCTCAAGACTGATTGAGAGCGAACGCTTTCATATGTGGTTGTATAACTTTAAACCTCAGCACTCATTGCTGCAATCCATCCACACTGACTGCAGGCTCCATTTTACTGCCTTCAGTGATTCGGGTAATTCTATATCCTACTTACTTGAAAAACCTATTGCAAATTATGCTCATCTAAGTTTCAGTACCATTCCCCAACAATGCAGCACTCCCTCAAACCTGCTTTCCTCCAATGGTTACAGTGTTCCCTCAGTACTGTTCCTCAGTCAGATTCAATGCCTCCTCAGCATTGCTATTCTGTTTTGCAGAGCTCCCTCAGTATTGCCTGTGCAGCATTGCCTCAGCACCTCTGCTCCAACAGTGCAAAAATTCCTGAGCACTGCCCCTCCAGCTGTGCGGCACACCTGTCAGCCTAAATTTTGTATTCATGTCTTTGGAGTGGGACTAGAACCAATGACCTCCAATTCAGAGTATCACTACACTGAGACACTACTATCACTAAATGTAAGGAACAGCTGCCAGTCTAGTGCAAGAGCATGATCACAGCAGTTTGTGCAATGAGGTGTACCTCAGCAGGAGAAGCAACCAACTGAAAAAAGATGGATTCTCAGTTTAACATCTCATCCAAAAAAATGCCTAATCCAGCAGACCCTCAGTATTGCACTGGAACTATTCGTCTGGATTATGTTTTAATGTCTCGTGATCGGAACTTGAATCTATAGCTTTCTGACTTAGAGGCAAGAGTGTTACCCACTGAGCAATGATCAGAACCACAAACAAAATGAATCCTTATCTTGTAATTATCTACATATTATATGTAAATCCTTCTTGACAACTGGTTAAAGAATATTATATATTTGTGCTGTCTTACCCAGGACTAACAGAAGACACTGGTTCTTGTTCACTATCGTCTCCTTCTCCAGGTACAGCCCTGTCCTTTGTGGAAGCAACAGTCTGGTCATTATGACGTATTATTTCTTCTTCCTCAAACATAAGGTGAAGCCGATAATTAACCGTCTTTATTACAGTAAAAAGGAGAGCAACTAAACTGCAGTAAATTCCAAGTGCGACTTTGCTGGGTGATGCAGCCTGCAAAACAGATCAGGAAAACAGGCTTTAAGAGATTAGTTGTCATTTAAAAGTTCACTGATACATAATTATATGTTTTTCTTGTGCAATTTTGTACAGCCAATTCACATTTTAAAATTCCTCAATTTCAATGTCTTTAGCATAGGAACAGGAGGAGCCCACTTAGCCTCTCAAGCCTGTCCTGCCATTCAATCAGATCAGTCTCTTATCCCCATTTATCTAAAGATGTGCATTTGGTGAATTGGCTATCCTAAATTGTCTCAATGTGCCAAGGATGTTTGTTTAGGTTAGGGGAATTAGTGGGATAAACATGTGGGGTGGACCTGGGAACGATGCTGTGCCAGAGAATTAAAGCAGTGAAATTTATGGCGAAGGAAATTACAGCAATGAAATTGGTGGAGAAGAAAATGATAGTAGCATTTGAGTCATTGGCTTATGTTTATTAAAATAAAGATGTATGCAGTTTTCAAAAATGTGCTTTCAGCTTTTTCTCCATTGTGGTATCAGTGAACAGCCTGTTTAATCATTTAGGCCCCAGAGAAATGGCTGCATTCAGTTAACACTCTCCTATAGCTATATTTCTCATTGCTCTTCCTTCAGATGGAACTTTATAAATTCAAATTGTGGTTACCTGATCACATTTTTTTAACAGCATAGAAACAGGTCTGTCAGCCCAACAGAGCACAAACTACCTTCCACCATACTCCATCTAACTCTTAACAAATATTTATTTTCCTTTCTCTTTCATGTGTTTGCCTAGTTTCCTCTTAAATGTATCTGTGCTGTTTGCCTCAACCATCTTTTGATGGCAAGTTTCACATTCTCAGCACTCTCTGGGTAAAAAGGTTTATCTTTGGATTTATTAGTGCCGAGGGTTTATTTATGGCCCCTGAATTCGATTTTCCCCACAATGGGAACATCTTCTTTACGCTTATCTTATCAAATCATTTTATAATTTTTAAGTCATCCCTCGATCTTCACTTTGCTGAAGGGTTCACATTTTTCCAATAGTCAAACCTACTCAGTTCTGGCACATAAAGGAAAAACAATTGAGTTTGTACAATGTTAATCAGCTTCTTGTGATCTTGCTTTTCCATAAATTTGTCTGAGCGGTAATAATTTAGGCAGAAGTGGCACAAGGATCATTTGGCTCAAATAGTCTATGTTGGTGTTTACCCTACACACAAGCAAACAGTGCTAATCACATTTATTCACCATTCCCATACTCCTTCAATGATTTAGGGCGAAATCTTACCAAAAAATGGCAGTGTTTTTCTCAGTAAGAGTTTTAACAACACCAGGTTAAAGTCCAACAGGTTTATTTGGTAGCAAATACCATTAGCTTTCGGAGTGCTGCTCCTTCGTCAGATGGAGTGGATATCTGCTCTCGGAGAGCAGATTTCCACTCCATCTGACGAAGGAGCAGCGCTCCGAAAGCTAATGGTATTTGCTACCAAATAAACCTGTTGGACTTTAACCTGGTGCTGTTAAAACTCTTACTGTGTGTACCCCAGTCCAACGCCGGCATCTCCACATCATGACTACCAGTGTTTTTCTCTCCAAAGACGCACTGCCTAAAAAATCAAGGGACGTGTTTCACCCTGTCATACAGGGGGATGGGGCCCAAACACACCACCAAAATCTGGCTGCACTGAGACTGGGTGCTATGTTTAAAAGGCGCCCCGATCATAACAGGAATAAACCTCCTCCCCAGCCCACCATAGAGGTCTGAGGGGCTTCCCATCCTCCGATCTGAATTGGCACTTGCCCCCCGCAAGCTGGCACACATCCGCCACCGGCATCCCATGCTCCTCCATCCGCTCCCAGCCCACCACAACCAAATCTGAATGAATACCTACAACCCCCACGAAGTTCCCACTGGGGCCAGCCTCCTGGCACAGGTTAGCACGCCAACCTGTGCCAAGGGGCAGTCATGATGTGGAGATGCCGGCGTTGCACTGGGGTGAACACGGTAAGAAGTCTCACAACACCAGGTTAAAGTCCAACAGGTTTATTTGGTAGCAAATACCATAAGCTTTCGGAGCACTGCTCCTTCGTCAGATGGAGTGGAAATGTGCTCTCAAACAGTGCAAACAGACAAAATCAAGTTGCAGAATACTGATTAGAATGCGAATCCTACAGCCAGCCAGGTCTTAAATGTACAGACAATGTGGGTGGAGGGAACATTAAACACAGGTTAAAGAAATGTGTATTGTCTCCAGACAGAACAGCTAGTGAGATTCTACAAGCCCAGGAGGCAAGCTGTGGGGGTTACTGATAATGTGACATAAATCCAACATCCCGGTTTAGGCCGTCCTCATGTGTGCGGAACTTGGCTATCAGTTTCTGCTCAGCGACTCTGCGCTGTCGTGAAGGCCGCCTTGGAGAACGCTTACCTGAAGATCCAAGGCTGAATGCCCGTGACTGCTGAAGTGCTCCCCCACAGGAAGAGAACAGTCTTGCCTGGTGATTGTCGAGCGGTGTTCATTCATCCAGACAATACACATTTCTTTAACCTGTGTTTAATGTTCCCTCCACCCACATTGTCTGTACCTTTAAGACCTGGCTGGCTGTAGGATTCGCATTCTAATCAGTATTCTGCAACTTGATTTTGTCTGTTTGCACTGTTTGAGAGCACATTTCCACTCCATCTGACGAAGGAGCAGTGCTCTGAAAGCTTATGGTATTTGCGACCAAATAAACCTGTTGGACTTTAACCTGGTGTTGTGAGACCTCTTACCAAGGGGCAGTGCCAGGGCATTGTCAGGTTACTGCCTGGCCATGTCCCTCTCCCCCAGGGCTGTACTCACCTTTATGCTTCACGGAGACCCCCACGGCAGGTTCCTGTCAAGGTGAACCTGCAGCAGTCACGCTGGCACCTGCTGAATATCCAGTGATGGGGAAGTTCCAGAAAGAGTGCTCACTAATAACATGCTAATATATTAAAAGAGCTTTCAGTAGTCCCATGGCGTGCTTCACACCACTCTGCCCACAAGGGGCCTGGAAGATCGGAACTCGGAAACACGCCAGTGCAAATCATCAGGCTTTTCGGATTTTGAGGGCATATTGCCATTCTTGCAGACAGAGACTGCAAGTTCAAAATCACCCCCTTAATTACTACCTCAAGTTTTACAGTACACAATACACTATATTCAGTACAGATGTTGGAACAAGCTGTATATGTCTCCTGCTTCCTACTAATGGTGCTCCAGGGGCAGTAGTTTCTCAATGGGCACAATGTTCCTTTTGTATTTCTGCAGGTGTAAATCTATTTCTTACACCATGTATTTTCCACATAAACACTTAAGCACATTTCTCCTGAGCCTGTGATAAGCTATGTTCTGTAGCCATCTTTGGCATCTCAGGCATGTTTCAAATAAATCTGCCATCTTACACTTTTTGTCCTCAAGGCTGTGTATAAATCAGGTATTTAATTCCTACTACTAGCATTTTTAGGACAAACTGCCTTTTAAGCTAGCTTGCTGAAAAAGTTGAATTGGAATACACATTTCACTAGTAAGGCATTCCAGCACCAATCCCACTCTGAAATTGCACATTCTCCTCGTGTCTGCATGGGTTTCCTCCGGGTGCTCCGGTTTCCTCCCACAGTCCAAAGATGTGCGGGTTAGGTTGATTGGCCATGTTAAAATTGCCCCTTAGTGTCCTGAGATGCGTAGGTTAGAGGGATTAGTGGGTAAAATAGGTAGGGATATGGGAGTAGGATCTGGGTGGGATTGTGGTCGGTGCAGACTCGATGGGCCGAATGGCCTCTTTCTGTACTGTAGGGTTTCTATGATTTCTAAATATTCTCATTAACGTGATACTTGTGATGAAGCGGCTGAATGAAACCGAACTCTCAAAGCTTGCTTAAAAATTAATTTGATGCACATCTTGCATAAATACTGGAAAGAAAATACCACATGCAATGTTCCGATTTTATATCTTAATTATCATGCTACTTTGAATACTTTTTCATGCAAATAAACTGGCAAGGAGTGTGTTATGCAATTTGGTCACCTGTCCTAATATCTCATATACCTCGGTGTCAAATTTTGCCTGATTTATGTCTCGAGATGGAGAAAGGGGATCTGTGATTCCTACCCATTTGAAAAATAGTCCTTCAACCAATAACGTTTGAGAATCCTACTGTACTATAGCGCAGAATCAAGCTTTTAATCCTTCAACTTTATGGTGATTACTTTTTCTACGGATCACTCCATGTCTAATTCTAATCTCCTGCTCACTCTCCACAGCCTTTAACATTCTCCTGTTAAAAGAATTTATGCACACTTCTTGAAGAACAGAAATTCTAGGCTCCTGTTCCTTCTGCCACATACTTTTACTACTTTGTTTACTGAGTACCGTGAAGTTGATGCTTCCTAGAAGGCAGTTCCTTGGGTTTTTCATTCAATTAAATATAAAATGATCTCCTAACCACCACAGTTCAATCTCTTTGGGCAAGTTGTAACCAGAGGATAATGCTGAAAGGTAATCGGCAGAAGAACCAGAGGACAGATCGAGCCGTACTATTTATGCAGCAAGATGCTATGGTCTGGAATGCATTGAGAAATGGCAGTGGAAACAGATTCAATGATAACTTCCAAAAGGGAGAAGGAAAAATCTGCAAGGCAATGCGGAATAGCAAGGGAGTGGGACTAGCTCTACAAAAGAGCTAGCGCAGGAGTTTTTCTTTATTCCAAGCATCTACTTCCTCCTCCGCCAATAAGTGTCCTGCAGTTGTAGTTTGATCGGAGTCATTTCTAGCTCCATCTCCAAGAGTCAATAACTGTTCTCCTAATCTTGATATTGATCTGAAATACCCTTAGATGCACTCACAATCCCAAGTGACCTTTCTTTGCCAAGAGAGCTCACCTCTGCTCCATCTCACACCATCTCATCAAGCTATCCTTCCTCTTGACTTCATTCTATCAACTTTTTTTAGTTAGCTGTCAGTTAATTCACCTTGTTTTGTCTTTTCTACAGCTTTAATTCTTTTTGGTGATTCCTCTCTATGTTCAATGCTCCTAGTTTTTTAAACTTCTGATTCTCGTTCTCAGCTCTTAATCCACTTGTCACAAGTTCCATTAGCATGCCCACCTTGATTTTCAGCACTTTGCAAAAAAATTCCAGTCAAACTATATTTTTCGCCAGCTTAACACTCAGTCACTGAACACATCGGAGCTCTTCCTTAAACCACTGCATTTCTTTTCTGAATAACTTGCTCCTTGTCGACAGAGAATCATTCTTTAGTCCATTGCTCTGCTTTTGCAATCCATTGTTTATCTGTTTGCGTTTCTTCCAAGGTGAAACCATCATTCCCTTTTAACAACATATCTTTTTATTACACAATTCTCCTGAATTGTTAGCTTGTTCAACAGTTCTATTCTCTCTTTTGGTTTGTCCATTGCAAAGTCTTCCCCAGCACCCTGGAATACCTGACAGTTTCTGCTTCTCTGCAAAGTTTCTCAAGCTCATTTGTGTTTTCCACCTGATTGGTAATTCAATCGTTCAATTGGATTTCTAGAAAATTCCCAAAAATGGTTCTGGTAAATGATATTTCTGTTCTGACTTCTGCTTCAAAAGTATGGTGACTCTTGCAGTAGATGATACAGTATGTCCTACATGAGCACCATGGATCAAATCTTTGATGCATTTCACTCTTATTGACTCTTATTAACAATTCAGTTCCATCACCAAACTAATAGCATCAATTATATGGGATTTCCTTGGCCCTTCGGGTTCCATGCAATAAACTCTGTTGCTGAGTTTCATGTGTGCTTCTTTTTCTCTCAACTCTTTTTACCTTTTATCAACATCTTCATGCTCTGACTCCTAATTCCTTTACCGCTTGCTGGTGAATGTTGCACTGTTTTTTACTAGCCCGGATAGGTTTCTAGCCACTCCACTCGTTTTCATGGTGCTTGTTTCTAGTTTTAATATAGCTGGGCTGCTTCTCATTAGATTATGGGTCACAAACTTGTATCTAATTTCCATTTGTTGTAGTTCTTGGTGAAGTTTATCCAAAGTTTTTTTTCTTCACTCTTACTACTTTTTCTTTTCTGTGGCTTGTCTTATTTTTAGACCGATTACATCTTTATCATTTGTTTGCATTTCACTGCCAAAACTTCCAAGGAACTTCTCATTACAGCACAAAGACGAGCACAACTGAATCGTGTTACCTTCAGCTCTTTAATTAGTCAGTAAGGGACTTCCGTTGCCCTCTTTTTGGGTTCTCTCTATACCCCTATTCTCCGGGATCTTCTAGTACTTCCTCCTCTCTGGGGTTTCTCAGCGCTCCCCCTTTCTCCAAGGTCTTCCACTGCACCACCCTCTCCGGGGTCTTCCAATACTTCCCCTCTCTGGGGTTTCTCAGCACTCCCCCTTTCACCAGGTTCTTCTAGTGTGCCACCCTCAGGGTTTCCCAGGACCCTGCACCTTCTCTGGGGCCTTTTACTGTCTACTCTGAGTCTGGCGTTGCCTCTTTCTTGCGGGCTTTTACCCCATAAGCTCCAGCATTACCTCTTACTTGAGGCCTTAATTTACTCTACTGAGATCTTGTGTTGCTTATGGACCCTCTTTATAGAATTTCCCTCTATCTGGGGTGTTCTTTGATTTTCCTGTTTCTTGTTCCTTTTTGTGACTGTTTCATTAAATATTGTACCATGTTAAATGCATTACCTCTTTAAATGCATTACTGCTTTAAGACCATATAGTTTCCCCCCCCCCCCCCCCCCCGCCCGCCCACAGGCTGCTGTTGCTCAGGCCATTGGCTTCCTTTTTGGAGGTGGCATTTTGCAACAACATCTCAATGTAAGTACAGAATGTCTCTGGCTGCTGTAGTTAAGGCCTTTCTTCCCCCAAAACTGCTTACTTATGCGTTCCAACCATTTTGTTTTAAACTTTGGCTTATTCTCTTGTTTGAAACAGCTTCCAGAACGTATCTGCTGGAAATCCCTCTGTTCATGGCTCTTTACCCAAACTCCCTGCAAGTTCTGTTCAGATTAGGGAGCTGCAATAGTTCTCTGAGGCCCCTCTTCCCCTTTTACTCTTCTTACGTCTGAATCTGTTCAACTGAGCCAACATCATCATCTTCAAAAAAACCTTCTTCCCAGATTGCCAGGGCGGCACAGTGGTTAGCACTGCTGCCTCACAGCTCCAGGGACCCAGGTTCAATTCTGGCCTTGGGTGACTGTCTGTGTAGAGTTTATACATTCTCCCCATGTCTGCATGGGATTCCTCCGGGTGCTCTGGTTTCCTCCCACAGTCCAAAGATGTGCGGGTTAGGCTGACTGGCCATGTTAAATTGCCCCTTAGTGTCAGGGGATTAGCAGGGTAAACATGTGGGGTTATGGGGATAGGGCCTGGATGGGACAGGTGTTGGTGCAGGTTCGGTAGGCTGAATGGCCTCCTTCTGCACTGTAGGGATTCTATAATTTCACCTTTATAAATCTGAAACACAGCTCTCTTCTAGCTGGGCACATATTCTCTTTACTTTAAACTCCTGTCCTTTTCACTTTTTATTCAAGTTTCACTTCTCTTGCTCCTGAGGCTGAACTCTCCATTTTCTTATATCTTCCCAAATCTCGCCTCGGTTGCCCCACTGGGTTCTTTACTTCAACTGCCCCTCAGTGTCTGGCACTAGCTCAACAACTATCAGATCTGCCCAAAGGGTATTTCTCCCCTCCAACTTCAATATTAAACCAGATGCCCACAGGTAGGCCATTCCATTGATTTCCATCTCGTTGCCAGTGCTATACAGTGTGTGTGTGGCTGGCGTCCGGAACTATCAGGAGAGACTTCCGTTGTTGGAACAAGGAATGTATTTATTGAATAAAGCTTAGGTACAGGAGGTTTATGCGGCACAAAAGCTGCCTTGGGGCAGAGCCCCAGTTCTGCATGCTTACTCCATGCTTCCAGAAGATTCTGCCCGAGAGAGGACTCCACCCTCTGGTGTGAACAGTCACTCTTAGCTTCCATTGGTCCCTCAAGTCAGGTAACCTCTATTGCTGTACTGTCTTAAAGAGACACACACCACATCACAACACTCTGGGATAAAAATTATCAGGCCCTGGAGATTTATCTGCCTTCAATCCAATAATTTCTCCCAAAACCATTTCTATACTAATGTTGATTTCCTTCAGTTTCTCACTAAAACTGGTTTTTCTCAGTAAAACTGGTGTTTCTCAGAACTTCAATTCACATTCAGGTACAGTGGGTACTCCCCAGAGGATCTTCCTTGGTCCTCTGATGTTCTTGCAGTACATAAATGGCATAGGAGATGAAATCAATCCTGAAACCAAAATAAAACTCTTTGCAGACAACTGCCTCATGTACGGACCCATTCATGGGCAAGAAAACCAAATATCGATGCAGAAGGACTTAAAATGTTCTGAGAGAATGGTACCATAGATGGCAAATATCTTTCAACCTGTCAAAATGCCACATCATGAATGCAACAAGTTGATGAAAGCCTAGGACCTTCCCATACGGTATGATGGGAAGTACTTCAGTCAAGCAAAACCTGTATCTTGGGAGTCACCTATCAAGTGACATGACAAGCGTATAATATATAAACCATGCTTGAAATGATGCAAACAAAATGCTGGGACTTTTAAGGAGAAATCTTGCCAAATGTGACAAAACAGTCAAAATTGGTACATACAAGATTTTGATACATCCCACACTGGAATACACAGCAATGGTATGGGACCCCTACCAAGCCCACCTTGTAAACAAACTGAAAATGGTTCAAAAACATGCAGCACAATTCATCTTCAACAACTGTGCTGGAACATCCAGTGTTAAGTATACGCTGCACTCCCTGAAATGGCCTATATTGCAACAACAAAGACAGCTGAGTAAGCTAAAACTGTTCTGCAAAGGAGCTCATCAGTTATTATTGATATTCCACCATATGTTAAGCAAACAGTCAGTTACAGGGGGCAAAATTGCAACCAGTTTGTGCCTCTCTAATGTCACACACAAATATACAGCTTCATAGCAAATACTATAAGAGACTGAAATAACATCCCCCAGAAATAACTAATCAAACCACTTCATGGGCATGAGAATGTGTATAAAGTAGATTGAGAAGAGGAAAGGGTTAAAATTGGGATGCGTAACTAGGAATCAGTTGAGGGATAAACTGGTTATGGAAAGGGCCTGAGGCGAGGGGGACAAGGCTCACCGAAACTAATGATCACGTTAAAGAAACTGCTAATAGGTAATGTGGGCATCGTAGCTCGAAGTCAGACTACCTCTGGACAATGACGTTTTACTTTAATGTCTGGATACTATTCTGAGATTCTGGTAACTCACTACAATTAGCATAAGAAAACATTATTAGAAAAATTAGAACTAAAGGACTGACAATCACTGGACCTGATAATGCAAGGGGAACTTGCAGATATTTTAACCATAATCTTCCAAAGTTCTCTAAATTCAGGAATTATCCCTTCGCATTGGAAAATTGCAAATGTAACTCTACTGTTGGAAAGTTACTAGTATTTATAGGTAAGGCCAAAATGACTGAGCACTTAGAGAAATCTGAAGTAATTAGGGAGAGCCAACATGGATTTGTAAAGGATAGGTCACGTGTAATGAACTTAACTGAATTTTCTGAGGAAGTAACTCATGTCGTAGACAAGGGAATATCTACAAACATAATTTATATGGGCTTCCAGAAGGCAATCAGGTTCCACATACAAGATTGTTAGCAAAAGTTAAAGCCCATGAAACTAAAGGCAAATTATTGAATTGGTTAAGAGATTGATTAGACAGTAGAAGACAAAGCGTTGGGATAATGGTAATATAATCAAATTAGAAAGAAACGACCAGTCGTCACCCACAAGGATCTGTGATGGGGCCTCAACTAGTCACTATATTTAATGACCTAATGAAGAACTGTATATTTAAATTTGCCAATGACAAAGGTTGCTGGCATAGTAAACAACATGGACGGGAACATAAAATTACAAAGAGACATTGATAGATTGAGCGAGTGAGGCAAAACTGCGGCTGATGAAATACAATGCAAGTAGTCTGAGGTCATCCAATTTGGAACAAATTGACATTTTTTAAATAACTAAAGAACAATAATATAAAAGCGCAAACAAGATTAGACCCTGGTTAGATCACACTTGGAGCACTGCATATAGTTGTGGACACTGCACTTAGAAGCAGCGTAGATTCAACAACAACTTATATTTATATAGTGCCTTTAACATAATGATATGTCCCAAGGCACATCATAGGAGCATCTTAAAACAAAGTATGACACTGAGCTACTTAAAGCAATAATTTAGGTTAGATGACCAAAACTTGGTCAAAGAGATGGGTTTTAAGAGGTGTCTTAAAGGAGGAAACTGAGGTTGAGAAGCAAAGAGATGTAGGAAGGCTACTCCAGAGCTTAGGGACTACGCAGAATTAGAGGAGCTCAGGTCAAGGTTTTTTTAAGGAGCAGGATGATGAAAGCAGATTTAAAGGTGGACAACATCTGAAGAGAGAACCATTTACAATGTTGACTAACATGGTGACCAGGAGGGGAAGCGAGGTGGGTCAGCAGTTTAGTGGAAATAGATTCAAGGGAACAGGAAGTGGATCTCATGGAGCTCAGAGAGGGCATGAGGGAAGAAAGGAGAGAAAACAGAAAAATGCAATCTCCAGGGCTAGGGCAAAGAGGAGAGCATTAAAGGAAGCTTGGACAGGTGATCGAATGGACGTAGCAGAGGCAACTGATGGATTCTCTCAATCTTAGTCCATGAGCTTCTCACTTGTTGTTGGACACGAGGATGGAGAGAGCAGAAAAGAGGTGTTTAAGGCAATGGTCTACAGTACAAAAAAGAAGCCGAGAACCATCTTTGCATTCCAGATTATCCTAGAATAGTGAAAGCAACTTCAGCAGGTGGGAGGAGGACCCAGTAATGTTTCAAGTGGTCCAACCAGATCTTGCTGTCCAAGCCAGTTGTGCGTCATATTCTTTCAAGTCTGCATCCCTCGAACCTAAGTGAACAAGATGAGCGCTGTATCAGAATGTTACCAGGGCTGTAAGGCTTAGAATCGGAGAGATTACAAAGACTAGGCTTTTATTCCCTGAACTAAAAAAGGTTAAGTGGTTATTGAGTTTTATAGGATATTGAATAGAATTGTTAGAACAAACTAGAGAAACTCCTTCCAATGGTGCGGAAGTCCAAAACAGAGAGGAAAAAGCCTTAAAATCAGAGCCAGGTCATTCAGGAGAGAAGATAGGAAATACTTCTTCATGCAATATGTGGTAGAAATGTGCAACACTCAACAACAACTTACATTTTTGAATACACATTTAACATAATAATATGCCCTAGTACTTTACTGGACAGTTGTGGAAATAAATTGAACACTGAGTTGCACAGGAGAGAATGGTCCAAATGGCCAAAAGCTTAGTTAAAGAGATGGTTTTAAAGAAGGACTTAAAAGAGGATAGAGAAGTAGAAAGGTGGAGAAATGTAGGGAAGGAATTCCAGAGCTTGGGACCGAGGCAGCTGAAGCTCAAGACCGCTGATGGTGGAGCGATTAAAATTAGGAATGCTCAAGAGGCCAGAATTATGGTAACGCAGGTATCTCAAAGGAGTGAGAGGCTGGAAGAGACTACAGAGATACGGAGTGACACAACATGTTTTGAAAACAAGGATGAGAATTTTTAAAACATAACATTGCGTGATATGGAGCCAACACAGGTCAGAGAGCATGAGTGACGGGGCAGCAGGACTTGATGCAAGTTAAAACATAGAATAGAATACCTATGGTCAGAAGGAGGCCATTCGGCCCATCGAGTCTGCACCAACAACAATCCCACCTAGGCCTATCCCCGTAACCCCACATATTTATCCTACTAATCTCCCTCACATCCTCCTAAGAAGCAATTTAGCATGGCCAATCAACCCAACTTCAAATCTTTGGACTGTAGGAGGAAACCGGAGCACCTGGAGAAAACCCACACAGACACGGGGGAGAATGTGCAAACTCCACATAGACAATGACCCAAGCTGGGAATCGAACCCAGGTCCTTGGCACTGAGGCAGCAGTGCTAACCACTGTGCCACCCCACCTAGCTCCCCCTTCACATGGGCAGCAGAGTTTTGATGGCCAGATTATTGTTGGGGTGGGGGGAGGGGGGTGGCGGGGGGAAGGATGTGACACTAACATTATAAACAGATCGGCTTAATCTCAGATAGTTGCAAGGGAGAGATATAGAGGTGGAAGTAGACTGTCTTAGTAATGGTCCAGAAATAATAGAAAGCTCATGCCAGAGTCAAATATAACACTAGGCTACAAAAAGGTGTGGTTAAGCCTCAGGCCTCAGTTGTCAGGCAGAAGGATGGGGTTTGTGGCAAGGAAAAGCCAGAAAAACATACAAAACGCTAGCTCAATTAATAATGTTAAATCTGAGATTAATAGATTTTGAAAGTAAAGGGTACTAAAGGACATGCAGCCATGTAGGATTGATGGAATTAGGATACATAATGTGGTCATTGCGCTCATTACATCACATTAAAAAATGATGAATCAGCTGTCTAATTCCATATGCCTTTGATTCATATCACTTCACATAGCAATAGTGTAAGAAGCTCAGATTTAAAATTGACAACTAACTAATCTAGCATCAGTCTTTACTTGGGAAGAGTTTTCCAACTTTTTAACCACTGTTTGCAAGAAATGTATCCTAAATTCACCCGACTTGTTCCAGGAATGGTGGGACCTTCATGTGAAGAGAGTTTGGGCAAACTGGGTCTGTATTCTCTAGGGTTTCGAAGAATGAGAGCTGATCACACTGATACCTATAAAAGGAATGGACACAGTAGATGCAGGTAAAATGTTTCCTTTGATTGGGGAGTCTAGAACCAGGGCACACAATTTTAAAGTAAGGGGGAATGCCACTTAGGACAGAGTTGAGGAGTATTTTCTTTTACAGAGGGCTGTGAATCTTTGAATTTTCTATCCCAGAGAGATGTGGAAGCTCAGCCATTGTGTATGTTTAAAGCAGAGATTGATAGGTTTCTGATGGAACAATAACAAAGCATTATGGGGATAGTGGGTGTAAAAGACATTGAAGTGTCCAATCAGCCACGATCGCATTCAATGGCTGAGCAGACTTAACAGGCAGAATGGCCTACTTCTGTTCCTATGTTCATTTTCGAAAGGTCTTGCTCTAATTTTTACACTATGCCCCCTAATCATGGACTCTTCAACCAGTGGGACTAGTTTCCTTCTATCAACCCTATCTGCCCCCTTAATATCTTGAAAACTTCGATCAATGACCCCTTAACCTTCTACATTCCAGTGAATGGCCTGGTTCTGATTTTAAGGTTTTTCTCCTTGTTCCGGACTCCCACACTACTGGGGATAAATGCAACACCAACATTATAAATAGATCGGCTTACTGTCAGATAGTTGCCAGGGAGGGATATGGAGGTGAAAGTAAGAGAGTCTTAGAAGCAGTTCAGAGAAGGATTACTGGACTAATGCCAGGAATGGGCAGGTTGTCTGATGAGGAAAGAGTTGGAAAGGCTAGGTTTATATCCACTGGAGCTCAGAAAAATAACAGGCATTTTGACCAGAACCTTTAAGATCCTGAGGGGTCAATGTGGAGAGGATTTTTCTTCTTGTCAGAGAATCTAGAACTTGGGATCACTGTTTTAAAATAAGAGGTCGCTCATTTAAGACAGAGATAAGGAGAATTATTCTCTCTCCGAGGGCCGTGAGTCTCTGGAACTGTCTTTCTCAAAAGGCAGTGGAAGCAGAGACTTTGAATATTTGCAAGGTGGATAGATTCTTGATTAACAAAAGGGGTGAAAGGTTATCGGGCGGTAGACAGGAATGTGGAGTTGAGGTTAAAATCAGGTCAGTTGTGATCTTATTAAATGGCAGAGCAGACTCGAAGGGGTGAGTGGTCTACTCCTGCTCCTAATTCACATGCACGGCCATATAATGTTTATTTTAAGATTTTTGAGCCATAAGGGAGTGAGGGGATATGGGAAAGTGGAGTAAAGGTCACAGTCAGATCAGCTATGACCTCATTGAATGGCAGAGGAACTCAAGAGGCCAAATAGTCTACTTACTCTTCCTATTTTACATTTTCTTATTTATAGCTTTCAGATGCAATTTGGCCCACAGACATGCGGTGTGCAGGCTCACAGCATGTGAGCATGCCCTGGCACTCATGAACCAAACTCCTGACTGTGAACAAATAGCAAGGTCCAACTGCTTCAACGTGTTGGAACTTTGGGTCTGCTCAACAAATGGATGGAATCTATTGCACAAGACAAACAAAGAAGATGTCAACCCTTCAATTTGCAAGCTGGAATGTCAGTGCAGGATTGATAGACAACTTGCAGCTGGTCCATAACACAGACAAGGCAGCTGTGATCGGCTAAACATGGACATAGCTTCCCTGCAAGACACCAGGCTTGCCGAGAGTAGATTACCAAAAGAAAACAATTCCATGTTCATTTGGCAGGAGAAGAGTTCGGAGGAAACATGTGAGCAATAAGACTTTGCTGTATAGAACTCACTACGCTCCAAGCTAGAAACCCCACAAATAGTTCAGAATATGTTCGCTCCATTTGCCTTTCAACACAAACTGGGGCAATTAACCTCATGAGCATCCTTGCTCCAATGGCATGTCCCACTAGAGATGAAAGGCCAATTTAATGAGGAGCTTGACATTGATCTCAGCAGAATCTCAGACCATCTTCATCTACTGGGAGATTTCAACACAAGAATGGGCATGGTCATGTGGTATGACCCTCCTGCCTTGGACATCATGGCCTGCGAAAGATAAATGAGAATAGAGGCTACTTGAGCTTTTCTGCTTTGCTTAACTAAGACTTTTAGAAAAATAACATGCCACAAGGTGTCCTTGAAACATCCAAGATCAGGGCATTGGCACCAGCTGGGTCAGATCATCACTAGACATGACTCTCTGAACACTATTCTCAACATACGTAGCTACCACAGTGTTGACAGATTACTCCCTAGTATGTACCAGGGATAAGATAGAACCGTCAAAGATTTTTCATTCTTCTAACTTCCCAGATAGAATGCAGAAGTGAAAGAAACATACTTTGAGATACCGTCTACAATACTACACTCAACGGATGGGAAGCAAGAGCAAAGAAATGGTGGCTGGTTCAAGGCTAAAATCATTGTGATGGTACCTATTACTGAAAAGCCAAGCAATCCAATCTCATCAATTGCAAAAGAGATCTGAGAGTGAAGACTCTGAATGCACAGAGTCCAATAGAATGCGAGGCAGTACATTAATGACTACTGGTTACAACTTTGTCAGAAACATCCAGATGTCCTTTGACATAGGGAATGCTTGGAAAAGGCAACAGATTCATCAATAAAGGAAACCACTCTACTGAAATCAAAGGCAGGAGAGGTCAGGGACTGCAATAAATAGAAACCCGAGTTCTAATCTGGGGGAAAGCACTGCCACCAAGAAAGCTCTAGATACCATAGGAAGCCTGTTTGTCTTGGCAGAACTGGATATTGAACACACGGTGGAGGAGCTTAGCAAAGCTACTGACTGATTTGTCATAGACAAAGCTCCAGGCACTGATGTTATACTGCCTGAACTCATCAAGCACTGAAAAGCGGCACTCCTGCAGCATTAGTACAATTTTTTCTGTCTCTGCTGGTAGGAGGGAGCAGTGTGGCAGGGCATACATGATACAGAGGCTATAAACCTAGACAAGAACAAGGGCGACGACAGCAATGGCAACGACGATTGAAATATCTCTGTTCTGAGCATTATGGGAAAAGCATTTGCTCGTCAGGCTGGCATGAAGCATGTATCTTCAGTCCCAGTTTAGTTTCAAAACTGGAAGATCTATAATTGACATGATTTTCTCAATCTGGCAGCTACAAAAGAAATGCTGTGAACAAAGGAGGCCACAATATAATGGCTTAATCGATTTCACCAAGGCACTTGATCACGTGAGCAAGGCAGTCTATTTAAGCTGGAGAAAACTGGCTGCCCTCCGAAGCTGTTTAGTGTTACCTCCTCTTTCCACGACATGATGGATAAAGTTAGCTATGGCAAGGCAACATTGGAATCATCCGAGATCCTCGGTGGGGTCAAACAGGGTCGTATCTGGCACCAGAAACAAAAAATGCTGGAAAATCTCTGGGTCATCCAGACTTGAAATGTTGGCTCTATTCTCTCTCCACAGATGCTGTCAGACCTGCTGAGATTTTCCAACATTCTCTGTTTCAGATTCCAGCATCTGAAGTATTTTGCTTGTATCTGGCACTGACACTCTTTGATATAATCGTCTCTTTGCTGCTGTCATCTGCCTTCAGGTTACCTACAGAGGGGATTTCCATCCCAGAATTGATGGAAAGTTGTTCAGCCTTGCTCGTCTGAAATCCAAGATAAAGGTGTATTGAGACCTTATCAGAAGAATTGTTCTAAACTGATGATGATGCACCAGCAGATAAAGGCTCAGCAGTTTTTATTTTCGCTGTCTCAGACAGGTCTTCGGTTTCTCTTGGCAGGACAAGATCACCAACTCAGAGGCCCTAAGGCATGCTAATTCTATCAGCATACACTCACTGCTAAGCCATCATCAGTGCTGGCCACATCCAATAGGTAGATCAGGTGCATGCCATCTGAACTGGCATCTGGGTCACAAACTCCTGGGCATCCATTCCTCTGCTACAAGGATACCTACAAGTGAGACATGAGGATGGTGAACATTGAAGTTGGTAACTGGGAGACAATCGCTGATGGCCATGACCTCAGGAGCTGATCGTTTAGAAGTGCACTGGAAGAAGTGAGCAGAAATGAAATGCGCAGCTGGCTGAAAAGACCAGCCAGAGAAAATGGAAGCCAGTGAATTATGCACATTCTCAGCCCACTGTCTTCCTCTGCAGCAAATCCAGCAGATATTCCCATGCAACTGTGGGACTCCTGAGCCGTACTAGACTATACCAGACAGTTGACCACGTCTTACAAAACAGAAGGTTGCTATGACATGTCTAGCTGTAGCACGGCTTATATCCCCTTATATTCAACTCCTTTGTATATAAAGGCCAAGATTCCACAGAGCAGGCATGGGCACAGTGAATAGAACACAATGGTAAGAGCTGAATGGTACCACCAACTCCTCACAACTACTTCAGCTGCCGCCCAAATAGCGACCCCTTCCCCATGGCCGCACTTCTCCACCGTACCCATCTGCCCTCACCTTGCCCAAAACACCAGTCATGCCCCTCCTCCCTGGCCCCACATCCTCATCTCTAACCCTTGGCTGTGCCGCTCCACCTCCAGCTCACTCTGTCTCCAGCCATGCCAACACAGCCTCCCAATCTTGCCCCCATCACTTCCAGCTCTGCCACCAACAACTCTCACCCCAACTCCCACAACACCACTAGCCTCGTCTCTCCATTGAGACCTTCCCTCTACATCCAGGCCCTGCCCTAAACTCTTGACCTGCCCCCACCCCACCTTGAGCCTCCCCCGCCACCACTCCAGTACCATCTCCAGCCCTGACCCTACACTGGGCCCACCGTTACCCACCCCCTAGTCCCGGCACCCACACCTATCCCGGCCCCATCGCGAGCCCAGCCCTCCCCTCACTCACCAGGTGTAAGACGAAGGGCGCTCCGAGCAGGCCTATCCACAGGTACAGGTGGAAGGTGTTGGAGAAGCCGCTCTGCTGAGGCTCCAGGAAGCAGCCGCCGGTCAGCGCGGCCCAGACCCCGCGCCGGAGTAGGCGGACCAACTGCCAGCCCATCGCGAGACCCCCCTCAGCCCCGCGAGACCCCCCCTCAGCCCCGCGAGACCCCCCCTCAGCCCCGCGCGCCGCGAGACCCCCCTCAGCCCCGCGAGACCCCCCTCAGCCCCGCGAGACCCCCCTCAGCCCCGCGCGCCGCCGCGAGACCCCCCCTCAGCCCCGCGCGCCGCCGCGAGACCCCCCTCTCAGCCCCGTTCGCCGCCGCCGCGAGACCCCCCCCTTCAGCCCCACGCACCACCGCGAGACCCCCCTCTCAGCCCCGCGAGACTCCCCCTCAGCCCCGTTCGCCGCCGCCGCCGCCGCCGCGAGACCCCCCTCAGCCCCGCGCGCCGCCGCCACGAGACACCCCTCAGTCCCGCGCGCCGCCGCCACGAGACCCCCCCTCAGCCCCGGACGCGCACCGCCGCCATCTTCCTCAGCGGCCTTCCCGGCATCCTCCAGGCCGGAGCTGGACGGGTCACTCCAGGTCAAACCTTATCCCCGCCCCCAGAGGCGGCGCGAGAGCGGGAGGGGTGGACAGTGGGCCCCCCTCCCGGTCTGAGGGGAGCACTGTGTATCCCCCCCCCCTCCCAGTCCGAGGGGAGCACTGTGTATCCCCCCCCTCCCAGTCTGAGGGGAGCACTGTGTATCCCCCCCCTCCCAGTCTGAGGGGAGCACAGTGTATCCCCACCCTCCCAGTCTGAGGAGAGCACTGTGTATCCCCCCCCCCTGCCAGTCTGAGGGAAGCACTGTGTATCCCCCCCCCTCCCAGTCTGAGGGAAGCACAGTGTATCCCCCCCCTCCCAGTCTGAGGGAAGCACAGTGTATCCCCCCCCCTCCCAGTCTGAGGGAAGCACAGTGTATCCCCCCCCTCCCAGTCTGAGGGAAGCACAGTGTATCCCCCCCCTCCCAGTCTGAGGGGAGCACTGTGTATCCCCCCCCTCCCAGTCTGAGGAGAGCACTGTGTATCCCCCCCCCTGCCAGTCTGAGGGGAGCACAGTGTATCCCCCCCCCCTCCCAGTCTGAGGGGAGCACAGTGTATCCCCCCCCCTCCCAGTCTGAGGGAAGCACAGTGTATCCCCCCCCTCCCAGTCTGAGGGAAGCACAGTGTATCCCCCCCCTCCCAGTCTGAGGGGAGCACTGTGTATCCCCCCCCTCCCAGTCTGAGGAGAGCACTGTGTATCCCCCCCCTCCCAGTCTGAGGGGAGCACTGTGTATCCCCCCCCCTCCCAGTCTGAGGAGAGCACTGTGTATCCCCCTCCCAGTCTGAGGGAAGCACAGTGTATCCCCCCCCTCCCAGTCTGAGGAGAGCACTGTGTATCCCCCCCCTCCCAGTCTGAGGGGAGCACTGTGTATCCCCCCCCCTCCCAGTCTGAGGAGAGCACTGTGTATCCCCCTCCCAGTCTGAGGGAAGCACAGTGTATCCCCCCCCTCCCAGTCTGAGGAGAGCACTGTGTATCCCCCCCCTCCCAGTCTCAGGGGAGCACTGTGTATCCCCCCCCTCCCAGTCCGAGGGGAGCACTGTGTATCCCCCCTCCCAGTCCGAGGGGAGCACTGTGTATCCCCCCCCTCCCAGTCTGAGGAGAGCACTGTGTATCCCCCCCCTCCCAGTCTGAGGGAAGCACAGTGTATCCCCCCCCTCCCAGTCTGAGGGGAGCACTGTGTATCCCCCCCCTCCCAGTCTGAGGGGAGCACTGTGTATCCCCCCCCTCACGGTCTGAGGGGAGCACTGTGTATCCCCCCCCTCCCAGTCTGAGGGGAGCACAGTGTATCCCCCCCCTCCCAGTCTGAGGGGAGCACTGTGTATCCCCCCCCTCCCAGTCTGAGGGGAGCACTGTGTATCCCCCCCCCTCCCAGTCTGAGGAGAGCACTGTGTATCCCCCTCCCAGTCTGAGGGAAGCACAGTGTATCCCCCCCCTCCCAGTCTGAGGGGAGCACAGTGTATCCCCCCCCTCCCAGTCTGAGGGGAGCACAGTGTATCCCCCCCCCTCCCAGTCTGAGGGGAGCACTGTGTATCCCCCCCCCCTCCCAGTCTGAGGGGAGCACTGTGTATCCCCCCCCCCCTCCCAGTCTGAGGGGAGCACTGTGAATCCCCCCCCTCCCAGTCTGAGGGAAGCACAGTGTATCCCCCCCCCTCCCAGTCTGAGGGGAGCACTGTGTATCCCCCCTCCCAGTCTGAGGGGAGCACTGTGTATCCCCCCCCTCCCAGTCTGAGGGGAGCACTGTGTATCCCCCCCCCTCCCAGTCCGAGGGGAGCACTGTGTATCCCCCTCCCAGTCTGAGGGAAGCACAGTGTATCCCCCCCCTCCCAGTCTGAGGGGAGCACAGTGTATCCCCCCCCCCTCCCAGTCTGAGGGGAGCACTGTGTATCCCCCCCCTCCCAGTCTGAGGGGAGCACTGTGTATCCCCCCCCTCCCAGTCTGAGGGGAGCACTGTGTATCCCCCCCCTCACGGTCTGAGGGGAGCACTGTGTATCCCCCCCCCTCCCAGTCCGAGGGGAGCACTGTGTATCCCCCCCCCCTCCCAGTCTGAGGGGAGCACAGTGTATCCCCCCCCTCCCAGTCCGAGGGGAGCACTGTGTATCCCCCCCCCCTCCCAGTCCGAGGGGAGCACTGTGTATCCCCCCCCCCCTCCCAGTCTGAGGAGAGCACTGTGTATTCCCCCCCCTCCCAGTCTGAGGGGAGCACTGTGTATCCCCCCTCCCAGTCTGAGGGGAGCTCTGTGTATCCCCCCCCTCCCAGTCTGAGGAGAGCACTGTGTATCCCCCCCTCCCAGTCCGAGGGGAGCACTGTGTATCCCCCCCCCTCCCAGTCTGAGGGGAGCACTGTGTATCCCCCCCCTCCCAGTCTGAGGAGAGCACTGTGTATCCCCCTCCCAGTCTGAGGGGAGCACAGTGTATCCCCCCCCCCTCCCAGTCTGAGGGGAGCACTGTGTATCCCCCCCCCTCCCAGTCTGAGGGGAGCACTGTGTATTCCCCCCCCTCCCAGTCTGAGGGGAGCACTGTGTATCCCCCCCTCCCAGTCTGAGGGGAGCACTGTGTATCCCCCCCCTCCCAGTCTGAGGAGAGCACTGTGTATCCCCCTCCCAGTCTGAGGGGAGCACAGTGTATCCCCCCCCCCTCCCAGTCTGAGGGGAGCACTGTGTATCCCCCCCCCTCCCAGTCTGAGGAGAGCACTGTGTATCCCCCCGCTCCCAGTCTGAGGGGAGCACTGTGTATCCCCCCTCCCAGTCTGAGGGGAGCACTGTGTATCCCCCCCCTCCCAGTCCGAGGGGAGCACTGTGTATCCCCCCCCTCCCAGTCTGAGGGGAGCACTGTGTATCCCCCTCCCAGTCTGAGGGGAGCACTGTGTATCCCCCCTCCCACTCTGAGGGGAGCACTGTGTACCCCCTCCCAGTCTGAGGGGAGCACTGTGTATCCCCCCCCTCCCAGTCTGAGGAGAGCACTGTGTATCCCCCCTCCCAGTCTGAGGGGAGCACTGTGTATCCCCCTCCCAGTCTGAGGAGAGCACTGTGTATCCCCCTCCCAGTCTGAGGGGAGCACTGTGTATCCCCCCTCCCACTCTGAGGGGTGCACTGTGTACCCCCTCCCTCTCTGAGGGGAGCACTGTGTACCCCCTCCCAGTCTGAGGGGAGCACTGTGTACCCCCTCCCAGTCTGAGGGGAGCACTGTGTATCATAGTTTCCTTGGATCTGAATTGGCTGATCAACCTGTAGGTGATATTCCCACCAGGTAGATGAAAATAGCAATCACTGGTGTTTTACCCCAGACTGGAAGGACCACGAGCACTAGTGTTTACCCCTGGCAGGCACTGAAAGCACAAGGGTTCCCTCCTAGCCCGAGGATATACAGGCGACTCCTCAACTATGCATCTGGATTTTAAATACATTCTCCCAGTTCCCAGATCTTTATTTGAGGTTTAATGTCACGACTGGGATGTTTGAATCAGGTTTTCAACCTACGTCACTACAACTGATAACAAAAAATACCAGCCCTCACTGTCACAACATTTCCCTCCCATTCACTGAGACATCCTTGAACATAAAATCTGGGCTGTCAGCAGTGAAGTCCTGAGGGAGTACCACTTTGTCAGAGGTTCTAACTATTGGATGAAACATTAAGTTGAGATTGTTTTCTCATTTTGTATCGACATAGCAAAAGCCTAATGCACTACTGCAAGAAGAATCCTCTTCCCCATACACCTGCATTAATCCCACTGCTATGCTTTCATGCCATAGCCCTGTATAATTCCCAAAGTAAGCTCACTGGCCCACTCTCTTGATTTGATGGGCCAAATGGCCTAATTCTGCTCCTATATCTTATGGTCTTATTAGGTGCTTCATTGGTAAATGGATCAAAGGTTACAGGAAAAAAGCGGGAGAATTATGTTGAGAAACTTATCAGCCATGATTGAATGGTAAATTGAATGGTTTTGTCTCCCCATAACCCTGTATCAATCAAATACTAACTGTGTTGCTGTTCTCCCAGCACAGACCAGTACCAATCCCAAATACATTCCATTGCCCTGTATCAATTTCAATTCATGTTACTCGCAGCCTCAACCTATCCAACTGCCCAATTTCTCATTTATCAATCCAAAATTGATCTCACTGCTTCACTATGTCCCCATTGCACTACTTCAATCCTTATAGCCCTACATCTGTTAATTACCAGTCCCAGTCCCTTATTAACCTCTTCCAGTGTCAGATTGATTCCATTCCCAACTCACAGTCCTGTATCAATCCATTTACAATTCACAGTGCTGTATCAATGACAAACTAATCCACCGTCCCACAGCTTTGTGGCTTCAATTATTGATTTCATAGAATCCCAACAAGTAGAGAAGGAGGCCATTTGGCCCATCGACAACAATCCCACCAAGGCCCTGTCCCTGAAACCCCACAAATTTACCCTGCTAATTCCCCCTGACACTAAGGGTCAATTTACCATAGCTAATCCACCTAACCCGCACATCTTTGGAATGTGGAAGGAAATCCATGCAGACAAGGGGAGAATGTGCAAACTCCACACAGACAGTCACACAAGCTGGGAATTGAACCCAGGTCCCTAGCGCTGTGAGGCAGCAGTGCTAACCACTGTGCCATTGTGTTTCCCTGCTCTCCCTGTAAAGCACTGCATGCTACAACTTTGGTGTTAATTCTGAGCCCCAGGTTTTGCTGCCCATCTGTTCGATTTGTAATAGTGACTGCTAATCTAACTTTGCAGATTGTGATCGAAACAAAGTGTGTTGACTTTAGACAAAATGGCTGGGAAGTTGCAGTAGCCATGATGTGGAGATGCCAGCGTTGGACTGGTGTAAACACAGTAAGAGTTTTAACAACACCAGGTTAAAGTCCAACAGGTTTATTTGGTAGCAAATGCCATTAGCAAAGAACCCCCAGCTTTTGTCACGACACTACGGATTTCCTACAGAAACTCAACACACATGGAGCAGTTGAACCAGGAGCACTCCTCATCACAATGGATGTCTCGGCACTCTACACTAGCATCCCCCACGATGATGGCATTGCTGCAACGGCCTCAGTACTCAATGCCGACAACTGCCAGTTTCTAGATGCAATTTTACAACTCATCCGCTTCATCCTGGACCACAATGTCTTCACCTTCAACAACCAGTTCTTCATCCAGACACATGGAACAGCCATGGGGACCAAATTCGCACCTCAATATGCCAACATCTCATGCACAGGTTCGATCAAGACTTCTTCACTGCACAGGACCTTCAACCGATGCTATACACTCGATACATCAATGACATTTTCTTCTTTTGGACGCATGGTGAACAATCACTGAAACAACTATATGATGACATCAACAAGTTCCATCCCACCATCAGACTCACCATGGACTACTCTCCGGAATCGGTTGCATTCTTGGACACACGCATCTCCATTAAGGACAGTCACCTCAGCACCTCACTGTACCGCAAGCCCACGGATAACCTCACGATGCTCCACTTCTCCAGCTTCCACCTTAAACACGTTAAAGAAGCCATCCCCTATGGACAAGCCCTCCGTATACACAGGATCTGCTCAGATGAGGAGGATCGTAACAGACACCTCCAGATGCTGAAAGATGCCCTCATAAGAACAGGATATGGCGCTCGACTCATTGATCGACAGTTCCGACGCGCCACAGCGAAAAACCGCACCGACCTCCTCAGAAGACAAACACGGGACACGGTGGACAGAGTACCCTTCGTTGTCCAGTACTTCCCCGGAGCGGAGAAGCTACGGCATCTCCTCCGGAGCCTTCAACATGTCATTGATGAAGACGAACATCTCGCCAAGGCCATCCCCACACCCCCACTTCTTGCCTTCAAGCAACCGCACAACCTCAAACAGACCATTGTCTGCAGCAAACTACCCAGCCTTCAGGAGAACAGTGACCACGACACCACACAACCCTGCCACAGCAACCTCTGCAAGACGTGCCGGATCATCGACATGGATGCCATCAACTCACGTGAGAACACCATCTAATAGGTACACGGTAACTACTCTTGCAACTCGGCCAACGTTGTCTACCTGATACGCTGCAGGAAAGGATGTCCCGAGGCATAGTACATTGGAGAAACCATCCAGACGCTACGACAACGGATGAATGAACACCGCTCGACAATCACCAGGCAAGACTGTTCTCTTCCTGTTGGGGAACACTTCAGCGGTCACGGGCATTCAGTCTCTGATCTTCGGGTAAGCGTTCTCCAAGGTGGCCTTCACGACACACGACAGCGCGGAGTCGCTGAGCAGAAACTGATCGCCAAGTTCCGCACACATGAGGATGGTCTAAACCGGGATCTTGGGTTCATGTCACACTATCAGTAACCCCCACAGCTTGCCTCCTGGACTTGCAGAATCTCACTGGCTGTCCTGTCTGGAGACAATACACATTTCTTTACCCTGTGCCTAATGCTCCCTCCACTCACATTGTCTGTATCTTTAAGACCTGATTAGCTGTAAAGATTCGCATTCTAATCAGTATTCTGTAACTTGAATCTTTGTCTCTATATGCCCTGTTTGAGAGCAGATATCCACTCCATCTGACGAAGGAGCAGCGCTCTGAAAGCTAATGGTATTTGCTACCAAATAAATCTTTTGGACTTTAACCTGGTGTTGTTAAAACTCTTAGTGAGGTTGCAGTATCACAGTGGCCCCATGGGAGGGCAGCAAGCCGCTGTGTTACAATGTGTAATAGTTGTGGGCCGGGGGGGAAGAGGGTGTTACACAGATTGGACAAGGTGTTCACCCTGCCAGTGATGATGCATGGGGATTGAGGAGACCCCACTTAGTCTGTTATTTCTTGAGACAAAGAAAATACACACCAGAAAAGAAAAAGCTTAGCATTGTCAAACAAACAAAAAAGTATTTTCCAGTCAGCAGCTGTGAAGAAAGTGCAAATTTTTGACAGAAAGGTGCAGAGGGAATAGGACGTGGAGGCATGTCTGTGTTCCAGAGTTTTATAAAATAAAATGTTTCTGTGGGATGCTGTCAAGACCGTGACTTCGCCAGGATAGATGGACCTTAGATAAACATGTAACTAGAATTCCTCAATCACAGAACTTAAAGTCTCCCATTCCCATTTGACCTTGATCTTTCATCGTCAACCTCTATAGCTTCAGCATTTCACCCTCCCCAGTGCCAGAGATGTCAACACAGATCACATAAGAATGCTCTGAATTTCATCAGGCTTCCACCCACTGCATGATCATAACTTCACAAGAGATTTGGGGTGCTGCCACACCCCGCCTGCCACATCTCCAGTGTGGGACTGTCCATCGAATCATAGAATCCCTACAGGGCAGAAGGTGGCCATTTGGCCCATCGAGTCTGCACCAACTCTCAGAGAGCATCTTATCCAGGCCCTAACCCTGTAACCCGACATATGTATTTACCTCGCTAATTCCCTTAACCTACACATCCTGGGATAGTAAGGCACAATTTACCATGGTAAATCAACCTAATCTGCACATCTTTGGACTGTGGGAGGAAACTGGAGCACCCGGAGGAAACCCATGCAGACACGGGGAGAGTGTGCAAACTCCACACAGTCAGTGACCCGTGATCGGAATTGAACCTGGGTCCCTGGCAGCAGTGCTAACCATCGTGTTACCCCTTAGAGATTCAGGACTTTGATTTGCACCGCTTTGAAAATGTTAGTGTCAAGAGTTGGGGTTTGAGGGGAGTGAGGTGTGAGGGGCTCACTTTCAGCTTTTGTAAGGTTCCAGGGTTCAGTAACCCAACCATGCATCTTATATGGATGTGTGAGTTAGGGGGATTAGTGGGGTAAATAGGGTCCACGACAACTCTCACCAACTTCTACAGATGCACGATAGAAAACATTCTTTCTGGTTGTTTCACAGCTTGGTATGGCTCCTGCTCTGTCCAAGACTGTAAGAAACTACAAAGGGTCGCAAGTGAAGCCCAGTCAATCACTCAAAACGGCCTCCCATCCATTGACACAGTCTAACTTCCCACTGCCTCAGAAAAGCAGCCAACATAATCAAGGACCCTCCACACATCCCGGACATACTCTCTTCCATCTTTTCCATCAGGAAAAAGATACAAAAGTTTGGATCACGTACTAACTGACTCAAAAACAGCTTCTTCCCTGCTGCCATCAGACTTTTGAATGTATTTATCTCACACTAAGTTGATCTTTCTCTACACCCTAGCTATGACTGTAACACTATATTCTGCACTCTCTCCTTTCCTTCCATATGTACGGTATGCTTGACTGTATAGCATGCAAGAAACAATACTTTTCACTGTATACCAATACATGTGACAATAATAAATCAAATCAAAACTTGGGGTTACAGGGATAGGGCCTGGGTAGGACGCTCCGTCAGAGGGTCAGTGCAGACTCAATGGCCTCCTTCTGCACTGTAGGAATTCTAAGTGTCAGATGTAACCCAGTGAGAAGCACTTTTGTCTCTGAGTTAGAAGGTCATGGCTTGAAATCCCACTCCAAAGACTTGGGCACAAAAATCTAGTCTGCCACTCCTGAGCAGTACGACAGGCAATGCTACCCTCTCCAAGGTGCTGTCTTTCAGAAGAGACATTAAACCAAAGCTTCATCTGCTATTCTGGTTGACGTAAAAGATCCCACAGCAATATTTCAAAGAAAAAGAAAGTTCTTCTCTCTCCTCCCAACCTCCACGTCCTGCAGAATATTTATCCTTTAACAAACAGCACACACACATGTTATCTGGTCATCACATTTCCATTTATGGGAGTTTGCTGTGCTCACTTTGGTCATGGCATTTCCTACATTACAATAAGTGATTACACTTCAAAAATACTTAATTGGCTGCAGACTGCTTTGTGACATCCTGAAGTTGTGAACGGCACTGATATAAATGCAAGACAATGCAAAACTTGCCTTTTCCTGCTTTGTACCAACATCACTTCTCATTGTTAGTTGAAGCAGTTCTCAAATGAACCTTGCCAATTCTGCTCATTATCTGATCTGCCTTTATCGATATTCATTTTAGCTAGAGGATTGAACCCTTATTTGCCCTGGCTCCAGAGTTCTAGATGGTCCACCCAGGAAGGACATGGTGACAAATTCCTAAATCTTGATTCTCCTGCTAACTGAGTTTGAGTGGCTGCAACAGCCATAAGATATAGGAGCAGAATTAGGCCATTCAGTCCATCGAGTCTGTTCCGCCATTCAATCATGGCTGATAAGTTTCTCAACCCCATTCTCCTGCCAAAAGTTGCAGACATACATGTGAACATCACCGACATGAAGCAACTGGAATGGGCAGGTTGGTGGATATACCCCACTGAGAAAAACTGGTATGTGTGCATGCAGTTGTCCATGTGTGTGCATGTACATGTTACATGTGTGTCTGTACATAAGTGTTTGCACAGAGATGATAGATTTTTACACAAGTGTGTGCTCATACATGATATAAGTGTTGCTCACCTACATAATCTGTGTGTGTGTAAATATAATACATAGGTGTGTGTATTCTGTCTAATGTTTCCAAAAATGACTTGAATAATGTCTTTTTTGATTGTTGCCCCTATAACTTATTCTAAACCCAGGTTTTTAGTGATGATGAAGCATTATTCAGAACATGCAATGTAACTATATTTAACTGTTCATCTTTCCCACAAAAGTTGGTACTTTTAAGCTGCTACATTCCCTTGCTCACTTGCATCAACTTCTGGTCCAAATTGTCTCCAATTTAAAACTCTGTTGTTCAAGTTCCTCCATGAACTCGCTCCTCCCCATTTCTCCTCCAGCCTTGCAGCCCTCTCCCTCTCTTCAAACTCTTGATTCCTCTGACTCTGGCCTCTTGTGTATCCCCAAGCCCCCTCACTTTCACTCCCACCCGAGTCCGAACTCCCCAGAATTTGCTTTTGTCCCTCTACCGTCCCACCACATCCCTCTCTTCCCCAACCTTCTTTAAATTCCTCCCTAAAAACATTTATGCCGTTCCATTCCCAATTTTGCTAAATTGTGCGAAAGATTTGGGAAGGACTCCAGATGTGTAAAGAATGTACTGGACTGAGGTGGATGACGTGGAGCGAAGGGGAGGGTTGGGGGACACACAAAAGGCCAGAGTCAGAGAAACCAAGAATTTGAAGAGGCGGGGGGGGGGGGGGGGGGGGGGGGGGTGGAAGGGGTTACAGAGAGGGGGAGAGGGGTGAGGTAATGGAGGAATTTGAACACCGCTGATTAAATTAGAGATGTGGTGGACCAGAAGTTGATGCAAGTGAGTAAGGGAATATCCTCGGCTGGTGTGACTCAGATTTCATGTTATGCAGACACACATTTTTCAGGTTAATTATTGATGTCTACTGTTGAAGATAAACAGAATGAGTCACCACCTCACATAATATTTGTGGCAATTAGGAAACCAAATTACTGCATTGCAATTAAAGCGGGAATGCTATGAAGGAAGAGGGTGGTTCCTGAAGGATTCTGAGACACAGGAGGGCAGCAGAATGGTTCTGAGGGACCGAGTGCTAGAGGAGAAACAGTCTCGGGTGGAATGAAACTCGCATGTTGAAGCATTCTTGAGGCCCCCTATCCCAGCCGGTCTGTTAGCTCGTCTTTATTGTTTAGTCTGGCTCCTGGGCTTTGAAAACTGTCAATAAAAACTAGATCCCACATCAAAGAAAATCCAGCGTGTGATATGTGTGGAATTCTAATCTTGAAATCTGCTGTTTACTGCTGGTGGAACACTTCCTTTTATTATTTTCGGAACACAGATAGTGCTAGGAAACTCAGATGTTCTGTCTTGATCTTGATCTGTCAGATGGGTGCAAAAGATCCCAGGGTGCTATTTCAAGGAAAAGCAGGGGAGTTATCCTTAGTGTCCTGGCCAGTATCTCGCCCTTAACAACATCACTAAAACATGGTCAGATATCATAATCACATTCCTGTTTGTGGGAGCTTGCTACGTGTACAAATTTCCTACATTACCACAATGACTAGACATCAAAAGTATCTAATTAGCCACAAAGTGTTTTCAGATGTCTTGGGGGTCATGTAAAGCACTAAATAAATCACAGAATCCCTGCAGTGCAGAAGGAGGCCAGTTGGCCTATCGAGCCTCCACCCAGACCCTATCCCCATAACCATTCACATTTACCCTGCTAACCTCCCCGATACTAAGGGGCAATTGAGGATGGCCAATTAACCCAACCTGCGTATCTTTGGAGTGTGGGAGGAAACCGGAGCAGCCGGTGGAAACCCACGCAGACCAGGGGAGAACGTGCGAACTCCACACAGGCAGTGACCGAAAGCCAGAATTGAACCCAGGACCATGGCACTGTGAGGCAGCAGTGCTAACCACTGTGCCCCCATGCCGCTCCTTGTCAGTATAGAGGTTTGGAAAGGGAGAGGGCACTGGGGAAACACCAGGGGCGAGCAGCATTCGTTGGACAGAGCCAAAACAGACATAATGGACCTCCTCCTATTCCATCAACAGTTTTTTCATATATTATTGCATGACATTGTTGAGAGAGAAAGTGAGCAAGAGTTGGTGAAAGGAATGTGGGCTGTTTGTTGCTAATGGCCGCTCACCTTGCAGACACCTGACCACTCAGATCTTATTTGCATGGCGGTGGGGATTGCCAGCAGACTTTGAGCATCCATTGGTTCTGTGCCCTGTGCATTATCTAAAAAAAAGTCAGCAGACATAAAACGTGCTAAATGTTTTCTCAGCCGTATTCTGCCATTCCATCTGGGGTGGTTATTCTACCCCAGTCTGAGTGCTGGGAATTTTCAGTTACTGTGGAGAAATTCCATCTGTGTACATGTTAAATTGATACTCAGGAGAAGAGCCCCAATCCATCAAGCTTGTCCCACACTGATGACGGCTGGAGAAGCATAACCAAATACTTCCCACCACCTCAAAACTCTACCCCATCTTTCATGCTCCCCTCTCCCCCTACACCTGCAACCATATCATCCTCTGGGAGAGGCAAAAAAAATCCAGGACCATTAACAGGGAAAAACAGGGACAATTCCTCACTGTACCTCGCAAACAATGGAAGCCAATCCAGGAGATCACATGGTTGAAGTGTTATCTATAAAGACACGTAACTTCTATGTGCCACAGTCAACTGTAAAGTAAAAGTTTATTTATTAGTCACAAGTAGTCTTACATTAACACTGCAATGTGAAAATTCCCAAGTCGCCACACTCCAACGCCTGTTCAGGTACACAGAGGGAGAATTTAGCATGGCCAATTCACCCGAACCAGCACATCTTTGGACTGAGAGGGGAAACCGGAGCACCTGGAGGAAATCCACGCAGACACAGGGAGAACGTGAACAGTGACCCAAGCCGGGAATCAAACCTGGGTCCCTGGTGCTGTAATCAGTCAGTTTTCTCAAGAATCAGTCCTTGGCCTCAGCTATTTACAATCTATATTAATGACTTAGGTGAGGGGACTGAGTGTAATTTATCCAGGTTTTCTTGCAATTCAAAGTTAATTTGGGAAGTAAGCCTTGAGCAGGATGTAACGTGACTGCAAAAGAATATAAAAAGATTAAAGTAATGGGCAAAACCATGGCAGCTGAAATATAATGTGGAGAAGTGTGAAGTTATTCAAAATAGAAATTAGAATATTTTCCAAACAGGGAAAGACTGGGAAATGTTGTTGTTAGGAACATTGTGAAACATGGTTCTAGTTGAATTTAGAATTTTTGTATGCTGGATGCTGTCAAGTCTGACTCCTCAGATCCTAAAGCAGTCCATGTCCAAATGTCTCAAGACCTGGGCAATATCCAGGTTTAGGCTGACAAGTGGCAAGCAACATTTGTGTCACAAAAGTGCAAAGCAATGACCATATCCATAAAGAGAGAATCTGACCATTGCCCCTTGACTTTCAACAGCACCACGATGGTGGCACAGTGGTTAGCACTGCTGCCTCACAACGCCAGGGACCCGGGTTCAATTCTGGCCTCGGGTCACTGTCTGTGTGGAATTTGCACATTCTCCCCGTGTCTGCATGGGTTTCCTCCAGGTGCTCTGGTTTCCTCCCACAGTCCAAAGATGTGCGGGTTAGGTTGATTGCTCATGTTAAATTGACACTTGATGATTCTCAGCCCCATTCTCCTGCCTTCTCTCCCTAACCCTTAATCCCCTTATTGATCAAGAACCTATCTATCTCTGTCTTAAAGACACTCAATGGCCTGGCCTCCACAACCCTCTGTGGCAATGAGTTCCACAGATTCACCACCCTGAAGAAATTCCTCACATCTCAGTTTTAAAGGAGTGTCCCTTCACTCTGAGGTTGTGCCCTCGAGTTCTAGTCTCTCCCACTTGTGGAAACATCCTCTCCACGTCTACTCTATCTAGGCCATTCCTGTAGACATTCCACAAATTCTTTATCTTGGGATCCACGACCATCTTGATTTTCCCAGTCCACCTGCATATTGAAATCCCCCATGATTACTGTAATATTGCCTTTCTTACACGCCTTTTCTACCTCCTAATTTATTTTCTATCCAACATTCTGACTACTGGTAGGGGGCCTGTACATAACTCCCAGCAGGGTCTTTTTCCCTTTGCGATTCCTCAACTCTACCCACAAAGATTCTACGCCATCCGACCCTGCATCACTTCTTGCTAATTATTTAATTTCATTTCTTACCGATAGGGCAACCTTGCCTCCTCTACCCACCTGCCTGTCCTTTCGATAGGACACATATCCTTGGATATTCAGATCCCACCTCTGATCCTCTTGCAGTCACGTCTCTGTGATTGATGCCCACATTGTACCCTCCAATTACAATGTGTGCTTCCAGCACATTTACCATGTTCCATATACTGCGTGCATTTAGGTGCAGCATCCTCAGTGCTGTGTTGACTGTCCCCCTTCCCATAGTTGTCTCTTTATCTGCTGTGCTTGAAGTTTTATTCCTGCCCATTTCCATACTCTCTACTCTATGACTAGTTCTGGAAACTTTACTAACTTCTACTGAGCCCTGCTCCCCACTAACTACTTTAAAGTCCTTGTGACTTCCCTATTCAGCCTTTCCGCTAGAGTCCTGGTCCCAGATCGGTTCAGGTGGAGCCCGTCCCATCGGTACACTTCTCTCCTGTTCCAATACTGATGCCAGTGCCCCACAAAATGGAACCCCTCTTTCCCACACCACTCCTTTAGCCATGTGTTTACCTCCCTAATCTTCTTCTCTCTTTGCCATTTCGCAAGTAGCTCGGGTAATAATCCAGAAATTCTAATCCTTGAGGACCTGTTCTTTAATTTGGTTCTAGTTCCTGATATTCCCCAAACAGGTCCTCCTGCCTATGTTGTTTGTCCCAACGTGGACTACAACAACTGGATCTTCCCCCTCCCATTCCAATATCCTTTCAAGCCAGTTAGAGATGTCCCTTACCCTGGCACCGAGTAGGCAACTTACCATGGGGGACTCTTTATCCTGCTTACAAAGGATGCTATCTGCCCCCCTAATTATGGAATTCCCTACCCCATCACCACTCTTCGTTTTGCTCCCTCCTCTTGAATAGCCTCCTGTACCACAGTGCAGTGGTCAGTTAGCTCATCCTCCCTACAGTCCTTTTCCTCATCCACACAGGGAGCAAGTACCTTGTACCAGTTGGACAAGGTCAAGAAGTGAGTCTCCTCCATTTCTGAATTTCGGATCCCTCTACCTGCCTCATTTGCAGTCACACCCTGCTGTCCTTGACCAATGGCCGAATTAGAGATATTTAATCTAAGGAGTATGACTGCCTCCTGAAATACAGCGTCCAGGTAACTCTCCCCCTCCTGGATGTGCCACAGTGTCTGAAGCTCAGACTCCAGCTCAACAACTCTGAGCCGGAGTTCCTCGAGCTGTCAATACTTGCTGCAGATGTGGTCATGGCAGCTTGCAATGGGATCTACCAGCTCCCACATCAAGCAGCTCCGGCACATCGCCCGTCTAGCCATCTCTACTTAGTTGGGTTTTAAATTTAGTGCAGATTCGTGACCAACCAAATCAGATCACAGCTTTTCTGTGATGTTACTAGCGTGGCACAGTGGTTAGCACTGCTGCCTCACAGCACCAGAGACCTGGATTAGATTCCCGGCTTGGGTCACTGTCTGTGTGGAGTGTGCACTTTCTCCCTGTGTCTGCGTGGATTTCCTCCGGGTGCTCTGGTTTCCTCCCACAGTCCGAAAGACATGCTGGTTAGGTGCATTGGCTATGCTAAATTCTCTCTGTGTACCTGAACAGGGACCGGAGTGTGGCGACTATGGGATTTTCACAGTAACTTCATTGCAGTGTTAATGTGAGCCTATTTGTGATGAATAAGTAAACTTTTACTCTACTTTATAGCTTTTTTTCAGCCCGATTTTGTTTTATACTCATAATTCAGTGCTCCTTCCCCTGCTCCTGGGCGACTAGGCCGGAATCCCTGAGATGTTAGTTTTGTACTCACAGTTCAGTGCTCCTCCCTCTGCTCCTGGGCGACTAGCTAAAAAATGAATTCAAATTCCACCATCTGCTGCGCGGGATTCGAACCCAGGTCCCCAGAACATTACCAAAGAACAGCACCAAAGACTGCTACGTAAGATAAAGGCGCACGGTGTTACGGATAATGTATTAGCATGGATAGAGGATTGGTTAACTAACAAAGTAAAGAGTGGGGGTAAATGGGTGTTTTTCTGATTGGCGATCAGTGACTAGTGGTGTGCCTCAGGGATCAGTGTTGGAACCGCAATTGTTTACGATTTACATAGATGATTTGGAGTTGGGACCAAATGTAGTGTGTCAAAATTCGCAGATGACACTAAGATGGGTCAGCGTTGCTGAAAGTCTGCAAAGGGATATAGATAGTCTAAGTGAGTGGGCAAGGGTCTGGCAGATGGAGTACAATGTGAGGTCATCCATTTTGGTAGGAATAACAGCAAAATGGACTATTATTTAAATAGTAAAAAATTGGAGCATGCTGCTGCAGAGGGACCTGGGTGTTCTTGTGCAAGAGTCTCAAGGAGTTGGTTTACAGGTGCAGTAGGTAATTAAGAAGGCAAATGGAATTTTGTCCTTTATTGCTAGAGGAATGGAGTTTAAAAACAGCAAGGTTATGTTGCAGCTGTATAAGGTGCTGGTGAGGCCACACCTGAAGTACTGGGTACAGTTTTGGCCTCCTTACTTGAGAAAGGATATACTGGCACTGGAGGGGGTGCAGAGGAGATTCACTAGGTTGATTCCGGTGTTGAGAGGGTTGGCTTATGGGGAGAGCCCGAGTAGGCTGGGGCTAGATAAGATAGATGCAGGGAAGTTGTTTCCACTGGCAGGTGAAACTAGAACTAGGGGGCATAGCCTCAAAATAAGAGGAAGCAGATTTAGGACTGAGTTGAGGAGAAACTTCTTCACACAAAGGGTTGTGAATCTGTGGAATTCCCTGCCCAGTGAAGCAGTTGAGGCTACCTCATTGAATGTTTTTAATGCAAGGATAGATAAATTTTTGAACAGTAAAGGAATTAAGGGTTATGGTGAGCAGGCGGGTAAGTGGAGCTGAGTCCACAAAAAGATCAACCGTGATCTTATTGAATGACGGAGCAGGCTTGAGGGGCCATATGGTCTAGTCCTGCTCCTTGTTCTTATGTTCTTATTAGCTGAGTTTCTGGATTAATAATCTAGTGATAATGCCACTAGACCATCATCTCCCATCCAGAACAAGGCAGCCTTCGTGAGTGGCACCCCCTCCACTACTGATGCACAGTAGCAGCCGTGTGTATCACCTGCAAGATGCACGGCAGCACCTTCCAAACCCGCAACCACTACCATCTAGAAGGATAAAGGTGATAAATGGGAACATCACCGCCTGGACATTCCCATCCAGGACACTCTCCATCCTGATTTGGAAATATATTGCTGTTCCTTCACTGTCACTGGGTGAAATTTCTGGAATACCCTCCCTAACAGCACTGTGGGTGTACCTACACCCCAAGGACTGCAGTGGTTCAAGAAGGTGCCTCACCACCACCTTTTCAAGGGCAATTATGGAGGCAATAAATGCTAGCCAATGACTCCTACATCCCATGAATTAATTTTAAAAAGTAATCCTTCCAAAGCATTTAAGATCCTGTGGACACTTGACAGAATAGATGCTAAGAGGATGTTTCTTCCTTGTGAGAGAAACCAGAACTGGGGGATACAATTTAAAATAAAGATCTTAAGACAGAGATGAGGACAATTTTTTTTTCCTCGAGTTGTGAACTGTGGAACTCTTTTCCTCAGACAGTATTAAAAGCACTGTCATTGAATATTTTTCAGACAGAGGTAGATAGATTCTTGAATAACAAAGGAGTCAAAGGGTATCAGGGTTAGGCAGGAAAGTGTTATTAAGGCCACAATCAAATGAGCAATGATCTTATTGAATGGCAGAGCAGGGTCAAGGGGCCAAAAGGCCTATTCTATTCTCATTTGTATGCACAGAGAACAAAAGGAAGCTATTCAGCCCATGTCTGTGCATACCCAGGTCTTTGAAAGTTATTCAGTTAGACTGGCTCCTTTGCTCTTCCTGCATAACCGTATAATTTTTCACCTTCAAGTAATTATCCAGTTCCTTTTTGAAAGTTACGATTGAATCTGCTATTGTCATTGAAAGAAAAGCTATCCAAATCTGCAAAGATTAGTGGTAGGTTAGAGCCAGCAAAGAATTACTAAAAAAGAGATAGAAGCATATGAGAGAAAACTACAATATAAAAGCAATAGGAAGCAGATAGTAAGAGTTTCTACATGTTTAAAGAGTAACTGAAGCTAGTGTTTGTCTCTACAGAGTTTAAGGAATTAATAATGGAAAACAAGGAAATGGCAGAGGCATTGAATAGGTATTTTGTGTCTGTCTTCACTGCAGAAGTCTTAGAAAACATCCAAAGATACTTGAAAATCAAGCTGTGAATGGAAGAGAGCTTAAAAAAAATCACCATCACTGGGGAAAAGATGTTAGGAAAACTATTAGACCTAAAGGCTGACAGGTCCCCAGGACCAGATGGCCTGCCTCCTAGGATCTGCAGAAATCTTCAGATCTCCGAGGATCTGCAGAAATAGTAAATGCATTGGTTATCAGCTTACATAATTTCTTGGATTCTGGAAGGTTCCCAGTGGATTGGAAAATAGCAAATGTAACACCTTTGTTCAAAAAAGGAGGGAGACAGAAAGCAGGGAACAACAGGCCAGTCAAAATAACAATTGTCATCGAGATATTGCTTGAATATATTATCAAGGAGGTTACAGCAGGATACTTAGAAAATCGTAATTAGATCAGGTAGAGTCAACATGACTCTTGAGAAAGGGAAATTGTGTTTAATGAATTTATTAGAGAGACTTTTGAAGGAGTAACAAGCAAGATGGATAACAGGGAACCTTTAGATGTGGTGTACTTGGATTTCCAGAAGGGTTTTGATAAGGTGCCACATCAAACTAGAGTTGAGACACAACCAAATCAGCCATCATCTCACTGAATGGTGGAGCAGGATCAGAAGGGCTGAATGAGCTACTCCTGCTCCTATGTCCCTATGCCCCCACCATCCTGTTAGGCAGTGCACTCCAGATCGTAACAAACCTGATCTTGTTTCTGGTTCTTTTACTGTCTTAAATCTGTGTCCTCTGCTAACTGATCCACTTGTCACTGGAAACAGTTTCTCCCCATCAATACTCGATTAAAAAATCTCAACTTTTGAATACCTCCATAAAATTCCCCTGAACCTACCTTCTCTGCTGAATTTCCCCTGAGCAATCCAGCCCTTCCGCATAACGAAGGTTCCTCATCCCTGCTACCATTCTAGTAAATCTCTTCTGTAAAGTTTTGATATCCTTCCTCAAGTGCGAAGCCCAGAATTGGACACTATACATCAAATGGGGCTTAACCAATGATATTTATAAAGGTATAACAGAACTTCCTTGTTTTTGTAGTCAATTAATAAAGTCAAGGATCCTATATTTTTAAAAAACATTTTTCTCAGCTTCAAAGATTTGTGTACATATAATGCCAGGCCTCTGTTCCTGCACCTACTTTAAAATTGTAGCCCTTCGTTTATATTGCCCCTCCTTATTCTTCCTACCAAATGCAACACAGTTTTGTGTGTAAAACTTCATCTGCTATATATCTACATATTCCACCAGTCAACGTCCTCTTCAAATTTTCTACCATCCTTAATGTTTTCAGCTTCATGTCATCAGAAAACCTTGAAATCATACCCTGTATACTCAAGTCCAAATCATTAATAAAAATCAAAAAAGGTGCAGTGGTCCCAATAACAGCTTAATCTTTTCACTATTTTATACAGATTACTCAATCGATTAAAAACTGCTAATTTTTTTTGGCAAGAGTTTTTTTTTTGGGTCTCTCTGAAGGCAACTTGGTGTTGGGAGGCAGTGGGGTTTGGATGTTGACCTCTTCAGCCAGGCTCAGATCATATCAGCTCAGTGGCAAGTCCGTCTTCATACTATGAACATGGTTCAGCAGGAACTACAGACTTGCTGTGAGAAACAAGGGATTGAAAAGAAACATTTGTGATTTTTATCAATGACTTGGAGGAGGGGGCTGAAGGGTGGATCAGTAAATTTGCTGATGACACCAAGATTGGTGGAGTAGTGGATGAGGTGGAGGGCTGTTGTAGGCTGCAAAGAGACATAGATAGGATGCAAAGCTGGGCCGAAAAATGGCAGCTGAAGTTTAACCCTGATAAGTGCGAGGTGATTCATTTTGGTAGGACAGATTTGAATGCGGATTACAGGGTCAACAGCAGGGTTCTGAGGAATGTGGAGGAACATAGAGATCTTGGGGTTCATATCCACAGATCTCTGAAGGTTGCCACTCAAGTGGATAGCGCCGTGAAGAAGGCCTATAGTGCGTTAGTGTTTATTAACAGGGGGTTTGAGTTTAAGAGCCGTGGGGTTATGCTGCAACTGTACAGGACCTTGGTGAGACCACATTTGGAATAGAGTGCGCAGTTCTGGTCACCTCACTATAAGGATGTGGAAGCATTGGAGAGTGTGCAAAGGAGATTTAACAGGATGCTGCCTGGTTTGGAGGGTAGGTCTTATGAGGAAAGGTTGAGGGAGCTAGGACTGTTCTCTGGAGCGGAGGAGGATGAGAGGCGACTTAGAGGTTTATAAGATGATGAGGGGGATAGATAGAGTGGATGTTCAGAGACTATTTCCTCGGGTGGATGTAGCTGTTATTAGGGGGCATAACTATAAGGTTCATGGTGGGAGATATAGGAGGGATGTCCGAGGTAGGTTCTTTACTCAGAGTGGTTGGGGTGTGGAATGGACTGCCTGCTGTGATAGTGGAGTCGGACACTTTAGGAACTTTCAAGTGGTTATTGGATAGGCACATGGAGCACACCAGAATGATAGGGAGTGGGATAGCTTGATCTTGGTTTCGGACAAAGCGCGGCACAACATCGAGGGCCGAAGGGCCTGTACTGTGCTGTACTGTTCTATGTTCTATATTCTTTAGAATCAAGCTTGCCTGATTTGGCAGCAACCCTCTCCTGATTCAGAACCATGTGAGTTTCATAGACTCCTTACAGTTCAGAAGCAGGCCAGTTGGCCCATTGAATCTACACTGACTCTCTCTGATACAGCATCTTACCCAGACCCTATCCATGTAACCCCACATATTTATCCCACTAATTCCCCTAATCTGCACACCTTGAGACACTAAGTGGGCAATTATGCATGGCCAATGAACCTACCCAGCACATCTTTGGACTGTGGCAGGAACCAGAGGAAATCCAAGCAGATACGGGGAGAATGCGCAAACTCCACACAGACAATCACCCAAGGTTGGAATTGAACCCAGGTCCCTGGTGCTGTGAGGCAGTGCTAACCACTGTGCCACCTGTAAAGCTATTTAAGCCTCGTATTGTAAAGATTGATTCTGATTTCATAGAATCATAGAATCCCCACAGTTCAGAAAAAGCCATTCGGCCCATCGAGTCTGCATCGACCATAGTCCCACCCAGGCCCTATTCCCATAACCTCACGTATTTACTCTGCTAATATCCCTGACACTAAGGTCAATTTAGCATGATCAGTCAACCTAACCCACACATCTTTGAACACCCAGGGGAAACCCAGGCAGACACGGGGAGAACGTGCAAACTCCACACAGACAATGACCCGAGGCCGGAATTGAACCCGGATCCCTGGCACTGTGAGGCAACAGTGCTAACCCATTTGATCAATCTTTGTAAATAAAGAAGATACTGGATGGTGTTTGTGTGGACTAGTTATTTTAACTATGTTAGGAAGGACCAAGGGTGATACGAGTTATGTAAAGACAGATCTAAGTTGAATTTTGGCAGTTTTTCTTTTCTCTCTGGAATTGACCCCCAGTGTATGCTATAAACATCGATTCACTGAATTTCAAGAGAGAGCTGGACCTGTTCTGGCTGGAGTGGAGATCACCTCGTACAAGAGGTTAGTACTTGTTCGTGTAAATCAGAGTCACTGTGCTCTCTGGGACTAGTTTCCATTGCCCAAAGAGGCTAGAGAGGAATTTTATGGTTTATTTTTTCCCCCCTAACAGGCCACAGATTAAACTTTATTTTTTGCTTTGCCCAGGAGATGTCTCAGTTCCAATTGGGTTAAAGAGTGAAGGATAAAACATCACAACCCTGTAGGACAGGCTGGATGGACAAGTAGGTGTTTTCCGGTGTTGTTTGTATGAATCAAATTTTGGATTGTGTCGTAAATCAGATGAGCCGAATACTCAAATGACTGATTCGCTACTTCACACCGGTTCTTCTCTGTGGCTTAATCGCCAAAAACTAAGCACTTTTTTGAAACGTATATGACCTATCTGTAGTACAATCGACTGAAGAAATCCTGGGTTTGCTTAGAATGCAGCACGCAGTCAAAAACATTCTTGGCAGTACACTTGTGTTAACATGTTCAAAACTCTGGTAAGAAATCTAAACAACTTGGAATCATCCTTTTAATCCCTTTCCATCGATGACATCAGAGGAAGCAGCTTTTTAAAAATCTTCATTTTCAGCCTCTGCTTCCATTGAGAGACGGCTTTGGGTTTCTCTGCAGACGACTGATTGTGAGAGGCCAGCTTGCTATTCACCCAAGTGTAACTACGAAGTGGAATAAATACCCAGCAGAGTGCCAGCAGCTTATAATACAGTTTGATGTAATTTTTTCTCCAAGGTTTTACAAGTCTGGAACTTAAATCTTTTGACATAGAGTGGGTAGGTGGAACTAGTTGTCACTGCTGAATCTTGCTGAGGTTCTAAAATCAAGATTTTAATTGAAGACAGCTATAATTAAGGGATTACCCTATAATTAATGGGATGTTCAGTGGCTCAACCTCAACATGACATGTCTGAAGTCATGGCTGCTTTATACTCTTGCACCCCATCCCAGATGCAAATAATCAACCCTGAAGGCTGACCCGGTGAACAAAGTGCAACCAAATTCAATTTCAAGAGACATAAGAGGTCAGAAATCAAGGAGTGCGGAGATTTGGAGGGATTTAAAATCCTAAATATGGTCAAAACAATTTAAGAAAAAGAGAGGCAATTCGTTGTGCTAAAAGAAATATACGCAGTCAGTAAGGATAGGCAACACCACCTCTTCCACGATCATCCTCAACACCGGTGCCCCTCAAGGCTGTGTCCTCAGCCCCTCACTATACTCCTTATACACCTATGAATGAATGTGTGGCCAAATTCCCCACCAACTCGATTTTCAAGTTTGTTGATGACACCACCACAGTGGGCTGGATTGTACACAATGATAAGATGGAGTACAGGAAAGAGATAGAGAATCTGGTGAAATGATGTGATGACAATCTCCCTCAACGTCAATAAAACGAAGGGTGATAGTCATCTACTTCAGGAAGTGTAGTGGAGGACAGGCCTCTGTCTACATCAAAGGGGATGAAGTGTAAATGGTCGAGAGCTTCAAGTTTCTAGGGGTCCAGATCACCAATAACCTGTCCTGGTCCCTCCACGGCGACGCTATAGTTGAGAAAGCCCACTGATGTCTCTACTTTCTCAGGAGGCTAAGGAATTTGGCATGTCCGCTACCCTCTAATTTTTACAGATGCACCATGAAAGCATCCTTTCCGGATGTATCACAGCTTGGTATGGCTCCTGCTCTGACCAAGACCGCATGAAACTACAAAGGGTTGTGACTGTAGCCCACTCCATCACACAAACCAGCCTCCCATTCATTGACTCCGTCTACACTTCCTGCTGCCCCTGAAAAAGCAGCCAACATAATCAAGGACACCACACACCCCAGACATTCTCTCTTCCACCTTCTTCTGTTGGGAAAAAGATAAAGTCTGAGGTCACGTATCAACCGACTCAAGAACAGCTTCTTCCCTGCTGCCATCAGACTTTTGAATGGGCCTACCTTATATTAAGTTGATCTTTCTCTACAACCTAGCTATGACTGTAACAGGACATTTTGCACTCTCTCCTATGTACTCCTTGAATGGTATGCTCTATCTGTATAGCACATAAGAAACAATATTCTTCACTGTATACCAATACATGTGACAATAATAAATCAAATCAAAATCTAGGGAGTTGGGAAGCAATCATACTGAGCAATAGATGTCTGTTTGTACAAATATTGAATCATTGTGCCTCTATCTGTAGTCTGCATCCCTACAAAAGGTACACACGTGGGACGTCTATATTGTGATGCTATTCATGATGATCTCCTGTTTTATAAGAAGAGGTCATTAAACACAAGCACTTTCCAGCACATCCTGCGAGCCCCCAATGTTCATGTTTCCGTGAACCAAAGACCCCTGCTGTACAGTGCCCCAATGGAACTCCCTGGGTGGTATGGTGCAGTATTACTTGGGTAGGGGTTAGTATGCACAGAATCAAAGTAATTCAGATGTCATCAGACTAGAATTACATGATAGATACAAGGACTTTTATTATAAAGATATATACACAGGATGTTGGATATCCTGGAGTGTTTGCAATATTACAAATTCATGACAGAATTCCAATATCACGAGCTGAGCTCCATGTTCTTGCAGCAGCTAAACTTGGGAAAAATGCTCTGACTGTATTTCAGGCAGCAAGGTTACAAGACTGTCCATACTTCTCACCCTCTCCAGGGCAAGGACCAAGAAGTAGCCAGAGCAGGAGTCCCCACTGATCAGTTGTGCAGTGCATTTCATGGAATGTCAATCATCACATTGGCCGGAGGAGCCAATTTTTGTCAATCTCCCATTTGATTGTTTCTTTTCCCCATTTTGTTTCCACTCTGCAAGATGCCGACTGATGCTTTCAGGGGTTAAGGGCACCCGTGGCACCCTGTTGCTTTAGTGACCAATGAGGCAGCAACAGCCTTTTCCAATCCTCCCAGATGAGATGGTCTATGTGGCACACCCCAGCCAGTCTGTGCCTTTTTGTGTACACTAAAACCCCCAAATGTTTTGTGCCATTTGTTGCAACTTAAAGCATTAGCTGGTCATTTGTGAAAGTCCAATTACATAATACAAAGCAAGCAATTCCAAAATAAAACCCTGAGACATCAAAAAACAACAGAACCAAAAAGAAAACAATTGTAAATAAAACCCTAAGTTTAATACTTTTAGGAGCAACAGTGTAATGCCTGTGTGGCAGTGAACTGACACAACTATCATACCACCAGTGAGCAGCACGGTGGCACAGTGGTTAACACTGCTGCCTCACAGCACCAGGGACCCGGGTTCGATTCCCAGCTTGGGTCACTGTCTGTGTGGAGTTTGCACGTTATCCCGTGTCTGTGTGAGTTTCCTCCGGGTGCTCCGGTTTCCTACCACAGTCCAAAGATGTGCAGGTTCGGTGGATTGGCCATGCCAAATTGCTCCTTAGTGGCCCAAGATGCGTAGGTTAAGGAGATTAGTGGGGTAAATACATGGATTATGGGGATAGGGCCTGGGTTAGATGCTCTGTCAGTGCAGACCTGATAGGCCGAATAACCTCCCTCTGCACTGTAGTGATTCTATATGGGCTAAACTTGTGATTGTTTGATGTCCAAGGAGCTGGATGGGATATGAGGGAGAACTGATGGACACAACAGTACAATTTACACATTTCCTTCTCACTCATGGTGCCTCACTCTGTTCCTGATTGAAGGCTGTCCCAAATACTAAACAGAACAAAGAATCCAAAGGAGAAAAGTTGCATGATCACACTGAGATCTGACCAGTTTTGAGTTGAAGTTGGCAAATTTGACACATTGCTTGGCAGACAGCAATCTCCTCCAACTCTGTCCGTGATCCAATCTCACTCAGATTATAAATTAGTTCCCCCCCATAATATTAGCAAACAAGATACAATGTCTTTCTGCAATTTGGAATAGTATCATTTATCACATTTTCCATGTGGCAAATCTTTGCTTGTTCTTATTCTCTCTTCAGCCTTTCACGAAATAGGTTATTTAAATACAAACCAGCCTTATGATTACGAGTTAATGGTAGAATGTGGGGGAAGAATTTCATGATTGTTTTTGAAATAACTCTTCCACTTCTTCCCTGTGCATGTTGCTGATGAAATGGAGACTTAATGGGGTGGAATGACTGTCTGTGTCCCTTCCCACATGAGTGGGATGGGGTGGTGGAGTCCTCAGATAAATTTGAAACACTTGGTTTTGTCGTGTGGCAGCCGTGTTTTGAAGAGGACAGAGTCCACGCGGAACTGGGTGTAGAGCAACGGCATGTACCCGTAGACTTTCACAAAGAAGTTGATGCACTTGTGCCTCTCGTGGAAATGGGAATCATCGTGCGACAATGCCTGGGGACATCCTGGGCAACGGAAGGTCCAGCGTGATGTGACCTGTTGGATGGAGAATGTGAAGAGGTTAAAGCAGTGCTTCCAAATTTGAGGTTTCTGGGGATGGTTGGAAGTTGAGGGGAGCGGTGGGGGGGAGGGGGAGAGGGTGGTGGTGATGGCGGTTGTGGGGTGAGGGTGAGAGGTACCAAGGGGCTCTAAGGCAAGAAAAAAATTATGCGCTTACAGGGCAAGAGGCCTCAGAGCCAATCCCCAGAACTACTCCTTTTAAGTCCGCTCCACAGTCATGAAAGTTGCTTTTAGAAACCTAAATATTATTTCCTTCTTTGCAGACTCTAATGGGGAGCCGGGTGGTGAAGGGGGAAGTCACCATTGCTGCCACGATTGAAAGGAAGCTTGTGATCCCAAATATCTTTCCTGCAATCCACAGTTTGGGAACCCCTGGGTTGTAGGCCGTGGCTCTCAGTGAGGCAGGGGACAAAAGGACTGGAATCTCTGGTTTCACTTGCAAAGAAAATAAACTTCAATTCATGCAATTAGTGCAATTCATTTCATGATTCTTCTCCCACCCCCCCAAACCGGGGTTTATGTATTAGAGACGGTAAAGGAGGAAATTGTATTTATGTTTCTAAGAGCAACTTTTACAACCTCAACAACTGCATTTATATTGCACACTTAAGCAAAGCATCCTAAGGCGCTTCACAAATATGATGCAATACCAAGCTGCACATGGTAGTACGAGGCCAGGTAATCGAAAGCTTAAAGAGGTAGATTTTAGGCAGAATCTTACTAGAGACTGAGCAGTTTAGGCAGGGAATTCCAGAGTTTATTACCTTGGCAGCTGAAGGCACGGCCATCAATGTAGAGCGATTAAAATCATGGATGCACTTGAGGCCAAAATTGAGAAATGCAGATACCTCAGAGAGTGTAGGAGCAAACAGAGACTGCATGGGGTTAGGCCGTGAATGAATTTGAACACAAGGATGGAAATTTTTAAATTAAGGTGCTGTCAGTCCAGGAATCTATGTAGGTCAGCACGTATTAGGGTTGTGAATGAAGGTGACTCAGTACAAGTTGGGGTATAGGCAGCAACATTTTGGATGAACTCAAAGCTTACTGAGGATGAAAGACAGATGGGCTGATTTGAAGAAAACTGAAATGTTCAGATCATAGCAGACAAGCTGAGGCAGGGATGGAAATAACATCAAGGTATCCCAAAGTACTTTACAGCCAATGAAAGACCTTTGAAGTGTAGTCATTATTTTCATGTGAGAAATGCAACAGCCAATTTATGCACAGCAGCGATCTGATAATGAGCCAATCATATTTTTGTCAAGTTGATTTTAGGATAAATATTGGCTCCAGGACACTGGGGATTGCTCCACTTTGCACTTCTTCGAATAATGCCATGGGACCTTTTACATCCACCTGAGAGGGAAGTTTAGACTCATTTTAATACCTCACCCAAAAGATGACAACTCTAACACTACAGCTCTTGTTAAGGAGTGGCAGGAGTATCAACCTGGACTACGTCCTCTGGAATGGAATTTGAAGGCACGTTATGAGAAAATATACACTACGTTATCATTACTGTCAACCAACCCTTCCTCAGTGAATCCAGAACGCCATAATAGAGCACCTGACCATATTCTCATTACATGCACACAGCACCTCCACTCTAAACCTTTCCTTCCATACTCAGTGCATATGTAGGAAGGTTCCTTGTTCCACCATGAAACAGATTGGAATATTTCAATTTTAACATGGCATTGAGTGAAGTGCTTTATTAATGCAGACTCTTATTGACAGTCTTGCTGTGTTAAAGTCATATCAGTCTCAGCAGCACTGACCTTTATTGGTGGTTTCCTGGTGATGTGGGATACAAGGAAGTTCATGGCAATATCTTCACAATTAATGTACTCATCCACCATGTCCCGAATGGCCTGGGGCATGATATAGGAGTAGAGGTATGCATAGTACTGGAAGAGAAGAGCAAAACCTTCAGGAGGCAGCCTGACAATACAATTGAAAAAGAGGGAAGGGTAGAGATGCGGCCGCAGAACTAGACATGAGTTGAAGCTTCCTCTAATTCTCTCTGCTTCTCTCCTTAAGACCCAACTCCTTCATCAAACATTTGGTCGCCTGTCCTAATGCTTCCTTATATAGCTTGGTATAAAATTTTGTGTTGTAATGCTTCTGTGAAGAGCCTTGGAATATTTTAATACATTAAAGGCTGTACATAAATTCAAACTGGTGTTGAAGTTAGAACACAGATTTTCAAGATGAAAACCAGTTAATTTGCGAGCTTCACTAAAACTCAGTACACAGGAATATGTAACAAAAGACCCAAACGTCTCTACTGCAACTCAACAGTGTTAACTGTGCTGATAGAACGATTGGTACTTTCAACAACATTCCTTCTCCTTATAGGGACTCCCTGACCAAATCAACTTTGACCCCAAATGATCACAACACTGACTCAGGCCAATCCTGACCCCAACCAACCTTGGCCAACCACAAGTGAATCTAACACAGGCTGATTCTGACCCCCCTGAGCAACTGAAATCTGTTGATGTTCTATAAATAGGGGGTCCCCCGAGGCAGAGGCCAGTTTCTCCTGATGGATGTTGGATTGCAAATTGCACAAGTGCCAAGCTTGCCTGCTTGAGTTGCTGGGAGAGTGAAGAGGGAGATTAAAATGAATTTGCAAGATCTTTGATTTCTCAGATGGTAACTGTATTGCCTGGTGTGGAGCTGAGCATGCACACAAGAAAATATCCCTATTCAACACCTTGGCCAGCAGCAACAACAGTAACAATTTTAATTGATATGGCACCTTTAATGCAGTAAAATATCCCAAGGCAGCTCAGATGATCTTTATCAAACAATACACTCAGCCATAGAAGTAGACTTTCAAACAGGTGATTAAACACATAGTCAAAGAGGCAAGCTTTAAGGAACATTCTAACGGAGGATTTAGAGAGCAAATTTTACAGTTTAGGGCCCAGGTAACTGAAGGTATGATTGTCAATGGTGGAGCAATTAAATTGGGGTGGGAGGAGGGAATTGGGAATCGTTCAAGAGTCCAGATTTGGAGAAGTACACATATCTTGAGGGTTGTGGGGCTTAAGTAGATTACAGAGATAAAGAGGTGTGAGGCCACAGAGGGATCTGAAGGATGATTTTTATTTAAAATGAAGGTTTTGGCATACTAAGAGCCAATCTAGTTCACCAAGCACAGGGATTTAAAGCAGCTCGTATGGATTGCGACAACTAGCGTGGATTTCTATTGCTGACTGCATAAGGCAATTTATCCCAAGTCACTTATTGATGGTTATTGATCAAAGAGGTAAATGGAATTGAGCCATGGTCTGATTGTATGATGGAACAGGCTCATTGGGCTGAATGGTCTCCCCCTCTTCCTTTGAGCTGCATTACTCTCCTTCAATTGAACAGCCTGTGAACATACAGCCTTTGGCTTGCACATTTACAGTCAGGAAAGGTCCTGAGGAGGGCAAGAAATGATTGTGAACAGATCTTATTACAAGTCATTTTCAGTAGGGTATGGGAGAAAATTGGATATCTATTCGGCTTTGTATAATCTTTCTCCACCCACTTCCTCCTATAATTGGCCAGTAGAAGATCAGACCTTCATCCCTCCACATGCCAACTGTTAGATTTACAGAGTTACACATTCCAAACATGCACCCAACAATCGCAGTTTCAGTCTGTTCCTTTTTATGAGGGAACAAGCGAATCCACAGTTAATGGCCACTACCTGTATACAATAAAAAACAATGTACAATTAACAATCTTGACACAGCATGGACAAACCTTGTGAAAGAAGGCTGCGCCAGTCAGCACCATGGAGAGTTCACAGGAGTAGTTGGAGTTGTAGAGCCAGGACTGGTGGGCCATGTCCCAGGCATGGTATCTGCCAGGAAAACCCACAATCCGATCTCTTGCCTCTCGCCAAACTCTGGAAGAGGAAGTATATAAGTCACAGGACCAATGAGAGGAAGAAAAAGGCCAGTGCAATGGCACAATCTCCAGGACAAGACAGCGAACAAACCTATTCAGATTCAACTAATTGCTCTGCTCTGTATGGTCACTAAGCAGCAGATTATAAAGTTGGACTGTACTCACCTGAAGCCAAACATGATCTCATCATGGCGAAGGTGGGCATCATCATCAATAGAAAGAATTGCCTCTGTTTCAATAGTGTCCCAGGGTAAAAAACGATTATTTAAACTATTCTTCTCTGTATGAACAACCTAAAGGGAAAATAAATGATCTCAATGGGATGTTCCTGACCCGAATATCACATCTAATCAAACGATTAGCCCGAGAAGCATGTCACCAACTGAGCATCTCTGCCAATCAAATGATTTGAACCACAAAGATCTCAACCAATAAGACTAATGGACCACAAACTGACACAGAGCAGGAAGTCTCACTGCACACTGCATGAACCTCTCTGTTAATATCGACTTTCCCCTTCTTTGACACCCAGATGACATTTCCCTGCAGTTGAGAGAAAAGGGGTACTGTTTCCAATCCTCCTCTTTAATTCATTTAGGGATAGCCAGATAAAGGTACAAGAATGAGTCTTGCTCCAATTTCCCCTTCCCCCACAATTTCAGTCGCTGCTTGTCTCTGCTCCTCAATTTCTGCAGAGGCACAAAATCTGAATCTAGTCGGGACCTGTGAGTGCTCTGCATCACCGATGATCACTTTCACACCCACAGCAGTCTGGAAATGTTTAAAATCAACCTCTCTGCTCAGTCAATCTGTTCAAGGGGTCTGTGGCTAGCCAGGACTGAACTCCACTAGCGAATGGGGGCTGGTCTCCCCTTTCACACGGTAGCGCAGTGGTTAGCACTGCTGCCTCACTGTGCCAGGGACCCAGGTTTGATTCCTGGCTTGGGTGGAGTTTGCACATTCTCCCTATGCCTGTGTGGGTTTCCTCCCACAGTCTGAAAGACGTGCTGGCTAGGTGCATTGGCCATGCTAAATTCTCCCTCGGTGTACCCGAACAGGAGCTGGAATGTGGTGACTAGGGGATTTTCACAGTAACTTCATTGCGGTTTTAATGTAAGCCTACATGTGACACTAATAAATAAACTTTAAACATTCTCATGGACATCTACAAACAATATAGGATAGAAATTTTAGATGTGATCCCCATGGCTCAATGGATAACACTCTCCACTCTGACTCAGAAAATCACTTGAATATCGAAGCTTAAAGGATGATATGAAAGAGTGTTTTAGGTGATTGAGTAGGTAGGGAAAAGAGGAATCCAGAAGAGGGCATTATCTTAAAACTAGAGGCACCATGGATGTTGGCAGGAAGCACTTCTTCATATTGGCGACTTTCTCTCCCAAAGGGCTGTTGATGCTGTAGACCAGCTGAAAACTTCCAAAACAGGAGATTGATAGATTTTTGTTGTAGAAAGGGGTGATGGAACCAAGGCAGGTGGAAGGAGTTAAGCTACAGGTTAGTTGTGAGAGGCAGTGCAAAGGCATACTGTACCGCTGGTACAGTCAAGGTGTGTTTAACAGAGGGTTCAAGAAACATTATGCAATGAAGGGTAGGAACATGACAGGGAACATATGTTGCCTCGCCCGAAATCTGCAAACACTTGGCGAGAGAGAGGGGGAGCCCCGGGCCAGAGAGAGGGGGGGAGCCCGGGGCCAGAGAGAGGGGGGGAGCCCGGGGCCAGAGAGAGGGGGGGAGCCCCGGGCCAGAGAGATGGGGGGGAGCCCAGGGCCAGAGAGAGAGGGGGGGGGGGAAGGGAAGAGCCGAGGGCCAGAGAGAGGGGGTGGGGGGGGGGGGGGGGGGGGGCGGGGCGGAGGGCCAGAGGAAAGGGGGGGGGGGGGGGTGGCGGAGGGCCAGGGGGGGGGGGGGGGGGCGGGCGGAGGGCCAGAGATGTGGGGGGGGGGGGGGGGGGCGGGGGGCCAGAGAGGGGAGGGTGGAGTGGAGGGCCAGAGGGGGGGGGGGGGGGGGGCTGGTGAGCAGAGGGCCAGAGAGGGTGGGGGGGGAGCGGAGGGCCGGAGGGGGGGGGGGGGGGAGCGGAGGGCCAGAGAAGGGGGGGGGGGGGGGAGCGGAGGGCCAGAGAGGAGGGGGGAGGGTGAGAGAGGGGGGAGCGGAGGGTGAGAGAGGTTGAGGAGGGTGAGAGTTGGGTGTGGCCTGACAGGCAGGGAGGGACAAAAATCTGGCTGGGTGAAGTCTGGGCTGAGAAAGAAGAGTTTGATCCCCTGACTCTCACTGATTCCCTTCTCTGAAATCGAAGCTTAATGGAAACTGGAATTTCTGTTCCAATATAAACAGGCCTCTGACAATTACCGACCTTTCTCTAAATAGCTCCTTCCAGTGTGTAGAATGATTTCATGAGGATCCCAGTTTCCCTGCTTTCTCTGTGCTATGTTAGCTGGCACATACGAAGGACAACACTTGCTCTTGGTTGGAGAGGAAAGTCAGTCAGGATCCCAGCTCCTAATTGCTTTCTGACTGACACTGGCTAGCAGTACTCAGACACTGGGAAATCAAGTTGTGTCATGATGCCAGTCCACCCTATTCAAATAAAATGTCAACAGCATCATTGAATCTCACACATGTTTGAGGGTCAGTCTGGTGAGATTCTGATGGGCAACAGGCACCTGAGGGACCGAAAATAAGTATTGGCAACTGTGAAAGGCAAAATTAGCAAAGAAAGTGGGAGACCACCTCACAGCACATTTAGCTCAGCTCAGATGGTGGTGCCGATGTTCCACATTAGTCTCCTTCTGTCTTTCTTTTTCATTTGCCATCCTTCTATCCCTTTCTCCTTTATGTGCTCATCTACCTTTCCCTTAAATGCAAACAAGCCTCAATGTTTGTTTTATTGTGGGATGTGGGCGTAGCTGGCCATACAAGTATTCATTGCCCAGCCCGAATTTCCTCAAGGTGGTGGGGTGAGCCGCCTTCTGGAACTGTTCCAGGTCCATGCGTTATAGATACATCCATGATGCTGATAGGAAGGGAATTCCAGGATTTTTGATGCAGGGACAGTGAAGAAACGGCAACATATTTCCAAGTCAGGATAGTGTGTGGCTTGGAGGCAAACCTCCAGGTGGTGGTGTTCCCATGTGTCTGCTGCCCTTGTCCTTCCAGATGGTAAACTTAAAGTTTTAGAGCACAAAAAGAGATCCATCAGCCCATCGTGTCTGCACCAGCCAGCAAGCACCTATCTATCCCAATTCCATTTAACACTTGGTCTGTCGCCTTGTATGCTATGATGTTTCAAGTGCTCATCTAAATGCTTCTTAAATGTTGTGAGCATTCCTACCGCTACCACCCTGTGAGACAGTGACTTCCAGATTCTCACCATTCCTTGGGTGAAAAAGTTCCTCCTCAAATCCCCTCAAAATCTTCTACCCCTTATCTTAAATCTATGTCCCCTGGTTATTGGCCCCTTTGCTAAGGGGAAAGATTTCTTCCTATCTACCCTATGTCCCTCATAATTTTGTACACCTCGATGAGGTCCCCCCTCAGCCTTCCCTGCTCAAAGAAAAGCAACTCCAGCCTATCTTTATAGCTGAAACGCTCCAACCCAGGCAACATGTTGGTGAATCTCCTCTGCACTCTCTCGAGTGCAATCACATCCTTCCTCTGGTGTGGCGCCTTGAACTGCACACAATATTCTAGTTATGGCCTATAGAGCGTTCTACAAAACTCCATCATAACCTCTCTGCTCTTATATTCTATGCCTTGGTTAATAAAGGCAAGTATCTGATATGTCTTCTTAACCACATTATCTACCTGTCCTGCTACCTTCAGGGATCTACGGACATACACCCTACGATCCCTCTGGTCCTTTGTACTTCCTAGTGTCCTACCGTGCATTGTGTATTCCCTTACCTTGCATGTCCTCCCAAAATGCATTCCCTCTCAATTTTTAGGATTAAATTCCATTTGCCATTGTTCTGCACATCTGACCAGCCCCTCTATATCATCCTGTAATCTAAAGGCTTTCCTTCTTGCTATTTACCACCAATTTTCATGTAATTTGAATTTATTGATCATACCTTGCACCTTCATGTCGAGATTATTAATGTACACTACAAACAGCAAAGGACCCAGCACTGATCCCCATGATACACCAGCCGGCACAGACTTGCAGTCACAAAAACCCTTCGACCATGATTCTCTGCCTCCTGCAATTAAGCGGTTGTGAGTTTGGAAGGTGATACACCATGTGGTAGTGAGTTGCACATTCTAACCACTCTGTAGTTAAAGAAGTTTCTCCTGAATTTCTTATTGGATTTATTGCCAACAGTTTATGGCTCTTAGTTTTGGTCTCCCTCTACAATGGAAATGTTTTCTAACTGATGAAACTCCTTCATAATTTTAAGGAACTTGAGAGAACACCCTCCACCTGATAATACCAACCAGACAGTTCTGGCATCATCCTAGTAAATCCTTTCACCTTCTCCACCGTATGTATTTAGTACCTTTCATGACCACAGCACTTTATAACCAATTAAGTACTTCTCACGCTTATGCAACTGGGGAAAAAGAAATGTGTAAATACAGCAGATATATTTTTGTGCAGAGAAAGGATTGAGGCATTGTGATACAAATGTGATCACTCTACCAATGATACCTTGGATCCAGTGACGGTTTTTTCTCTAAAAAAAATTCTGTTCATCTCCTGCAGTTCTCCAGGAGACAGTTCAGACCAAACTGACGCTGTAACATGACAAAACCTTTATAGTAATTTGCATTAGTCTCTCTAATCTCCACTTCGGCAAGTCTCCATTTCAGTACAGAATGCAGCATGATATACCAGAATAGAATGGCTCCATAGCAACCAACGATTATATCTGAACAACTCCCAGGACACCCTTGGAATTGGAACATTTTTAGGTAAGAATTAAGCCACAAAAAAGCTATTACTAATGAGGCTGCTACAAACAAGTGGAACCCATTTGCTTCTCCCATTTCTTTGTCACAACAGACACACAGGTGAAGGGGAAGAGCCCATAGCTTTGCACTGAGTATGTTGCACCTCTCAAATGCGCCTGTTTGGGTACACAGAGGGAGAATTTAGCATGCCCAATCAACCGAACCAGCACGTCTTTCGGACAGTGGGAGGAAACCAGAGCACCGGAGGAAACCCACGCAGACATGGGGAGAACGTGCAGACTCCACACAGACAGTGACCCAAGCCAGGAATCGAACCTGGGTCCCTGGCACTGTGAGGCAGTAGTGCTAACCACTGTGCCACCTTGCATCATATTAAATGGACATTTCAATCAATAAAAAAACAAATTTGTTGGTATTGAATTTCAATATTGCTAAAACATGTTTGTCTTTTCAGCAATGAACAAACTTGTGCTTATTTAGCACTTTTCATGTCCGCAGAACCTCCCAAAGTACTTCACGTTGAATTTCTGAAGTGTTATCAATCTTGTAACTTAGGAAATGCAGCAGCCAGGTTCCCACAAACAGCAATATGATAATAAACAAATAACATGTTTAGTGAATTTGAGGGATAAATATTGGTCTTGAAAATGGAGAATGCCCTTGCTCTTCACGGAAACAGTACTGTTGGATCTTTTTGGTCCGCTTGAGAAAGGAGAGGAGCGCTCTCCTCCAACCCTACTCTCCAATATATCTGCATTCCTCCCACTCTTGTCTATCCCTTCTCTCCTGGGCTCGAGAGGTCTGGTCCTTTGCCATGTTTTAATGTGTTACACAGAACATTGCTGAACTGAAATACAGAGGAAACCAGAAAGAAAACATCCTTACCACAATGGGTACACCAATATCAGGCCACACAAGATCTTCAGATGGTGGCTTGGGAGAATTCCACACGACAACAACTTTATTCAAATAAGGTAGGCCATTCAGCCTCTCCAAGGAGTTCATCAGGACTTCCTCACGTTCATAGGTTAACATTACAACTGTAAACTGTTCCCTGGGAACGTTCCCGCCAAGCGCAGCTTGGAACTCCTTCCCAGACCCCCCAGCTCCTGCGCCTATTGGCCGGAACCCTGTCCCAGATCCAAGGAACTTGGCTTCTGAGGGTAATGTGGGGTCGAGTGGGGTGTGTGGAAAGAGGTGAAAAGGCCCCGGGGCAGCGTTCCATGCTCTGTAAGTGTCTCTGACAGTGACCGTGAAGTTCCGTAGGTATTTAGGGGAGGCATATGGTGGTTCAGTCTCAACAGGCCCCAAGTCCAAGTCTCCAGTGTCTGCAATGTTGGGATCGGTACCAGCGGCTTTTCCTGTCTTGTGAGGGATCTCCTTGGAGGGCTCTTCCGCAATAGGAGCTGCAGGAATTTGTATTCGAGTTCGCACAGTCGACAGAATGGTGCTCAGCACATTATCCGAGGTGGAAAAGTAGGTCTCCCATAGGAAACGGCCCTGATGTCTCATGGTGAGAAGGTCGCTGTCTGAGATGCTTCTCAGGAGGAAGTGGACTTCTGTTATGCGAGGCTTTGGCACCACTAGAGCTGCCTCATTCCAGTGTATCGTGTCATGATAGGGCAACTGTACGTGTTCCCCAAGGATTACCGGAATCGCTCCAACTTCCAAGGCTTCAAAAAGCCTCATGGAACAGCCAGTGGAAGCAATGAGATGGCTGTTCCCCGGTGTTATGATTAATACAAAAGTGGACAATTTCAGCAACTCCAGCCTGTCATCCCTCTCTCCACAAAGTGCCCACTCAGTAGGCAGGGCAGGTCGAGGCTGGTTTTTACAGGTGAACTCCACAAGAACCAAGTCCAACTTGCTGTCCTGGACAGCCTTCAAGGTGGTAATGATCCTGTCGTCATAATCAGCTGGAGCATTGCCCTCAATCTCTTCCTCGAAGGAACGGGCCTCTTGTAAGCTGGACATGAGTGACTCAATCTTCTCTCCCTGAAAGCTGAAGAGATACTTCCTTTTGACAGGAACCTGGGGAGGTATCTCCAGGAAGTTGGGTTCAGACATGGCGTGGATGAGTGGTGAGGGGATGAGATCAAACCCAGGACGATACTGCACATCATAGAAAGTGGACTGGACAACCATGGCCCTGCCTATGCTGACATTATAGAGCAGATTCTGTGTCTGGGACCTCCTGGACAGGTTGATGAGGAGATGATTGTGTCCATCTGACCTCCAATAAGGGAGGGAATGCAACTGCTTTTCAAGGTCAATGGATTTCAGTACTGTTGCATCTTGTAGCTCCCCAACCAAGACCATGTAGACACAGGCAACGTGAGGATTGTCTGTAATGTAGATGTTAGTCCGTGCAGTCGCCTGGAATGCCTGTTTGATTAATGGATCAATTAAAGCACTGAGTTGGTACTGTTCCAGCGGGTAGATGTAAACGGGAAAACCAGATGTAAGTGGACAGCGGGAGTAATCAAAACAAGAATGTAAGCGGCAGCTGTTGGGAGACTTTGGCAATGGGAAGTTGGTCTCATCTTTCTCTGGCAACAGGCGGATTGGCAGCGAGAGCTTTGGCTGGTTCTGTGCCACCAGCTCCTTGTAAGAGTGCTCGGTTTGGCTGATGACATTTTTGAGCTGCAGCAGGTCCTGTTTGGCATTCTCGATGCTCTTCTTGCAGGACTCGATCTTCAGGTTGAGTTTGGCAATTTCGCTGTTTAGCTCCTGCCGCTTGGCCTCGAGCTGGAGCAGCTCCTCGCTGACTGACTCCCGGATGCGGCACAGATCTTGCACGTGCTTTACCTCACACAGGGCGTTACCCGAACGTGGCTCGAAAATGCGTGGGCCTGAATCGTCAAGGTTGTCAATGGTGGTCAGGTAGTAATGGGCGATCAGCGGGAAGAACACCAGTATGATAAACAGGGTGAAGCTGAGCCAGGTCAACCGGATGCGATTGGACCATCTTAACATGCATGGCTGCCCTACATTCCCAACAACTCCGTTACGGAGCATGATATAAACTGGCAAGAGTTAGGGGCAAAAAAAAGTTTTTAAATTAAAAAAAAGAGAGGGGGATAAAACCCTCTCACAATCACAATCACGTTTGATCAGAAGCCATGATGGGGAAATCTAATCTCACTCACTACCCAAAGGGTTACTGTGTATATTCCTTTAGATATTTCCCATAAGCCGTTTACAACTCAACACCAGTAGAATGGAAATTTCATTTTCTCGTTCCTTCTTCCCAGCAATATCTCTCTCTCTCTTTCTTCTCACGGGGTTGCCAAGCAAACTGGAATCAATCAGCATATGCCTTCAGCTCACTGTAACCACTGGAGGTGCCATTGCCATGACGACGACAGGTCTCCGAGGACCACTGCAGATGCCTGTTAAGTTGGCCGTCTCCATGAGTGGCCCTCAGCATCCTGAACTGGCAGTCGAGAAGGTATTCACTGTCCTAAGATATTCATGAACCACAGCCACGTCAACGAGCTGGAGCTGACAGGTAACCTTGTCTTTGCCCCTTCTCTTGTCTCACATCACTTCACCTCCTGGCAGCGACATCATCAGCTGCAATAGAAGATGTTTCAAGTTAGTGTTTTCATACAGATAAAACTTTTAAACTAGCATCGAGAATGGGAAACATTTGCCAATGCTGCTTATTTGATTAAATCACTGTGGTTCTCATCAGCTGTTTAAATCCCTCAATGACCTTGCCACTCTGCATCTCTGTATCTCCTCCAGCCACATCACCATCAGCACTCCTCTTCAGCAGCTCCGATTTTCATGACCTCACCACTGCAGCTGTGCCTTCAGTTGCCTAGGCCCTGAAAGTCAGAAGTTGCCTTCCTAAAGCACCCCAACCTTCTCTGTCTTTCCATTAAGTGATTCCGCAAACCTAACATATCAAGCTTTTGGACATCTGTCCTAATATCACCTTGTGTGGCTAAATGCCAAATTTTGCTCAACATAGGAAGCACCATGGGTCATTATACTCTGTTTAAACACGTGATACAAATCCACTTTGTTGTTATTGTGCACAGGGTTTTGGAATAAAATTAAAACAGTAACAGAATTAATTAAATCGAGGCTCAGCTGGTGACAAGGATTGGGGTATCAGGGAAGAATTAAAGGGGTATTGTCTTTCCTGAGAATGTGCAGTATTGGAGGCTTTAAACAAACCACTGGCATGAATGCCAGAGAAGTTTCCAGGCCATTGTGTTTGTGCTGGAGGATCAGCAATCCAAAACTAATGTCACAGATCTGCATTTCCTCTGCTTCATACCTTTACACAATCCTCCTTTAAAACAGGTCATTCTTTTGAAGCAATGACCCGTTTCCAAACTGCTACAAACACATCATTTATTTGCAATGAAATAAACATGTCTAAACACTTCCTTTAGAAGACTGTATTTAGAAGCTTGTATTTAGAAAGCAGCTTTCACAGAGTTACATGACTCAAAACATCTCACAGGAGCATTTTCAAACAAAATTTGACACTGACCAAGTTTCTGGTGATTTGCCCTCATACCTCATTATGTGATTCAAAGTTTCTAAGGAGTTTCTTAAATGAGGAAAGAGAATTAAAGAGATGGAGAGAGGGAGGGAATTGCAAAGCCGAGGGTCTCAGGAGCTGAAAGCACAGTGAATACAATTAGGAAGACACAAGGGGCCAAAATCGGTGGAGCACAGATACTGTATTTTGGAAGGTTACAGGGCTGGATTTTGTTCAGAGACATGGAGGGATGAGACAATGGAGAGATTTAGAAAAAGGATGATCATTTTCAAATTGCTTAATTGGGAGCCAACATAGCTCAATGAGCACAGTGGGTGATAGGTGAATATGACTTGGTATAAGTGATAGAAATATGGAAACTAGGAGTAGGCCATAAGAACATAAGAAATAAGAGCAGGAGTAGGCCATCTAGCCCCTCAAGCCTGCTCCGCCATTCGATAAGATCATGGCTGGTCTGATGGTGGGTTCAGTTCCACTTACCCGCCCGCTCCCCATAACCCTTAATTCCCTTAATGGTTAAAAATCTATCTATCTGTGACTTAAACACATTTAACGAGGTAGCCTCTACCGCTTCATTGGGCAGAGAATTCCAAAGATTCACTACCCTCTGGGAGAAGAAGTTCCTCCTCAACTCTGTTCTAAATTGACTCCCCCGTATTTTGAGGCTATGCCCCCTAGTTCTTGTTTCCATTGTAAGTGGAAATAACCTCGCTGCTTCTACCCTGTCTAGCCCCTTCATTATCTTATATGTCTCTATAAGATCTCCCCTCAACCTTCTAAACTCCAATGAGTACAGGCCCAGTCTACTCAATCTCTCCTCATAAGCGAACCCCCTCATCTCCGGAATCAACCTGCTGAACCTTCTCCGTACCCCCTCCAAAGCTAATATATCCTTTCTTAAATAAGGGGACCAAAATTGTGCACAGTACTCTAGGTGCGGCCTCACCAGTACCCTGTACAATTGCAGCATGACCTCCCTGCTTTTATACTCCATCCCCTTCACGATAAAGGTCAACATTCCATTTGCCTTCTTGATTACCTGCTGCACCTGCAAACTGAGTTTTTGTGATTCATGCACAAGGACCCCCAGGTCCCTCTGCACAGTAGCAAGTTGTAATTTTTCACCGTTTAAATAATAGTCCATTTTACTATTATTCCTTCCAAAGTGGATAACCTCACACTTACCAACGTTATACTCCATCTGCCAGATCCTTGCCCACTCACTTCGCCTATCCAAATCTCTCTGCAGACTCTCTGTGTCCTCCACGCAATTTGCTTTCCCACTCATCTTTGTGTCATCCGCAAACTTTGTTATCCTACACTCGGTCCCCTCCTCCAGATCGTCTATGTATATGGTAAATAGTTGAGGCCCCAGCACTGATCACTGCGGCACGCCACTAGTCACTGATTGCCAACCGGAAAAGCACCCATTTATTCCGACTCTCTGCTTTCTGTTAGATAGCCAATCCTTAATCCACTCTAACACTTTACCCCCAACTCCGTGTACCTTTATCTTACGCAGCAATCTTTTGTGAGGCACCTTATCGAATGCCTTCTGGAAATCTAAATACACCACATCCACCGGTTCCCCTCTGTCAACCGCACTCGTTGTATCCTCAAAAAATTCCAGTAAATTAGTCAAACATGACTTTCCCTTCATGAATCTATGCTGCATCTGCTTGATTGAACCATTCTTTTCCAGGTGTCCTGCTATTTCTTCCTTAATGATAGATTCCAGCATTTTCCCAACTACGGATGTTAAGCTAACATTCGGCCCTTTGAACCTGTTCTGCCATTCATTTTAATCATGGCTGATCATCGAATTCAATATCCTGATCCCCCCCTTCCCCCCCATATCCCTTGATCCCTTTAGCCCCAAGAGCTATATCTAATTTCTTCTCGAAATCAGACAACGTTTTGGAGTCAGGACATGGAAGCCTAGTTTTGAGTGTACTCCAGTTTGTGGAGGGTAGAATGTGGGAGGATGGCCAGGATTGCACTGGATAGTTTAGAGGTGACAATGGCATGGATGACAGTTTCAGCAGCAGATGAGCTGAAGCAGGAGCAGAGTCAGGTAACCGAGATGGAAACGGATGGTCTTGGTGATGTGGTCAGAAGCTCCTCTCAAAAGTAAATACGACACCAAGGCTGACTTAACCTCAGAGAGCTGCCAGGAAGGGGGGGGGGGAAGAAGCTGGTGGCTAGGGAACGGAGTTTGTAACATAAACAGGAGAAATTGATTTCATTTTTCCATTGCAGTGGATTTCTGCTTAGCCAGTATTAGACGGTGGTCAAGCAGTCTTATTATTTACAGATGGTTGGTGGTGTGGCAGGAGGGGTGGGGAACTAGGCTGAGAATTCTGTGGTCAGTGGTTTGATGGGATATGGGTTGAAGAAGCCTCTGAGGGGATCATGAGGTAAGAAAGGAGAGGAACCAGAGAAAGATGTGAGTTCAGGGTTAGGATGGGGTGGAAACCTTAGAAGTTTGGCCCAGTGGGCAAGAGGAAGGGAGAGAAGCAGCAGAGACAACTGTTCAGACAGAGTCAATCTTAGCGACAAGAAAGTGTAGAAGCTCCTTGCACTTGTAGGAAGTGAGAATGGAAAGAACAGGGGCTTAAGTTGATGGTTTGCAGTACAGAAAATAAGCTGAGGCTATCTTTGCATTCTAGTATGATTCTGGAATAGTGAACAAGACAAGTGCCAGTGTGATTTATGTGGCCCAGTCAGATCTGGTGTGGAATGTCTGAACTAATCTGCTATATCTGTTCAAGCTTGTGTCCCCTGGATTTGAAGGAGTGGAGATGAGGGCAGTACTTGGGGAATTGCCAGATTAGATTGAGTAATCTTTTAATGAGGACTTGGACATTAATAGTGTTAGTGCGGGTGTGGTTCAGAAAATTGGCAGCTACAGACAATGTTGTGGCGAATAAAGGGCAAAGGTTGGAAAGTTTGGAATTTTATAAATCATTCAGGAGTTTGTTTTAAAGGGGATTGGGGGAGGGGGCGGGAAGTGGAATGTGAATGGAGAATGATACAAGGATCTTGGAATCATGGGTACACAAATAGTTGTATTTCTCTGACTTGTCTAGTTCCTGCTCGTGTTGGATTCCATGAATAATTCTCAGAGTCCCTTTCACAAGAGAATATTCTTCACACAGCAGCCCTGAATATATTGTAATTACAGAGTAATAAAGCACAGCATTGGACAACCATGATGAGAATGGATATCTCATGGCTGCTTTCCACGTTTGTGATGGAATGGTTTTCAATTTTTGCTCCCAGTCCAAATGGCACAAAGGGAACAAAAGAGGAAAGAGAGAGAGGGGGAGAGAGAAAAAGAGAGAAATCAAGTGTTATGGAGGAAAAAGATTGGAACAGAAAGTCAGAGAGAGTTGATGGAGAGACAGAGAGCAGTTAATCAAATATACGAGTGAGACACTGGAGTCACAGGTGACCCAAGACTGGGTAAGGTTTGCTGCCCTGTAGGGGCATTAGTGAACCAGTAAGGCTTTTAGCAACAATCTGACAGCTTTATGATCACTTTTTCTTGTTTCATTTCCAGGATTTTAAAAAAAACTGAATTCTCATTGTCAATCTGGTAGGATTTGAACTTGTGTGTTCTCTAACTGTAGGAATATAACCATTGCACAAAACCAAGATTGACTTAAAGAAAATACACAGGCCTCGTAGGACTTGAAATAAGTTTAGCCATTGAATTGGGTAATCCCACATTTCAGTCATGGACTCCAATTAGAGAGGAGAGTGAGAGAGTGATTACTCACTTTCCTCCTCTGACCTATAACTTTACAACAAAGTCATCTAAAGCAAGAGCGCCGGGCAGTCAGTGTCCCATCGTAAGGCAGAGAGAAGGCATTTTTCCATCATCTATCATCACTTGCTACCCTTCACCCAAATCTCCAAAACACGGAATTTCCACTCCAACAAGAACCCAGAGGACTTCATTGCTCTTTTCAGGCTGGTCTAGGTAGATGGAGTTTGGTATTTCATCCTGTTGATGCTCATCAGCTGCAACATACACTAAAGTGTGTCACCAGTGAAAGCTAGTACGGCACACATGACAGCAGTCATACGGTAAAGCGAGACAGTAAACTGAAGTGCCGGCTATCCTCTCAGGTGGGTCAAAAGGATCTCATTACACTATGTTGAACAGGAGCAGGGGACCTCTCCCAGGTATTTTAGCCAATATTTATCTCTCAACCAACTTATTTTTTAAAAAATCAGATGATTTGATCATCACATTGTAGGAGTGTACAGTACATTGATGAATACACTTCAGAAGTACATATTTGGCTGTAAAGTGCTTCAGGACATCCTGACATTTGCAAAATAAGTTCTATAAATCCAAGTTCTTTCTTTAGCTGGAGAATTAGTGAGTGCATATTCTGTACAGCGAACATGCTTAGTGTCCTTTCTTGTTCTGTCTCTTCCTGAGTAAATATAGTTGAAGCACCTGGTGGACATTGTTAATTTTGCCACAGCCTTTATTTTGATATGTTATGATTGGCCATAGATGTATTTCTGATTTTAAAAAACAGGTTAAAGGAATATGGGGAACAGGCAGGGAGGTAGATTTCAGACCAGTGAGTGATCAGCCATGATCTGATTGGATGTCAGAGCAGGCTCGCAGGGCTAAAGTGCCTATCTCTGCTCCTAATTCCTATGACGTGACAGCCAAAGAGAGTGGCAATGGATACACGAAAGAACTGAAAAATTTCATTTACGTTGTTTCCAATTTTTACTCAATCCATCTCTGACTCTTCCCTTCCTTGACTTTTGTCTCTATTCTGGAGATAGGCTGTAAATGTTCACTACAAGGTCATGAACTTCCTCAACTACTACACCCTCGCACCCTGCTTCTTGTAAGGATTCCATTCCATTCTCCTAGTTTTTGTCACATCTGTACTGATGATGCATCCTCCCACCTCACTGTTTCCAACACATCTTCCTTTTTCTTTAGCTGAGGATTCCCACCCAGTGTGGTTTACAAGGTCCTCCAACGTGTCCAATCCATTTCATGCACTTCTGCTCTCATCCATTCCCCTCCCTCCCAAGATCATGATAGGTTTCCTTAGTCCTCAACTTTGACCCTACCAGCCTCCATAATCAACAGATGATCCTGTACAATTTCAGCCAGCTCCAGCATGATGCAGCCACCAAACACATCTCCCCCTGCCTTCTCCTTTCAGCATTCTGTAGGCACCGTTCCCTCCACAACACCTAGTCCACTCCTGAATCATCCCTAACACCCCTCTCCCTTCCCTATACCAACTTACTACACATAGGAAATGCAGCACCAGACCTTTCATTTCCTCCTTTCTCAGTGTCCAAGGCACCAAGCTCGCCTTCTAAATGAAACAAAAATTTACTTGTACTTTGTTCAATTTAGTCTACTGTGTACACTGTTCACAATGTGGTCTCCTCTACATTGGGGAGATGAAATGTAGATGGGCTGACCATTTTGTGGAAGACTTCCACTCAGTCCCCAAGTGCTAACTTGAGCTTCCTTTAGAACTGAGATCGGATGGAATTTCTTCAGCCAAAGGATGATGAATCTTTGGAGTTCATTGCCACAGAAGGTTGTGGAGGCCAGGCCATTAAGACAGAGATAGATAGGTTCTTGATTGGTATGGAGAATCAAAGGTTATGGGGAGAAGATGGGAGAATGGAGTTGAGAAACTTATCAGCCATGATTGAATGATGGAGCAGACTCGATGGGACAAATGGCCTAATTCTGCTCCGATATTTTATGGTCTTATGGTCTTCCTGTTGTAAGTCACTAATTCTTTACCTTATTCCCCAGTGACCTTTCCGTTCATGGCCTGCTACAGTGTTCAACTAAAGTGCAGGTCAATGCAAGCTCAGGGAACAGCACCTTATCTTTCAACTTGGCATTCTGCAGCCTTCTGGACTCAACTTCAACAACTTTAGATTATAACATCTTGTTCTCTTTTTAGTGCTTTGTTGGGTCAGTCTTCGACTTTTTCTTTCCTTATCGTTTCATCTTCCATTCATATTGTTTCTATGCTGCAATTCATGCCACATTTGGACACAACCTTTGTTTCCTTACTATGTTCATTATCTCTCTCTTTGGCTGTTGCATCATGAAATCTTTGGTGACTAAATCTCTCCTGTTCTCCACTCTATCACAGACCTTTTCTTTTGTTCTTATTGCGCCCTGCCACTGGCTTAAAAACTCTCATATTTCTATCTTTCTCCAGTTCTGATGAAAGGTCATCAACCTGAAGTGTTAATTTTGTTTCTCTTCACAAATGCTGCCTGACCTACAGAGGTTTTCCAGTTCTTGTTCAAATTCCTCAATGGTTTTGTCCCTTCCTATTTCGGTAATCTTTTCTGGCTCTACAATGCTCATAGAATGCTACGCTCCCCAAATTCAGGCCTCAAGTGCATCTCCAATTTTAATTTCCGTGGCCAACATGTCATGGTGTAGGACATGAAACCGGAGCTTCTGGTCCAGAAGAAGAGACCGTTAATAGCCATACTTTCAGCTGTTGAGGTCTAAAGCTCTGAAATTCCTTCCCCAAACGTCTCCACCTCTCCCTTAAAAGCTAACACTTTGACCAAGCTTTTGTTCACCTGTCCCAATACCTCCATATAAGGCTTATACAAGTGTCAAAGTTAGCTTGATAATGTTCCTATGAAATGCCTCAAGTCGTTAAGCTACTTTTTTATACTTCACACCTGTTTTTTTCCCCTCTGGGGAATAGTGGAGAGGTCGTGGAAGGATTCCTGGGCTGTTGAACTGTATCACAAACACTCCTTCTTTGGCCAACATGTCATGGTGTAGGACATGAAACCGGAGCTTCTGGTCCAGAAGAGACTGCGCCACAAAACCTGTTCTACTACATTAAAAGTTGCAATATAAATGCAAGTTGTTATTGATAGCAGTCCCAAGTTTGCATTTTACTAGTTTGAAAGTGCAATACTTGGTCTTTCTTACACAATTTAAAATACTTTACCTTTCCCATATAAGTTACCATTTTATATGCTTCTTATAAAGTCACATATCAGATGTGGGGGTGGGGTGTGTGCCACCAAAGGCTTGGGCTCAAGCTCCAGTTTGTTGGCCAGGATTGCCAGTTGAAGGCCGGAATCAACAATCAGCACAAAGGGCCTCTATCTGCCAGCCAATATTTTCAAAATGCCCTTGACATCCATATGAAGCTGCTACACCACAACTGGGGGAAATCAGAAAGTTTCTCGCATTTACTAATAGAACTTCCCAGCAAAAATGAAGAGAGCTGGTCTAATTCTCGTGTCTCCCTTCTGGAATGCAATTTGCCAACAGCCAAAGCATCTGGAGTAGTCTCAAGTCCAAGTGATGACATCTTGCCCACTCAACACATTTAGAAAATCTGTACCAGATTGAACTATAAAACAAGTCCAAGCTGGTGATTAAAAAGGACAGTCTCATTTGTTTCCTTTTTGTTGGGTTTTCACACAACCAGTACACCATCAAAGAAAGGTAGCGGTGAGAAGGCAAACTCACCCTTGCACTCTGCAACATTTAAAAGAAAATTGGGTCACATTTGCTAATTTTGATGTATAAACATGATTTATTTTGCACTAAGTTACACCGAATCAGTGAAGCTGGATATGGCAGACTATTTAAAAGACTTATGTTTATATAACATTTTTCACAACTGCAGAAAGTTCCAGAGAACTTTACAGTTAACAAAGCGTTCTTTTTGAAGTGTAGCCACTGTTGCAATATAGGAAATGCAACAGCCGATTTATGTGCAGCAAGGTCCCAGAAATAACACCACGATAAATGACCAGATTATTGTTTTGTAAGTCGAAGATAAATATTGGCCGAGATCCCAAGGAGAGCATCCCTACTGTTCTTTGAATAGTACCATGCTATCCTTCGCATCCACCTGAGACAGCAAATGCGAACTGGGTTTAAAGTCTCATCTGAAAGACTCCATCTCCAACAGGGCAGCACTCCCTTCATACTGCACGAAGTGCATCGATCTGGACATTTATGCTCGAGTCTCTAGAGTGGGATTGAACCAATGACATTCTGATTCAGAAGCAAGAGCGTGTCCTAATGGCTGACATCAGCCATCTAAGAAAAGGGAGTGCAACTCAGGCATCTTTAATAATAACGATTAATGAAAAACACACAGTGACATGAACTGCATCTGTACACACACATTATATGAATGCCGCACAATAGTAGCCTGACCCAGGACAATTGGCCACTCTGCAAAATTCTCTCACAAACACACACAGGGCCCCTGAACTCTCCTTTGGGCACTGACAATGGGCTTTGTTACCTTAATTAGATCTGGCAATGTTGATTTAAATGTTTCTGAAAGGCTCTGTTCCCCGCTGAGTTCACTTATTGCTGCACCAATTATACAATGGCCACCTGCCAGCTTCCTGACATTTCATTTTTTCAAAATTCCTGAGAACCAAAACGACAACATTTGGGAAAAGTGTTGCAACATTGGTAACAGAAGGAGGCCATTCAGTCCCTTGAGTCTATGTGCTATTCAATGAGATCAAGGCTGATGTAGAAACATAGAAAAACTACAGCACAAACAGACCCTTCGGCCCACATATTGTGCCGAACACATCCCTACCTTCTAGACCTACCTATAACCTCCATCCTATTAAGTTCCATGTACTCATCCAAGACCCTATTGAGTTCGCCTCCACCACCACCACCGACGGCAGCCGATTCCACTCGCCCACCACTCTCTGTGTGAAAAACTTCCCCCTAACATCTCCCCTGTACCTATCCCCCAGCACCTTAAACCTGTGTCCTCTCGTAGCAGACATTTCCACCCTGGGAAAAAGCCTCTGAGAGTCCACCCGATCTATGCCTCTCAACATCTTATATACCTCTATTAGGTCTCCTCTCATCCTACGTCTCTCCAAGGAGAAAAGACCGAGCTCCCTCAGCCTATCCTCATAAGGCATGCCACTCAATCCAGGCAACATCCTTGTAAATCTCCTCTGCACCCTTTCAATTTTTTCCACATCCTTCCTATAGTGAGACGACCGGAACAGAGCACAGTACTCCAAGTGGGGTCTGACGAGGGTCTTATATAGCTGCATCATTATCCCCGGACTCCTAAACTCAATCCCTCGATTGATAAAGGCCAGCACACCATACGCCTTCTTAACCACCTCCTCCACCTGCGGGGCCGATTTTAGAGTCCTATGGACCCGGACCCCAAGGTCCTTCTGATCCTCTACAGTACTAAGAGTCTTTCCCTTTATATTGTACTCCTTCATCCCATTTGACCTACCAAAATGGACCACAATGCATTTATCTGGGTTGAAGTCCATCTGCCACTTCTCCGCCCAGTCTTGCATCCTATCTATGTCCCTCTCTAACTTCTGACATCCCTCCAGACTATCCACAACCCCACCAACCTTCGTGTCGCCGGCAAACTCACCAACCCATCCCTCCGCTTCCTCATCCAGGTCATTTATGAAAATGACAAACAACAAGGGTCCCAGAACAGATCCCTGGGGCACACCACTGGTGACCGACCTCCATTTAAAAAAAGACCCATCTATACCCACTCTCTGCCTCCTTTGGGCAAGCCAGTTCTGGATCCACCGGGCAGCAGCCCCTTGGATCCCATGCCCTCTCACTTTTTCTAGAAGCCTTGCATGGGGGACCTTATCGAACACCTTGCTAAAATCCATATAAACCACATCTACCGCCTTCCCTTCGTCAATGTGTTTAGTCACATTTTCGAAGAACTCCACCAGGCTCGTAAGGCACGATCTGCCCTTGACAAAGCCATGCTGAGTATTCTTGAGCATACTAAACCTCTCTAAATGCTCATATATCCTGTCCCTCAGGATCTTCATCAGTTTACCAACCACTGAGGTTAGACTCACCGGTCGGTAATTACCTGGGCTATCCCTATTCCCATTCTTGAAAATAGGAACCACATCCGCAATCCTCCGGCACCTCTCCCATCTCCATTGACGATGCAAAGATCATTGCCAGAGGCTCTGCAATCTCTTCCCTCGCCTCCCACAGTAACCTGGGGTACTTCCCATCCAGACCCAGCGACTTATCTATCTTGATGCCATTCAAAGATTCCAGCACAACCTCTTTCTTAAAGTCCACATACTCAATCCTTTCGGTCCACCGCACGCCCGCAGTACATCCACCCAGGTCCTTCTCTGTGAAAACCGAGGCAAAATACTCATTGAGCACCTCTGCCATTTCTACTGGTTCTGTACAGACTTTCCCGCCTTCACCTTTTATAGGCCCTATTCCGTCACGTCTCATCCTTTTACTCTTCACATATTTATAGAAAGCCTTAGGGTTCTCCTTAACCCTACCTGCCAGGACCTTCTCGTGACCCCTTCTGGCTCTCCTAATTTCCTTCTTTAGTCCCTTCCTCCAAGCCGTATACTCTTCTAAATCCCTATCTTCGCCAAGCTCTCTGAGCCTTTTGTACGCTTTCCTTTTCTTCTCGACTAGGTCCCGCACAGCTTTCGTGCACCACGGTTCCTTTAACCGACCAACACCTCCCTGTCTGCTCGGAACGTTGTCCTGTCGAACTCTAGACAGACATTCCTTGAAAAACTGCCACCTCTCTTCAGTACATTTCCCCGAGAATACATCCTTCCAATTTACTCCTCTAATTTGCTGTCTAATGTCTTCATATTTCCCGACTCCATATAAACACTTTCCTAGCTTGCCTGATCCTCTCTTTTTCCAATGCAAGCCTAAAGGAGATAGAGTTGTGATGTGTGTCACAACTCTATTTACCCACTTTTTCTCCATATCACTTGATTCTCTTACCTAATAAATATCTATCAGAGTCTTAAAAGCTCCAGTTGACTGACAGCATTCACAGCCTTTTGCGATAGAGAACTCCAGATTCATCCGTGAATCAGAAGTGTTTTCTGAAATCACCTCTGGATGACCTAGCTTTAATTTTAAGATTAATCTAGATTTCCCCTTTCAGAGGAAATAACTTCCCTTTATCCACACTGTCCAATCACTTAATATTTCAGACATCTTGTTTCCTCCACCCCTCAGCCTTCTCAACTCAAGGGAATACAAATCAAGTGTGCGCAAACTGTCTTTGTAAGTTTTTGGAGGCTCTAATTGATGGGATGGCAGAACAGATTAGAGGGGCTCAATGGCCTCTTCCACCTGCTATGTTTTGGTCTTATATCACAAACAAATTCAGAAAATTTTTGCTAATGTCTGGACTGACTAATACATTCTGTGTTGAGGCACAATTTGATTGCCAATTAGCAGTGTGTTCGTTGGCATTCATGCCTTCAGATGTCAAGGTCCTAAACTCTCTGCCTCTCTCTTTTCTTTTAACATTCTTCTGAGCAGGTTTTTGATGATCTGTCCGAATATCATCTTGTGGTTCAACATCAAATTTTTGTTTGATAATGTTCCTATGAATTGCATGATGACGTTTTACTAAGCTAAAGGTGCCTTATAAATATAAGTTGCATGTGTTGGCTGGCAGATCTGTAACCATTAACTGCAATTCCATGGATTGTCCCGAGATTACTGCTCATCCTCTGTCCCAGGCTTGTCTGCTGCCATTTGCCGCTTAACTTCTGACTCCAATTCCCTCTCCTCGCCACTGACCCAGGTTCCATCTGTGGGTAATCTTTGTACCTACTTGAGCCCGAACTGAGTTCCTGACCTGGTTTACTACCAAGGCTACTTACTTCTCCTACCATCCAGTCCTACTGCCATCAAAACCCTCAATATAGGGACTAGAGAACCTGGGGTTGCTCTCCTTAAAGTACAGAAGGACAAGGAGAGACTTAATAGAGCGGTCAAAATTACAAAGGGTTTAACAGAGTAAATATGGAGAAATTGTTTGCAAGGCTCAATAACCAGAATACAGATTTACGGTCGTTAACAAAATGATCCAGAGGTGAGAAGTGTTTTTTTAAAATGCGAGTTATGTTGATCTGCAGAAAAGGGTTGTGGAAGCAAATGCAATAACAACTTTCAAAAGGGAAAAGGAATAATTTGCAAGATCATAATGAAACAGCTAATTGAACAGCATTTTTAAAGGGCCAGCAGATACAATTAGCCAAATGGTCTTAGTCTGTGCTGCATCATTCTATGATTCTATTGAAGTTTCATCATCTCCTGGCTGAACATCGCAGATTCTCCACTTGCCTTCCATTCACATCCAATCTCCAAGTAAGTCCCTCTCACCCGTGTCCTCATCAACCTCCCTGGCTTTTCATTCCCCAGCACACTGATTTCATTGCTTTGTGCTTGTCTTTAGTGCCCTTGCTATGGCCTTCCCCACACTATCTCTATATCACCCCATATCCTAGCTCACACCTCCACTCACCCACTTTCAACTGCACCACTACCCCCATCATGGCTTCTGCTCTCTCACCTGTTAGTCTCTGTACAACAGCATTGGGCGCTTTGCTATGTCAAAGGTGCTACTGAAATTGAAGTTGTTGCAGCAACTATAATATTTATTCGGAAGCTGAAAAAAGAGACTGAGATAAACCTATATAAAACTTAGATGACAAGACACAAGTTTGTACAGCCAGAGACGAACACTTGCAATAATTGAGATCAGTGATTCAACATACAAGTGGCAAATTCCTCTTGGATGTTCGAACAAGTGGCAGTGATCAGCTGAGAGCAAAGACTGACAGGCAAACTATTTCCCTGCAGTTAGTTGTGCCAAAGAGAGGAAAACCCAGCCCAGGAGGAGCTTAGTTCTTTTAAATAGTCCAAGGTCTCATCATTGACTATTTTGACCACTTCTTCACATACACACCAAGTACAACCAAACATCACATAGGGCTTGACTATGCTGTCAAGGTGAACTACGATAGTGTGCCTTCCACAACCTCAAGACGTTCCAAAGTGTTTTACAGCCAATGAAGTAGTTGAAATGCAGTCACTATTGTCGAACACTTGGATTTTCCAGCCGCGCTCGCACCAAGGTCGGAAAATCCCGCCCGAGGTCAATGGACCTTTGCATGGTCCGTGTTTCGCCCGCTACAATTCCTGTGGCAGGCGGGACGGGAAAATTCCGTCCACAGTGTCCAATTTGAGCACAGCAAGATTTCATAAACAGCAATGTAAGAATGCTCAGATAATCTGATTTTAGTGATGTTGATTGATGTTACACTTCCCATATCCCACCTTAAATCTCTCCCCCACTCCAACTATCTATAAAACTCATCTCTTCAACCCTGTTTTTGGTCAAACCCTCCAATCATCCATTCCTGTCCCATTTTCTTAGGCAGCTTTTTTTATGCAAAGGTGTTTTATGAATTTTTGTTGTTTGCACGCGCTCTTCTGCACTGTCCTGTCTACACAGTAAGAAGTTTAACAACACCAGGTTAAAGTCCAACAGGTTTATTTGGTAGCAAAAGCCACACAAGCTTTCGAGGCTCTGAGCCCCTTCTTCAGGTGAGTGGGAATTCTGTTCACAAACAGAACTTATAAGACACAGACTCAATTTACATGAATAATGGTTGGAATGCGAATACTTACAACTAATCCAGTCTTTAAGAAACAAAACAATGGGAGTGGAGAGAGCATCAAGACAGGCTAAAAAGATGTGTATTGTCTCCAGACAAGACAGCCAGTGAAACTCTGCAGGTCCACGCAACTGTGGGAGTTACAAATAGTGTGACATAAATTCTGATTCTAGGATCGCATGATAAAGACTCAGGAGGAAAAAAGCAGAAATATTTATGTGAAATAGTGTGACATAAACCCAATATCCCGGTTGAGGCCGTCCTTGTGTGTGCGGAACCTGGCTATCAGTTTCTGCTCCGCGACTCTGCGCTGTCGTGTGTCGCGAAGGCCGCCTTGGAGAACGCTTACCCGAATATCAGAGGCCGAATGCCCGTGACCGCTGAAGTGCTCCCCAACAGGCCTCAACCGGGATATTGGGTTTATGTCACACTATTTCACATAAATATTTCTGCTTTTTTCCTCCTGAGTCTTTATCATGCGATCCTAGAATCAGAATTTATGTCACACTATTTGTAACTCCCACAGTTGCGTGGACCTGCAGAGTTTCACTGGCTGTCTTGTCTGGAGACAATACACATCTTTTTAGCCTGTCTTGATGCTCTCTCCACTCCCATTGTTTTGTTTCTTAAAGACTGGATTAGTTGTAAGTATTCGCATTCCAACCATTATTCATGTAAATTGAGTCTGTGTCTTATAAGTTCTGTTTGTGAACAGAATTCCCACTCACCTGAAGAAGGGGCTCAGAGCCTCGAAAGCTTGTGTGGCTTTTGCTACCAAATAAACCTGTTGGACTTTAACCTGGTGTTGTTAAACTTCTTACTGTGTTTACCCCAGTCCAACGCCGGCATCTCCACATCATGACTGTCCTGTCTAGCCATGGCCTGTAAGCACATTCGTCACAACTACCTACTGCAACTTAATAAGGAAGCACTTTTTTTCAGATCTAGTCAGGTCTTGCATAGGATCTTTTACATCTACTCAAGAAGGCAAGATGGGGGTTTTACGTCAAAACCGAAAGATGTTTTTAAATTATAAAAGTGCTTAATAGGGTAATTATCGAGAGGATGCATCCACTTGTGGGAGAGACATCAATGTGTGAATATAAATTAAATACAAAATAAAAATATATAAATATAAACACACATACCTGGGGCCAAAAAAAGACAGTCAGTCACAAATAAATTTAGACAGCAATGATGATGTGAAACATATTACCACAGAAATGGTTGAGGCCAATAGCATAGATGCATTTAAGGGGAGAGTGAATAAATACAAGAGAAAGGAGAGGAAGGATATACAGATGGAAGGATTTGCTGGGGGAGAGACGAGGAGGGATGGGACAAAGTTTCTGTGGAGTACAATTGCTGATATAAACCTGTAGGGCTAAACAGTCTATGTTTGTGGTGTAGGTTCTGCTGGATTCACAGGAAGCCGCAAACATCAAGATCAGATTCAGAGTATCGTCTCCATACTAGTTCAATATGAATAAGATGCTTTTAATGACCCATTGTCTCCTTTGTATCGTCATGACAGGAATTCTTAACGTTATTAATCTGAGGGACGTACTGTTCCATGTCAAGGTCAGCAACACACATCCCATTTTATATTTCTTATCGCCAGAGTACAATATGATGTGAAATTGTTGTCTTTTTTAGATGTGCTGCCTGATTTTTATTACAAAACACACATTATACGAGCAGAAATTGTTTAAATCTGGCTCTGAAAACACACTATCTGGTCTGAATTACAATCAGGAGAAAACCCAAATAAGATCTCAGCTAACAAAGAAACGGATTTCTTTTGCCTGTAGATAATAGATTTGTGGAGCTTCTAACCACATGTCCATGATATCTTCAAGGCTGCCTACTTTCACTTCTGTAATATTGCCCAACTCTACCACTGCCTCAACCCGCCTGTTGCTGAAAGCCTCGTCCAAGCACTTGTTACCTCCAACATTAATTATTCCAACAAAATCCTGGCATGCCTCCCAGTCTCCAAGCTCCATAAACCTCATTCAAAAACACTGCTCCTTCTGTCCTAACTTGCATCAAGTTGTATTTACCCATCAACTCCTGTGCTCACTGATGCATATTAGCTCCTGGCCCACCAACACCTCAATTTTAAAATTCTTCTGTTTTTAAATTCCGCCATGGCCTCGTCCCTCCCCATGTCTGCAGTCTCTTCAAGCCCAACAATTCTCTAAAATCTCTGCACTCCTCCAATTCTGGTCTGTTGAGCATCACTGCATTGATGGCAATTGTGCCTGCCACTTAAATTCCACCTCTAGAACAAAAGAAAGTTATGCTGATAGAGAAAAGTAGAGCGAGAGATACCTGTGCAGAACATAAATACCAACACAGATTTGTTGAGCAAAATAGCCTGTTTTGGAGTTACAGTTACAAATGCAATGTCTGAAGCTGCCCATATATTGTACTCCAAAGTGTTATTTGTTGAAATAAATCTAATTTGCATTGGAATGAATCAATAGTAGCTGTTTCCAGTTTCAGAGATTGACCATTTGCGTGCTGAAATATTGCTTCCACAGATCAGTTTTTAATTTTCTCCATCAAGCACTGGTCATGTCCTGTGTGTCTGCTGTTCTGGATAAATTTAGCACGGTGATATTATCTAATCCCACAGCCTTTACAACCTGGAAGAACAAGGGCAGCAGATGCTTGGCACACTGCCATCTACAAGTTTCCCTCCAAGTCACATACCAGTCTTGACTTGGAAATACATCGCTGTTCCTTCACTGTCACTGGATCAAAATCCTGGAAATCCCTAACAGCACAGTGGGTGTACCTACACCACATGGACTGCAATGGTTCAAGAAGACGGTTCACTTCCATCTTATCAAATGGAATTAGGGTTGACCATAAATGCTGGTTTTGTCAGCGACATCGATGTTCCAAGACCAACATTTTTAAAAGGCAGCCTGTCGTTAGTTGGTGCTTCCTGGTAAACCTGCCCACTTTATTCTGATTATGCCAGAGGTTCAGAAGCGGTAATGTGAGGGAGCAAGGCAGGAGTAAGAGGGGAGTGGAAATGGGAAAAAAAACTGCAGTATTTTACACACATATTTGCATTAAGTAAATTAGGTAGCAGCATATAATCAAGGAGAAAGTATATGTGAAGATCATTATTTAATCTAGTTAACAGGCAAATCTGGGAACTTGAGACCAAACAATATCTCTGTTAAGGATACAAGTCCAGAGTTCGCTTTTTGAAAGCATGTTGAGCCATTAAGAAGGTTGGTGTTCCTTTAAGATGCTGTGAATTCAGAAAATAAGCTGCATGTGGCCCAACAGCTGCTGCGAAGGCGGAGAACAGCCATTTGCTTCTCACGCTCTCTACCCTGGAAGGAAATCTAGCCTGTCTCCTGTTGCAAAAACTGACGTAGAAATCATGCAAGGCCAGCTTTTATGAAAAGTAGCAGTGGTGAAAGCAGACCTATCAAATCAAAATGCCATGATTGTAACCAAGCTTTTCAGATGCTGTTTTATCTCTGTTCATTATTTACTTAAACTTGGTCTCACTGAGGTAAAACCTATGTCAGAACATTGTGGGTCCAGAGACATACACCCATAATCCAGGCCAATATCATTACAGAGGAAGGGCTGATCTGAGGGAGGTGCTGTCTTTCAGGTACTTGCAATATAATTACAGATGTAGGAGGTCATTCAGCTCATCCCAATTTATCCATTCATCAAGATCGTAAACTTCCTGCTCTTTGTCATTGCTTCACCCTGGTGATTCTTAAATGATTGCTGTTGCGTCCATTCCTCTGCCTGGGTATCTACCCCACATGCTGATCACTGTCTGCGCATGAAGACTTATCAGTCCTAAAACTGCCTTTTACTAGTTTGGACACATGACTACCTTTCCTACAAAATTAGGGCTCATGAGATTTTGGAGTAAGATATTAACATTAACTGAGGATTAGTTAATGGACAGAAAACAGACAGCAGGAATAAATGGGACAAAAGAAAACAAAGCAGAAAGGAAACTTAAAACATTATATCAAAATATGGTTAAAAGAGTCAATAATACACCCCAGTCCCTGCGATGCCCAGCTAGCACAGAGGGCCTCGATGGTGCCCTCGGACACTGGATGCTCTCACTCCAGGGACACCCGGCTGTGAATGTAGTCGCGGTAGAGATGCAGACAGTCGGGTCGGATGACCCCCTTGGTTGCCCGCTGCCTGGACCTGTTAATAGCACATTTGGCTAGGCCCAGGAACACGTTCACAAGGAGAAATTCACCAAAGATTCTTAGACAGCACCTTCCAAACCCACAGCCACTTCCACCTAGAAGGACAAGGACAGCAGATAGGCGACCCTGACCTATACAAGAAATACAGATATGATCTATGGAGATCCATCAAAGGTGCCAAAAGACAGTAAGCTCAAGTCCCAAGCTAGCCACATAAATTCCCACCAACTACTGCAAGGTCTGCAAGACATAACAGGCTACAAAATGAAGGCATGTAGAATCACTGACACCAATGCACTTCTCCCTGATGAGCTCAATGCATTCTATGCCTGTTTTGAGCAAGAGGTCTGCGAGAGCATGTCTTCCACCCCAGAAGTCTTGGCCAAATCAGTATCCGAATCACCATCGCAAACATCAGATCAGCCTTCTCGTAAGTCAACCGACGGAAAGCAACTGGCCCAGACAGGGCACCCTGACGAGCACTCAGATCCTGCATGGACCAGCTGCCGGGGTATTCACAGACATCTTTAATCTCTCTTTACACCAATCTGAGGCCCCTGTCTGCTTCAAGAAGATGATCATCATCCCTGAATCAAAGAAAAGCTCGGCAGCGTGTCTTAATGACTATCGTCCGGTGGCTCTGACATCCACCATTATGAAGTGCTTCAAAAGGTTAGTCATGGCGAGAATCAATTCCAGCCTGCCAGATTGCCTAGATCCACTACAGTTCACCTATCACTGCAACAGGTCCACAGCACACGTCATCTCCCTGGCCCTACACTCAACCTTGGAGCACCTAGATAACAAAGACACCCATGTTAAACTCCTATTTATTGACTGCAGCTCAGCCTTCAACGCCATTATTCCAACAAAACTCATCTCCGAACTCCATGGCCTGGGGCTCGGCTCCTCCCTCTGCGGCAATAATCTCTCTCTCAATGTCAGCAAAATGAAAGAGATAGTTATCAACTTCAGGAAGCATAGTGGAGGACATGCCGCTGTCTACATCAATGGGGATGAATTGGAAATGGCCGTGAACTTCAAGTTTCTAGGTGTCCAGATCACCAACCTGTCCTGGTCCTGCCACACTGATGCTACAGTTAAGAAAGCCCACCAACACGTCTACTTTCTCAGGAGGCTAAGGAAATTTGGCATTTGGCTTCCCACACACCCTGGATATACTCTTTTTCACCTTCTTCTGTCGGGAAAAAGATACAAAAGCCTGAGGTCACATACCAACCGACTCAAGAACAGTTTCTTCCCTGCTGCCATCAGACTTTTGAATGGACCTATCTCATATTAAGTTGATCTTTCTCTACACCCTAGCTATGACTGTAACACTACATTCTACACCCTCTCCTTTCCTTCTCTTTGTACGGTATGCTTTGTCTGTATGGCGTGCAAGAAACAATCGTTTTCATTGTATACTAATACATGTGACAATAATAAATCAAATCAACGTGAACACCACAACCTGCAAGTTTCCCTCCAAGCCACTCACCATCCTGACTTAGAAATATATCACCGTTCCTTTGCAGGCACTGGAATTCCCTCTCTAATGGTATTGTGGGTCAACCCACATCACATGGACTGCAGCGATTCAAGAAGGCAGCTCACCACCACCTTATCAAAAGCAATAAATGCTGGACAGCCAGTGATGCCCATGTCCCACGAATGAATTATTTTTTTTAAAAAAAGGTCCTCCGCCTTTCCTCCCCCTCCGCACTAGATGTCCGTAAATCAGGAGAGTGGGAATGAAGTGCAAACAGAACATCGATAAAAGGTTTTTTAGATAATTAAAAAGGGAGGCTGAAGAACCTGGTACAACATGTCAAATCTCACAATAAGCGGTCGGTCATTTAGAACTGAACCAAGGGTAAATGTCTTCACTAAAAGTTTATGAATCGTTTGAATTCTGTACCCAAAGAGCTATGGCTACTCAGTCATTCAGTTTATTAAGACACAGCTCAACACATTTCTGGGTCCTAAGGAAATTAAGGGATATGAGGTTAGCATGGAAAGGTGAAATTTAGATAATTGGCCATGACCTTTTGAATAGCACAGCAAGCTCCCATGGGGAAAAAAGTCCTATTCCTCCTCCTATTTCTTATGTTTTTCCCTTGCGATCTGAAGATGGTGCAGAGGAGATTTACCAGAATGGTCCAGGAACTCAGGATTTCAGTTACACAGAGACACTGGAAATGGATTATTCTCTTTAAGTTAAGGGAAAATTCAATAGAGGTGTTCAAACCATGGGGGTTTTCACAGAATAAATGAGAAGAGGATCGGTAACCAGAGAACACAGACTTGACACAATGAATTGGCTAAACAGCCAGAGGAGAAAAGAGATGTCTTTTCATCCATGAGTTATGATGATCTAGAAGGAGAGTAGATACAGATTCAATGCTAATGTTTAAAAGAGTAAGGGAATGGAACTAATACGATAGCTCTTCCAAAGAGCCAGCACAAGAACGACGGGCCAAACAGCCTCCTTTTACATGATTTGATTTAATGATAATTTAGTTTGAGGCTTGTTTCCAGATTTATGTACAATATGTATCCTTCGACAAGATCATCTTGTCAAGCATCTCCTTCCCAAGCTGGGGAGCTCACCATTTTTCTAGACTTCCCACATAACTCAAACTCTTGAGGTTAGCTTGCAACCTTTCTCAGCTGACAAGAAGACTCCTTTATTAAAAGTGGTACTATATAATGTTGTCAATAACTTGTTCTGGTTGATCATGCACATCTTTATGAGTAAGACTCTATTATGCCGCAATGAGTAATTTAATTTGTGGGGCAAGGGATTCCTATGTATTACATAGGAAATGGGAACACGTCTGTTCTTAAGTTAGCAAGTGTGAGCATGCACATCTCACAGGCAGCGTACCATTCAATGTTACTAAATGTTGAGAGAAGAACCAGAAGAAGAAGAGGAAATCTGATAAAGACATTTAAAACTATAAATGTGTCTGGTATGGTGAATGTGGAGAAAGTAATTCCACCTCCGAGTGCGCTCAGAACAAGGGGACATAAATGAGTGTCAGCTATGAATCAGCTGGTCATGCTTTCACCTCAGAGTCTAAGGTTGTTTTTATGTATGCTCCTATGGACTAATCACGAGGTAGGCTTGGCAACTTGAACAGTGGAGCTTTTTATGTGAGGTGTGGACTGATTCAATGAGGTCTATTCTGCCCATAAAGGTCCCATACCGGGAGAAGCTAATTTCCCTGGATCACCTGACCTGCACCCTTAAAGGGGCAGTCCACACCCCAAACCCCAACGTACAATATAAGAGACATATATCACAGTTATGGTTTTGAATACCACTTCAGAGCTTAAGCGGAAGGCTGACACTCCAATGCAGTACTGAGGAAATGCTGCACTGTCAGAGTTATCATCTTTTGAATGAAACATTAAACCGAGGCCCCATCTGCTCTCTCAAGTGAACGTGAAAGATCCCATGGCAATATTTCAAAGACCAAAGATGTCATCTCATTGTCCTAGTCAATATGTATTTAAAAATTAGCTGGTCGTCATCACAATATGTTTGTGGGAGCTTGTTGTTTGCAAATTGGCTTCCACATTTCCTACATTATGACATTTCAAAAATACTCTTTTAGCTGTAATGTACTTTGGAATGGCCAGTGGTTAATATAAATGCAAGTCTTTTTCAATATAAGATGGTCACTAACAGATCAAATGAGGAGGAATTTCTTTAAAAAGTAGTGTGAAAGTAAAACTTGCTGCCACACGAATCAGAAATCCTTAATGTATTTCAAGGGAGGTATGATGTAAATGTGAGAAAGAAGGGAATAGAGGGATATGGTGGTAAAGTGGGAGGAAGTGGGTGGATGGAGGTTTATGTGGGGTAGAACACCAGCTTAGGCCAGTTGGGCCAAATGGCAGTAAATGTATCATTTTTCCACATTGTGGGATTTTGGCTGTCTTGACTTAAAATAGCATTGCGGCAGGGCTCATTAAGACTGGGATAGAATAGACAGAGTTTTGGTCCCTCGGGGAATCAAGGGATATGAAGAAACGGCAGTAAAGTGGAGTTTAAGCCCAAGATCAGCCATGATCTCACTGAGCAGCAGTGTAGATTAGAGGGGCTGAATGGCCTCCTCCTGTGGGGGAGGTGAGATTGGGAGACTTTTTTCTTGCACACAAAACAATTGTTGGACTTCAGACTTGGTCATTTAAAAACAAACAACTTTGATAGAAAAAGAGAAAAACCCATAAATACTGAATGTCTGGTGGACATTTGTACCAGAGAAATCACCCGATTTTCTCACTTGAACACATTGTAAATTTTCAGCTGTTTCTGGAAAACCATGGGTTGTGTGTGAAGGATTCTGGTAGACATGAAGCACACAGATCACTGGCTAGCAGTTCAGCTATTTCTAACACTTCACTTCTATCTCCCATCTATTATGCATGAACAGAAAATTATGAGCGTGTAACTAGATCTGCTGAAGAATGCATGGAACATTAAAGAACCACAAATCATCAATGCACAAGGATTGGAATTCAAAAGCTGCAACCAAAAAAATAATATTTAAGAATTCAGGGCTATTTTTGGTGATTTTTTTTATCCATTAAGGTCAACGCTGACTAATTTAATGGTAAACCTGATATTTGTAAAAGCAACAATTGCTGCAGTTTTGTCCTCAAACTCACCTTCTCTTCCACCTTCTTCCGTCGGGAAAAAGGTACAAAAGTCTGAGACCATGTATCAACCAACTCAAGAACAGCTTCTTCCCTGCTGCCATCAGACTTTTGAATGGACCTACCTTGTATTAAGCTGATCTTTCTTTGTACCCTAGCTATGACTGTAACACTGTACTCTCTCCTTTCCTTCTCACATCTGTACTCTATGAACGGTATGCTTTGTATAGCGCAAGAAACAATACTTTTCACTGTACACCAATACATATGACAACAATAAATCAAGCTTTCAGAGCGTTGCTCCTTCATCAGGTAAGTGGCACTCACTGAGGAAGGAGCAGTGCTCCTAAGGCTCATGCTACCAAATAAACCTGTTGGACTTTAACCTGGTGTTGTGAGACTTCTTATTGTGCCCACCCCAGTCCAACACTGGCATCTAGAAATAGAAACCTTACAGTGCAGAAAGAGGCCATTTGGCCAATCGAGTTTGCACCGACCACAATCTCACCCAGGCCCCACCCCCATATCCCTAATATTTACCCGCTAATCCCTCTAACCTACGCATCTCAGGACACTAAGGGGCAATTTTAGTATGGCCAATTAACCTAACCCGCACATCTTTGGACTGTGGGAGGAAACCGGAGCACCTGGAGGAAACCCACGCAGACACAGGGAGAATGTGCAAACTCCACACAGACAGTGACCCAAGCTGGGAATCGAACCCAGGTCCCTGGAGCTGCGAAGCAGCAGTGCTAACCACTGTGCCACCCATAGTCCAAAGATGTGCGGGTTAGGTTGATTGGCCATGCTAAGATTGCCCCTTAGTGTCCTGAGGTGCGTAGGTTAGAGGGATTAGCGGGTAAATGTGTAGGGATATGGGAGTAGGGCCTGGGTGAGATTGTGGTCGGTGCAGACTCGATGGGCCGAATGGCCTCTTTATGCACTGTAGGGTTTCTATGATTTCTTTGATCTCCACATCCTGGCCATTATCAATAGCAACAACAACTTGCATTTATATAGTAAAAGATCCCAAGGTGACACTGAGCCACATAGGAAGATATCAGGATAAGTGGCTAAGAGGAGCATCTTAAAAGAAGAGGCAGAGATGGAAAAGTTGAGGGAGGGAATTGCAGAGTTTAGGACCTCGGCAACTGGCACAGTCACCAAAGTTGCAGCAAGTAAAATTTTTCCAGAGTTAGAGAGATTGTAGAGATAGGGAAGGGGCGAGGCCATGGAGGGATACAAATATTAAATTCTGTGATTGGACAATTAGCCAAGGCAGGTCAGTGGGTTAGGAATGATGGGTGAACAGGATTCAGTGCCAATTAGAATATGAGCAGAGTTTTGGATGACCTCAAGTTTAAAGAGGTTGGCAGAAGGAAGGTCAATTCCCATTGGAACATTTGTTGGTTGTGCCTGAAGGGAACAAAGGCATCAATGATGGTTTCAGCATCAGATTAGCTGACGCTAGGTCAAATTCTACCTGTTCTGCTTGCTCAATTCCCAGTACAGTTCAGGAAGAATCTATTATTATTTCACTCTCTGCTTCAGACACATATTTTTCTGCATTCCTTGCAATTTTCACCACCTCCCCCCTCTTCAGATTCAAACTCTAGAGGGATGGTAACTTCACTAAAGTCAACTTTCAATTTGTTCCTTTCAAAATACATTAAAAATTCAAAGCAAGATAAGTTTTCTGGTTAGTGTCAAATTAATTTCAGTAAGATAATTTTAGGACTAAGTCCTACTTCACAGAGAGAGAGATCAAGGTGAAGATAGAATGAATTCCCAGACTTGGGAGTAAAAACCATGTAATCGTTAATTGGTTAAGTTTATGTTTTGAAGAACTCCTAGTTCTACGAGTCTGTACTCAATGCATAAACCTGTCCATTGTCTCTATACACAGTGAGTGACTGAGTGTGTGTTTCCAGTACTTTTGGGTTTTTTTCTGGCTGGATATATCCTTGGCTGAAGGACAAGTAGCAAAAGGAAAAATACTTTTCAAAAAAAAGCTTGTAGAACACAACTAGTCTCCCAGGATAGAGATTTCAACATCTGTGGATAGCCAGAGAAACAATCGTTAGGAGCCAAATATGCTGGTGAAAAAATGTCTTTTGCATTTTCAAATAAAAAAAACATTATCCTGACCTCAAGGTGAGTCTGTAGTCAGCCGTTTAATTTGCTCACTGACGCTTGAGATTTTACTCAAAGGGTTTAACCCAAGTTTCAATCTTTGCAAGTAATCACAAACTGTGATCAAAGATTCACTGAATGTACAGTTTTCAATTAAATGACAGTGATTTCACTGAGTGAATTGGGTTCAGGTGAAGCTGGTTAATAGAAAGATAGAAACTAGAAACAGGAGTAGGCCATTCGGCCCTTCGAGCCTGCTCCGCCATTTATGATGATCATGGCTGATCATTGAATTCAATATCCTGATCCCTCCTTCCCCCCCATATTCCTAGATCCCTTTAGCCCCAAGAGCTATATCTAATTCCTTCTTGAAATCAGACAACGTTTTGGACTCAAGTACTTTCCGTGGTAGTGAATTCCACACATTCACCACTCTCTGGGTGAAGAAATTTCTTTCCACCTCAGATCTAAAATGTATACTCCTTATCCTCAACCTACGATTTCACAGAGTGAGTTAGGTTTAGTGTGACAGCTGTGGCATCATTGGGGTCGGCATGAGAAGCAATGCATCGATAAAACTCTCTACCTTCCTTCAAACAATCTCCTGAGATCGTTCACATCTACCTTCCTCTGGAGCAGGCAGACAGGCCCTAGTTTTCACATCTTCTCCAAATGATTGCACCTCCCATGGTACAGTGCTCCCTTGGCACTGCACTGAAATGTCAGCCTAGATTTCATGCTCAAGCAACTGAACCAAAGTTTACTCAGTGATACCTCCCCCGGCAATACCACCATCCAGAAACATTTTGCTGCCAAAGTTTCTGTGGCAGAATAGCAGCTACATTTCCCCATAGAATGGCCATTGCTTTTCAGTCTTCGTATCGGGTGTCAAGTAGACCTACTGCAGTGCTGACAGTGAGAGTTACAGGCAAGGTCAGGATCTCGCACTGAACATAACCCACGCAGAGAAATCAATAACCAGCTCTCATACCAAACCTAACCCTTAGCAAGCATTCTTCCGACTGCTGACACAACAAAAGCCATCCAAGAATAGGCTTAAATAACCAACTGTGGATTACCCTTTGATTTCCAAGCTGCTTAGTTTCAAATAACTGGAGAATGAAAACTTTGAGGGTAGAAATATCAAAGAAAGACTTATTAGATTTATCTAATGCCATTCATGACCTCAGGATATTTGAAGTAGTTTACAGCTAATGAAGGATATTTGAAATGTAATCACTTTGTAATGCGGAACCTAACTTGCACAAAGCAACCACCCACAAACAACACAAATAACAACCAGACAATCTGTTTGGTGGTGTTGGTTAAGGGATAAATATTGGCTTGGACACCGGCGATAACGCCCTTGCTGTACTTGAAATAGTATCATGGGATCTTTTACATCCACCTAAAAGAACAGATGGAGCTTCTGTTTTATGTCTCATCAAAAAGAAGGCATTTCTGACAGGGTAGTGCACTACTACTGCATTGTGTCAATGTAGACTTCATGCTCAAGTCTCTGGGTTGTGATGTATAATTATAAAGATAGAATGGCTCGGCAGATAAGTACACTGCCTAGTATGGAAATGAGCTGGGAGATCCCAAGTTCGATAGCTCATTGGAGCTAGCTGATAGCAATTGATGCAGCAACAATGTGCTACATTGCAATTTGGCCCATTGAGTCTGACAGAGCATCCCCCTTGCCATATGCCCATAACCCTGCGTGTTTACCATGGCTAATCCACCTAATCTACACATCTTTGGACATTAAGAGGCAATTTAGCATGGCTAATCCAGCTAACATTGATTTCAGCATCCCTTGGATTGAATCGGGTTGGGGAGATCGGGAAAGATGGGAAGGTAGTCAATTGCTGGAGAAGAGGACTTATGTACCTGAGCTGAGGATCAGGGTCAAATCAGCCTGACCTTTCTGATAAACTGCCAGCATTGCTCACACCACCGACCACACACCCAAGCATGGAATATTCAATTGGGCCAGGAGGTGACTTGTCTTCAGGGAATGGTTCGTAGCATGTGGCTACTTTAAAAGGGAAGTTGATAGAATTTGGGAAGGTGGCAGGGGAGAGATGGAGAAATAGTGAACACCAATTGCGTACTGTCTCTCTGCCATTCACTCCCTTCTTCTGTAATTCCAATCTCTGGCAAAAAAAAAATCTTTTCACTAATGTTCACACAGCTGTTAATTATTGCACAGAATCGATGGCATTTGATCTATTGATGCTTTACTGTCCTGTTGTACGTACAACATCTACATTGCATTATACTTGGTTGCAAACCAAGGATACATCAGTGTTGTATTACTAGACTCGTATCAGAGGCCTGGATTAATAAGACAGAACATGCAAATTTCACTACTATGTTGGTATTTGATTCTATGTCCTTGCAGGAACTCTAGACCAACAACAATGTGGTTGATGCCAAAATGTATTCTGAAATAACCTAGCAAGTCATGCAGTTGGATTAACCAGGAGGTGGTACATCACTACTTCCACAGAGAGTGAGCAATAAACCGTAGCCTTGACAGTGACATCCATGACACAAAAATGAAATAAAAACTACAGGCAGCAGTCTGATTTAACCATTCTGACTATTGCTCTTGTGGTTTAGGATATCAGCAGAATACGGTCACAGAATTTCTGCCTGCCATTTGATTAGTTCTGGTGGGAGGAAATCTTTTACCCTGAATATTAATTTTACATTAAAATAGTGCAAATTCAGATTTGGTTACTGAGGGAATAAGTTATCAAGGTTATAAAAATGCAAGCTGGAGAGATAGAGTGAGGAAGTGAATCTGGAAACTCAATAAAATGCCACCAGTCATATTACAGAAAGCAAACCACACATAGCATCCTGAACTTCAAAATCAGAACAAGGATCATTCATCACTTTAATGAAAAGTGCTCCATACATGGTGTATGTCGGCACCCCCTTTTTATATATGATTTCAAAGATTTAGGTTGGCAATGAAAAAGAACGAAGAACAATCCAGAGGAAAAATAATTAACTGGGGGAGGGGTTTGGGGGGAGCCAACTTCAATGGGGCAAGAAGGTATCTGGGACAATAAACTGGAGTCAATGATTGGCAGGAAAAATGGTAGCTGTTTGATGGGTGACCTCCAAAGAGCATAGATCAGGCACAATCAAGGTATATTCCATCGACTGAGATGAGGAAAGATCTCTTCACTCAGAGGGTGGTGAACTTGTGAATTCTCTACCACAGATGGAAGTTAAGAAGGAAATACATAGATTTCTAGACTCTAAAAGGGGTGTGGGGAGAGTGCAGGATGATAGTGTTGAGGTAGTAGATCAGCCATGATCATAATGATTGGCGGAGCAAGGGCCAAATGGTTCACTCCTGCTCCTATTTTCTATGAAAGTAAAAAGTAGGACAAACAAATCCAGAGCACTCTGAATGACAAAAGAGATAGAAATGAAGATAAAGAAGAAAAAATATGCTACTGATAGATGTTGGGTAGAACATATAACCGAGAACCAGGCTGAATACAGAAGTGAACCTTTTATATTCAGCCTGCGAAGTGAAAAAGCAACTAAGAGAAAAGAGGAAGTACGAAGATATTGGCAGCTAGCATAAAAGGGAACTAAAGTTTTATTTTGGCATGTAAATAGCAAAAGGGTGGTAAAGGAAGGAGTAGGCATAGCTGAGGCTCTTCCACGATCATCCTCAACACCGGTGCCCCACAAGGCTGTGTTCTCAGCCCCCTACTATACTCCTTATATACCCATGACAGCGTGGCCAAATTCCCCTCCAATCCGATTTTCAAGTTTGCTGACAACACTACCGTAGTGGGTCGGATCTCAAACAATGATGAGGCAGAGTACATGAATGAGATAGAGAATCTGGTGAACTGGTGCGGCAACAATAATCTCTCCCTCAATGTCAATGAAACGAAGGAAACTGTCATCGACTTCAGGAAGCGTAAAGGAGAACATGCCCCCGTCTACATCAATGGGGACGAAGTAGAAAGGGTCGAGAGCTTCAAGTTTTTGTGTGTCCAGATTACCAGCAACATGTCCTGGTCCCCTCATGCCATCACTATAGTTAAGAAAGCCCACCAACGCCTCTACTTTCTCAGAAGACTAAGGAAATTTGTATGTCAGCTAGGACTCTCACCAACCTTTGCAGATGCACCATAGAAAGCATTCTTTCTGCTCTGCCCAAGACCGCAAGAAACTACAAAAGGTTGTGAATGTAGCCCAATCCATCACGCAAACCAGTCTCCCATCCATTGACTCTGTCTACACTTCCCGCTGCCTTGGCAAAGCAACCAGCATAATTAAAAACCCCACGCACCCCGGACACTCTGTCTTCCACCTTCTTTCGTCGGGAAAAAGATACAAAGGTCTGAGGTCACGTAACAACCAACTCAACAACAGCTTCTTCCCTGCTGCTGTCAGACTTTTGAGTGGACCTACATTGCATTAAGTTGATCTTTCTCTACACCCTAGCCATGACTATAACACTACATTCTGCACACTCTTGTTTCCTTTTCTATGAACTGTATGCTCTGTCTGTATAGTGCACAAGAAATAATACTTTTCACTGTGTGCTAATACATGTGACAATAATAAATCAAATCCAATATTAAATTAATACTTTACATCTGTCATCAGGCCATGGTGAAAGAAGAGGTAATTCACACACTGGAATGATTTGAAATTGATGAGAAGTAATTGGATAGATTATCTGCACTTAAAGTTGATGAAGCACCAATTAGGATGAGAAGCATCTAAAGATAGATAGAAGTGGGAGTGGAAATTGCAGAGATTTTGGCAATAATTCTTCTGTCTGTCTTAAGTCTGGACCAGAGAACTGGGAATTGCACATAATAACCTTTGTTCAAAAAAGGATGTAAAGATACATGCAGCAACCAGTTTAACCTCTTTGTAGTGGGGAAACTTCTAGAAAGAATCTCGGACAAAACTGTCACATGGACAAATGTGGGTTAATTTAGGAAATCCAGCATGGATCGTGTTTAACTAACTTGCTCAAGTTTTTTTTAAAAAAGAGATGGCACCAAGGATTGGTGAGGATGATGTTGTTTAAGTAATATACATGGACTCCCAAAAAACATTTGATACAGTGCCGCACAACTAACTTGTGAGCAAGGTCATAGCTCATGGAATAAAAAGAAAAGTAGAAAGATGGATACAAAATTGGGCAGGAAACAGAGTAGTGGTTAATGGATGTTTTTCAGGCAGGAGGAAGGTGTGTCGTGGAATTCCTCAAGGGTCAGCGTTTGGACCATTTCTTTGATATATATATAAATATATATACCTTGATATATCTGGCTCAATTTCAAAATTTGTGGGTGATATGAAACATGGAAGCATTGTGAACTGTGTCGAGGATAAAAATAGGCAAGTTGGTGGAGATGAAGTTCAATGCGGAGAAATTTGAAGCAATTTTGGTAGGAAGAACATGGAGAGCAGATACAAAATAGAGGATACAACTCTAAAAGTTGCAAGAGCCGGGGGGACTGGGTGTATATGTGCATTGGCCATTGAAGGTGACAGGACAGGTCAAGAGAGTGGTTAAAAAAAACATACAGTATCCTCCACTTTATTACAAGACAAAGAGTACAAGAGCAAGAAGGTTATGTTGAACTTGTATAAGACACTAGTTTAGTATCAGCTGGAATATTACATCTAGTTCTGAATGTCACACTTTAGGAAGGATGTGAATGCATTGTAGAGATTGCAGAGAAGATTCACGAGAATGAAGTTCTCATTCTTGGAACCAGTTATGAAGATAGTTTGGAGAAGTTACGACAGTTTACCTTGGAGAAAAGGAGGATGAGAGAATATTTGATAGAAGTATTCAGAATCATAGACAGAGAGATAGGGCAAAACTACTCCCACTCATGAAAGGTTTGAGAACAACAGGGCACAGATTTAAAGTAATTAGTAAAAGAAGCTAAAATGATAGAAGGAAAAGATTTTTCACGCAGTGAGTGGTTACAGTTTGGAATGCTCTGCCTGAGTGTGATGGAGACAGGTTCAGTTGAGGCATTCAAAAGTGAATTAGACTTGGTTGAAAAGGAAGAATGTGCAGAGTTATGGGTAAAGGCAGGAGAATGCCACTAAGTAAATTTCTCATTCAGAGAGCCAGAGCAGGCACGATGGGCTGAATGGCCTCCTTCAGTGCTATAAAAATTTTATGGTTCTGTGGGGCAGAGAGTCAGGTCATAAAGGCAACTAGGCACATGTCAGTGTTTATGATTGACAAAAGCTTCCTTCAACCCACCTTCAACTCATCTCATTAGCATACCGCAGCTGGAGTACTGTGTGCAGTATTGGTCCCCTTATTTGCGGAAGGATATATTGGCCTTGGAGGGAGTGCAGAGAAGGTTCACCAGGTTGATACCAGAGATGAGGGGTGTTGACTATGAGGAGAGACTGAGCAGATTGGGTTTGTATTCGTTGGAATTTAGAAGGCCGAGGGGGGATCTTATAGAGAGCTATAAGATAATGAAGGGGCTGGATAGGGTAGAGATGGAGAGATTCTTTCCACTTAGAAAGGAAACTAGAACTAGAGGGCACAGCCTCAAAATAAAGGGGGGTCAGTTTAGGACAGAGTTGAGGAGGAACTTCTTCTCTCAGAGGGTGGTGAATCTCTGGAATTCTCTGCCCACTGAAGTGGTGGGGGCTACCTCGTTGAATATGTTTAAATCACGGATAGATGGATTCCTGATTGGTAAGGGAATTAGGGGTTATAGGGATCAGGCGGGTAAGTGGAACTGATCCACTTCAGATCAGCCATGATCTTATTGAATGGCGGGGCAGGTTCGAGGGGCTAGATGGCCGACTCCTGCTCCTATTTCTTATGTTCTTAAGTTCTTATACAGTATCCTTTTATTCCTTTCTTCCTTGTATGCCAATCTAGCTTTCCCTGAAATAATTTTTGCTATTTATCTCAAGAACTTGCAATAGCAAGTTCTACATTCTAACCACTCTGCGGATAACAAAATTTCTCATGAATTCTTTATTGGGTTTATTAGTGAGTATCGCGTATTTATGGTCCTGAGTTTTGAACGTCCCTGCAAGTGGAAATATCCTCTCTACGCCTATCCCATCAAATCTCTTCATAATTTGAAAGACCTCTGTCTGGACACCCCGAGAGAAAAGAGATTTAGTGCGTTCAGCTCTTACTAATGATTATAACTTCTTAGTTCTGGTATCAGCCACGTAAATTTTATTCGCACTTTCTCCAATGCCTCCATACCTTTAAAATATGGAGGCCAAAACTGTTCACAATGCTCCAAGTGTGGTCTGATCATGATTCTATGAGAATTTAATGTAATCTCCTGCTTTACAATTCTATCCCTCCAGAATCATAAATACATGAAATCAACAGGGAGGAAAAGACCAGCTGCTCCATCAAGTCCCACATTACATGATGGCTGGACACTGCCATGTAATCTCTTGGAGGGGTAATAAAAAAAGAGAAAACAAGAAAGGAAGAGGCAATAAGGGAAATGCTGCACAAAATATCTCTCCTCATCCTTCTGGCAATTGAAACCAATCCAGGAGATCACACAGAGAAGTTTTAAGCTATAAAGGCTCTTAGCGTTCAGCACTTGCACATATTCCTAAAGTTATGGTTGGCATTTCAAGGATGCTGAGAACAAGCCATCGCTGCCCAAAATCAATTCTTGTGCATCTCTCCACTTCTGTTTCCCAAATGTAAAAAAATCCCTAAGATTAAAAAAAACTTGAAATTGTATCGTGCTTTTAACATGGTAAATATCCCAAGGTGCTTCACAGGAGCACTAATCACACAAAACTGAACACTGAATTGCATAAGAAAATATTAGGACACATGAACAAAGTTTAGGCTTTAAGAAGCATTTTAAAGGAAAGATGTGGAAAGAGAGGGAGTTGGATAGTGATGTCAAAGGAGGGAATTCCACAGCTTCGGGCCTCACTAGCTGAAGATGCATTTGCAAAAAGGTGGGGCAAATAAAAAAATCAAAAGGACAGAATCAGATGAGAGCAGATATCTTGGATGGCTGCAGGGCAGTAGAGAGGGGCGAAGCCATGGGGAGATTTCAAGACAAGAGCAAGAAGTTTTACATTTTAAAAGGCATGGGAACCAAGTAGACCAGCAAACACAGGGTGGATGATGGAAAGGCACTTGGTGTGAATTAAATATAAGCATGTTATGTCACAACAGGCCATCAGACCAGAGATCCCACATCACTCCTGGGAAGAATGATTTATCCCAGCACTTATCACACATTGTTAGGATTTTCTTTGTGCTTCAGTAAAGCTGTATAAGTGGGTTGAGAGGTCAGTCACAGTTCCTCATCTGCATTGCCATGTTTTTGCTCACAAGCAGATATTATACTGGGCAGCATCAGACATGGTTTGCTTGTTAAGATGTTGCCCGAGGCCATTTATCAGCAAAAAGTTGGCCCCAACCAGAGAGAAAGCTAAAAGCGAAAGAGCATGCATATTTCCATATTAGCATTCAGCTCTCTCAGGCTGGGGACAGCACAAATGTGTGTGGGGTGTGTTTGTGGGGGTTGTGTATATGTGGAGGTGTGTGTGTGGGGAGGGTGGAGGGGGAGAGATGTATGTGTGGGTGTTTGTGTGCGTGCGCAAGACCTTTCTTCCACCTGACAATGTGTCGGCACAGTTCTATTGATCAGCTTTATTCATTTACTTAAGTGCAAATGTCAACTCTGGTTCAATGGGAACACACTCACCTTGAGTCAGAAGGTCATGGGTTAAGTCCCACTCCAGGGACTTGAGCAGAAAAACTAGGCTGAAATTCCCAGCACAGTACCACTGCACTTTAGGATGTGATATTAATCACTGTTTGTCCTCTCAGATGGACATAAAAATATCTCAAACACTCGGACAAAGAGCAGTGAATTTCACCCAGTGCCTTGGCCAACCTTTACCCTCAATCAATGCCATTCAAACAGATGATCTGTTCATTAATTTCATTGCTGTTTGTGGGATCCTGCTGTGTGCAAATCAGCTGTCATGTCCCCTCTGCAATGGTGACAGAATTTCAAAGTACTTCATTGGCCGTAGAGCACTTTGGGACAACCTAACATTGTGAAAGGTGCTTTTACATTGTTAAGAAATTATAGAAAATCAGTTTTTTGTATAATTTTCCAATTTTTGTCAGCTGAGGAACAGTTTGGGTGGACACTGGCTGAATGAGCTGATGAAAGTGCTGATGATAGCTCTTGATGAGTGCCAACATTCCTTCTCAAACATTCACACACATCTGTTCCTCCAATATCATTCATGCTCCATTAAAATCTAATGACTGTCATCAGCAGATAAAGGATGCATTTTACATGTTTGGATTGGCCATGTGCCTCTCGTCCATGGTCGGTTCCCACGTTTTAATAACGGTGTTCCAATTATCAGAGCCATCGATCTACTAATGGCTATGTCAGTGATCACAAGATAATTTTTTAAAAATAATTCGCACAAGTATAAGCGCTTTTATGATTGTTGATTTTCATTATCATCAATTCCTAAGTATGCACGCAAAGAAAAGCTGGTTGTAATTCCAAAACTGAAATTGCAGTAGGGAAGGCAAAAAAACTGCCCACAATTATGGTTCATGCTCTCAAATGCAAACACTTGCTGGAAAGGAAATGTGTGGACATGAGGATCAGATCTGGTCGAGACTCCCCTCCCTCTGTGGCTAAATGTTTTGACAAATTACATTATCTCAGCTCAAACTGGGAGATCACGGCAGGTACCAAAAGAATTATTAATAGATCAGCCATGATCTAATTCAAGGATGAGACAGACTTAAGGGGATTGAACACCCTCTTCCTTCTCCATTGATCAAATCCCATAAAGTGTATAGAAGCAAGAAAAAAAAGGTGCACATTGAATGCTCCACTTACACATTTCAAGTTAATTCCTTCTGATAGACTAGAGTGCAAATAAACTTCAGGCAGGTTGTTTTCCAGTGAGAGGATATTTCAACATTATATTACTACCTAGTGTTAGGGTACACCAGTATTGTAGTTACGTTGCTAAACTTGTAATCCAGAATTTGAATCAAATGTAGATATCAGTTTAAGTAACCACAGAGCAATAAGATAGTTGTAAAAATGTAACAAGCTCACTAATGTGAGGGAATGTGAAGGAAACCTGCCATATATATGGAGTCTGGGTTATATGTGACTCTAGCCTGACCCTAATGTGGATCATCCTTAGGTGTCCTCTGACGCAGCCTAGCTAAGCCACCTAGGGCATCAAATGCTCACCTTGCCAGCAATGCCCACATCCAGGGAATTAAAAATAACTCAAAGCCTAAAAAAAACCTTATAAACTTAAAAAGCAAACTGGTTTAAAATGTGCAATGACTTTTTAGGGCATTTGGGCCATTTTATAATTTAAAAATTCACTTTCAAGTCTTTTCTTTTTTTAGCCTTCTGAATCACTGGAGAAATTGGTTTCCCTAGCCTAGAGTTAGGTACAGGAACATTGGCAGACATTTCATCTGAGTGGATGCTGTGATGTCAGCTGCCATATTGATCAGGACGTATAATTACATTTCTGATCGCTATTCAGGACTAACACAACTCTGAGGAACTTGCGGACCAATGCAAACTAGTTTTCTTTCCAAAATCATATGGAAAAATTGAGAGAAGGCTCAATAAAAGAGGGTTTTGAAACTAAGGCGTGTCCACATTTCTATTTAAAAAATTCTTGCATATAAGTTGAATGGTTTTTCTCAATGTTTTGCATAGATTTCTAATTTTTGCAAACCACGTAGCCAAAAACCAATGGTCTCATAGTCATGCAAGGTAAATTAAATTGAAAGCTCCAGATGGATATTTGCTAGCATACGAATTTGACACACACATCATGAAGATACCGCACTGTCCACACCCAGCAATGCTGCTCCCAACCTTGAAAAAAATGTTATTTCATACTAACCAACAAACCTTTGTCCAATTTGATAGGGGGAGCAGAGTGGTCATAAATGGGACAATACTTGAAGTAGCAAGTTCCCTTCACTTTGTGGCTAGGCCAGTTTAGTTTCTGGTCAATGGCAATAACCAGAAATTTGATAGTGGGGATTCGGTTAATGCCATTGAATATTGAGGGGCAATGGCTAGAATCTCTGTTGTCTGTTGGAGATGGTCATTATCTGGCACTTGTGTGACGTGAATGTTACTTGGTCAGCCCAAGCCTAGATATTGTCCAGGTCTTGCTGCATTTGGACATGGGCTGCTTCACAGTTGATGAACATGAAATGAAGGCCTCAATAGCTAATGGTTCTACATCAAAAGAAGCAGAACCAATGGGAATAATGGACTTTGCATTATAAGATGTGGGCTTTTGGGGAATATCTGAGCATATATTTCAGTCATTTCTGAATGGTCACTCAAAAAAGCAGGTGGGTGGTATTTCTACAGCTGAGAAGGTCACTGAAGAGAAGTCAGACAACATCACATTTACATAAGATCATTCAGACAGCTCCACAAGAACAGCGAACAACTTAAGATCACTCTCAACTCCTTCCAGCTGGCAATTCAGGAGTGGAAGCAGTTAAATTCACATCCTAAATAATATTTAAAATACTAGGGAGGTGATGGCCGAGTGGTATTATCACTAGACTATTAATCCAGAAACTCAGCTAATGTTCTGGGGACCCAGGTTCGAATTCCACCATGGATTTTGAATTCAATAACAAAAATCTGGAATTAAGAATCTAACGTTAGCCATAAAACCATCGTCGATTGTCGGAAAAACCCAGCTGGTTCACTAATGTCCTTGAGGGAAGGAAATCTGCCATCCTTATCTGGTCTGGCCTACATGTGACTCCAGAGCCACAGCAATGTGGTTGGCTCTCAATTGCCCTTTGAAATTGCCTAGCGAGCCACTCAGTTCAAGGGTGACTCGGGATGGGGAATAAATGCTGGTCACCCTGTGACGTCCATGTCCCACGAATGATTTTTAAAAAATTGTAATAGTTACCTGTCAGCAAATTTATTTTTCTCCATTAACCCAATTTCCTCAAGCAAACTTTGCTGCCTAATATCTTGTCCAAGTGACCACACTTCATCGGAGTGCCTGGTGGTTGCCTGGCCATAGACAAAGGCAAGACAAATTCTATCCTTGCCTACAAACACAATGCGTACACACAGAACATTTCGAATGCTTTGCGAGGTGAGGGCCAAGATTTGGAACTATTCCTGTCAGAATTTCCTCAGCCATATCACTGGCTACCCATTATTGTTAGAAGTCACGGCAATCCTTTCATTTCTAGGGCCTGTATCTGAATCTAGACAATAGAAAGGCTTGTATTTCTATAGCACCTTTCACAACATCAGATTGTCCCAAAGCACTTTATAGCTGAAGCGTTCGAAGCACTCTTGCGATATAGCAACCTCTCTCAAACAGCAACGTGATAATGACCAGATAATCTGCTTTTTTGAAATAGATTGCAACAAAAATGAACATTCAGTATGTAAGTTGAGTACGTGAGGGATAACTCCTCTGTTCCTCTTCATAAAATGCCATAGATTGTTTTCTTTAGAAGTCAGACAGGGCCTCAGTTTAACATCTGCTCTGAAGGATAGCATCTGCAAAAGTGCAGCACTCCCTCACTACTGCAATGGAGCGTCAAAATGAGATCTTTGTGCTCACACAGGCCAGACTAGCAAGTCCCATATGTCGCTCTAATGGGCAACACCATGGCACAGTGGTTAGTATTGCTACCTCACAGCACCAGGGACCTGGGTTCGATTCCCGGCTTGGGTCACTGTCTGTGCAGAGTCTGCACGTTCTCCCCGTATCTGCGTGGATTTACTCCGGGTGCTCCGGTTTCCTCCCACAGTCCCAAAGATGTGCTGGTTAGGTGCATTGACCATGCTAAATTCTCCCTTAGTGTATTTGAATAGGCATCGGAGTGTGGCAACTAGGGGATTTTCACAGTAACTTCATTGCAGTGTTAATGTAAGCCTATTTGTGACACAAATAATAAACTAAAAAATAAACTAAAGGGTCATCCAGACTCGAAACATTGGCTCTATTCTCTCGATGCAGTCAGGCCTGCTGACATTTTCCAGCGTTTTCTGTTTTTGTGCAAATTGCAGTTTGTTCCCTTTGGAGTTAGTTTTAGCTGGGAAGCTACAAATAAAGGTCAGCATGCTGAACTGTGTGTAGGATTGGGGAAGGGGCAAGTAGATGGGAGAAGAAAGGCTCAACTGCTGTCTGCTGGAACTATAAGTGCTGAACTTAAGGGGTAGAATCTGCCTCAGATCGTGTGTCTTCATGACAGCAGAAACAGCTCAGGCTGTCTCAGCTCACGCACTGACCAGAAGTTACGTTCAAGGGCTCCTCTGAACTTTGGTATGCTCAGGATCTTTGGATGTTGCCCTATTATTACCTACTATTCACACTATGCAGGACTTTATGAATTCTACTCATTCATCACAAGGTGTCAGCTGTGGCTCAGTGGATAGCACTCTAACCTCTAATCTGAAGGATGTGGGTTGAAGTCCCACCCCAGAGACTTGAACATAAAGGTCTAGGCTAACACTTCAGTGCATTACTAAGGAAATTCTACACACTATTGGAGATGCCGTCTTCCAAATTAGTGAATACACTTCATAAAGTATTCATTGTCTATAAAATGCTTGTTCTAAGGGGGGGGGGGGGGGGGGGGGGAGGAGGAGGAGCCATATTGGACTCAAGATGTTGACTCTGTTTCTTTCTCCACAGATGCTGTCAGACCAGCATTTTCTGTTTTCGTTCCATAGGTTTGCTAATGTGCCTCTGAATGGGGATAGGGTTGGGTGGTGAGTGAACGGGAAGCTTGGAGAGAGAATGAGAACCGGAGAGAACATGAATCAGGGTGAGCAAATAAGACAGAAAGGGAGAAAAAAAAACACACAATAATTATGACTTGTTGAACTGTGGAGAAGGTGCCAAACAGAAAGGTAGTGAGATGAATACAAGGGATTGTAGAAACAGATTTTAAAATATTTTATTTTCAATGTTTTAAATCTCTGTTTTCAATGTTTTAAACTCTATTCTTAGTTACAAAACGAATGCTCAGAGTGGTCTGGGCAAGCCTAAATCCAACTCCTTGCTTGCTCCAAAATCCAAATTCAAATTGAATCCAATTCATGGTCGCCACAAACAAGATCAAAGCTGACAAGATAAAGCATTGCACCTCACCTTGGGCTTGATCTTAGCCAGACTGTTAAAGAATCTGTCAGCAATACTGTGATGGATCAGTTAGTATAAACTGTTTTGTCTTATTCATAGTTAATAGAATGTTTAGTATCTAGCTACTCTTCGAGCTTGTCGTGATCAAATTAAAACCCATGTCAAGATAGCTAGCTGTCATTTCATTGAACATTTCTGATATATGGAGAAGTAGAAGTAGAGTGTAAAAGCAAAGCTGAAATTATGATAGGATCAGATATTATAAACCACAAAACCAAAGTTTCCGTTGTTTATAACATTCATCTGAAGCTTAAGACTTCTAAACTGCCTGGAGACCACTTCATGCCCATTAGTTTTGCTATTACAGTCTGCATGAAAACATTATTTTTTTTCTAACAGAAGTTGTCATGTCAGAGATGAATTGGAAGGACTCCACTGGGGATTATAACGAAGCAGCCCTCAGTACATCAATATCCAGTGACTTTGCTTGCAGGCAGTCCCCCATGTGGAAAGTTGATTCTGCTGGTTAATGTAATCTTACTGTCACGTAAAGATTGGGCAATCACTATATTTGGCCTAATTTACTAATACCACATAAGACACGAGGTTAAAAATATTATAAGTTGCAATACCAAACAGTATTAACCACACACAATACCTTTAATACTGTTGCAAAGTTGGATAGGGTAATTGTAGATTGGGAGGTAGGAATGTTAGAATTTGGTGTTTGCAATATTGTAAAACACTAGGGAGAAAGCATTGCGTGATCCTGTTTAAAGGTGGTGCTTTTTCTGTGCTTAGAGATTTAAAATGCAAGTACATACAGAGCCCAAACGGAAACATTTGTATTGAAAGGACAAGCAGCAGTTTTACCAAGTCAACAGGCTTTTGATTTTTTAATAATTTAGCCAATCAATTTGAATCAGGCACTTAGATACCAAAAACCTATTAAATTTAAATCTGATGGTTCTGACAACTTAGGACCAATCCTATTATGGGAAATATTTATATGTCATCACGCGTATAAAAGAACGGGGCATTGGAACAAAGAGGGTAGGCCAACTGCCACCTGCCAGAGCTAACAGTTCGCAGCTCTCAACTTTCAAGAGAAAGAGAGAGAATCACTGGCTCTCATAGCTTCATCTATGTCTTAGAGAAAGCACCATCTAGATAGCAAAGGTACCAAAGAAGAAAGAAGTTCCAGGCAAAAGAATCAACAGAGAAAGCCCTGAATATTCCAGAAGACACAAAACCTGGTTGTAATTTAGAGTGACTAAATTCTATTTTTGTTAATGACTGGGAATTGTATTTATTTGAACAGTGTACCATTAGAATCTTATTTTATTCGGGACTAGTTAATAGTTAGAAGGGATTTATTCGGTTTGTTAATAGTTTCGCTAATTTGTTCACATTAGTTAGATAAATAAATTGTTACGTGTTGATTTTAGAGTGAGTATCAGGGATTTATTTTTTATTTAACCACCAGAAGTTGCTGAAGGATAGGTCACACCACTTCACACGCACTTTTTACAGATTATAGGGCGAGGTACCACTCTTCGGATGTTTCATTATTAGTTCTCAGAGGGGGAAATCAACCTCTGCTTTATAACAATACTCGCTACTTCGCAAAATGTGCTCCAAGATTCAACTAACTTTAATTGTGTTCCCTCCAAAATCTCTTGCGTTTAGCTTGCACCACAAAATGTGATGCCCTACCTTCCACTAAAATTTCCTCACACTCTTTGGTTTATTCTTCAGTTTTCTCCAAACAGTTTTCTCTCTCTCTGTTGTAAGTTCAAGCCTTGTATTTTGCATCCTCCGGAAACCTGAACACAAAATCTTGACTGATATGGAGGGAACGCTGACAGGGGCAGAGCTGGATTTACAATGAACCAATCAGAGCCTGATAACTCTGCATTTGCTGATAGTTGAGCTTGTCAGCAGGCAATGCAGAGCTACCAGACTCTGGTCAAGTCTGAAAGAGTGGGAAAACAAACTGGTCCGAACGTTGAGGCACCAGAGGAACAAGAGAAGAAGAGGCAGAATAGGCTGTGGTTGTCATGCACCTCCCCTCCCAGCTCTTCCCCAGGCCACCTGGATAGACAACCAGATCTTCCATTAGGATCTGTCAGCTGGTGCCCATCACTTGTCCAGCCACGGCATGGAGACCACGTGGTTTAACCACCTCAAGCAGCAGCGTGCTCCCAAGTCCTACCTCCACAGGAAACTGCTGAGGGATGAGTTCAGGTCAGTCCATTCCTCCATGCGGAAGGGAGGCAGGAGATATCTGGTGGATAAAACTCACATCAAGTGGTCGGCGCCCTATCTGGAATGTGAATGTGGGCAGTACAGGCCCCCATAGCCACTGACTCTCTCAACCTCCTTTACAGCTTGAAGCTGGACTTCAAGTGCAAGTCCAGGTGAGCAACTCTAAAACAGAATTCGCGAACATTTCAGACCAAGGTTGTATCACAGTTCTTTACAAATCCTCAAACCCTCCTACTGATGTAACAAGTCAGGATAAATAAGCTGCATCATATCAAATACACATGTTCATTGTATTATCCCTTTTCTCTGATTTAACCAGACGTTTGATCTGGTTGGGTCTTTATTTCGGCAGCAGGGGAAATAACATTCTGTTGAGAGATTTTTTAGAAAATGAAAAGAAAATGTTTGAAAAGTGTTCTTGAAGTGAGTTTGCATCTCAGAATATTAGAGGTTATGTGAGAGAGATGTCTGATAGCGGGACAGTCACATCCATTGGAGAATTCAAGACACGTTTGCTGAATAGAAATGCACTCATGCCCATGTGGGATGGGTCCAGGGGAAAAGTCTGGGAGTTTTTTTGGGGATTGTGATTTTTCATCTCTAAATTTTGCAAATAAAATCTCTAAATGTATCTCCTGGAAAGAGGGAAATGGCTAATTCAAGATATAAAGAACAAAGATCAGGACAGGAACAGGCTCTTTGGCCCTCCAAGTCTGTGCTGACACAGATACCTCTCAGATCTAATATTTTTTTGCCTGTGTGTGGTCCATATCCCTCTATTCCCTGCCTATTCACGTATCTATCCAGATGCTTCTTGAACATTGCTAAAGAATCTGCTTCCACCACCTCCTCTGGCAGCGCGTTTCTGGCATTCACCAACCTCTGTGAAAAACTTGCCCCTTACATCTCTTTTAAATTTCCCCCTTCTCACTCTCAACCTATGCCCCCGAGTAATTGACCCTTCGACCCTGGGAAAAAGACTGACTATCCACGCCTGAATTAATCTTTTAACCTCTATCAGGTACCCCCTCATCCTCTGATGCTCCAGTGAAAACAATCCAAGTTTGTTCAACCTTTCTTCACAGTCCATTTCCTCCAGATCAGGCAACGTCCTGGTAAATCTCTTCTGCACTCTTTCCAATGTATCAATATCTTTCCAGTAGTATGGAGACCAGAATTGTAGACAATACCACAAATGCAGCTTAACCAAAGTCTTATACAACTGCAACATGATTTTCCAATTCCTATATTCAACGCCTGACCGATGAAGGCCAACATGCCCATACACCTTCTTGACCACGTTGTCCACCTGAGTTGTCACCTTCAGGGAACTGTGGATCTGCACGCCTAGATCCCTCTGTATGTTAAATATTTCTAAAGGCTCTCCCATTTACTGTATACTTTCCTTCTACATCACCTCACATTTGTCCAGGTTAAATTCCATCTGCCATCTTTCGGCCCACGTCTCCAGCCTATTTATCCTATTGTATCCTCTGACAATTCTCCTCATTATCCGCTACTCCCCCAATTTTTGTATCATCTGCAAATTTACTAATCAGAACATTTTCCTCCAAATCATTTATATATCTGTTACAAACAACAGAAGCCCCAACACTGATCCTTGTCACAGACCTCCAGTTAGAAAAGTACCCTTCCACTGCTACTCCTTACTTTCTATGCCCAAGCCAGTTTTGTATCCATCTTACCAGCTCATCTCGGATTCCATATGACCTCACCTTCTGTATCAGCCTGTCATGAGGAACCTTATCGAAGGCTTTACTCACATCCACTGTCCTGCCCTGGTTAATTTTTCTTGTCACTTCCTTAAAGAACTCAATCAAGTTTGTGAGACACCACCTCCCCTTCATAAAACCATGCTGCCTATCACTTATAAGCCTATTTTCTCCCAGACGGGAGTATGTCCTGTCCCCAAGAATCTTCTCCAACAATTTCCCCACCACTATGTTAGGCTCACAGGCCTGTAATTTCCCGGATTGTCTCTTCTGCCCTTCTTAAACAGAGGAACAATGTTAGCTTCTCTGCAATCCTCTGGTACCTTGCCCGTGGCTCAAGAGGATACAAAGATTTTGGCCAAGGCCTCAGCAATTTTTTCCCTCGCCTCTCTGTTTTCTGCGAAAGACCCTATCGCCCTGGGGAGTTGTCCACCTTAATGTTTTTCAAAACCTCCAATACCTCCTCCCTTTTTATCTCAACATATCCTACAATGTCAACATCCTCCTTTCTACATTCACCATCCACTACACCTTTCTCCTTTGTGAATACTGATGCAAAGTACTCATTAAGGACCTCACCCATCTCATCTGGCTCCACACAAATTTCCTCCACTGTCGAGTGGATCTACCCTTTCGCTCCTTACATACGCATAAAAAGCCTTGGGATTTTCCTTAATCTTGCCTGCCAGGGACATTTCATGGCCCCTTTTTACCCTCCGAAGTGCCTGCTTAAGTTCTTTCCTGCTATCTTTGTATTATTCCTCAAGAGCCTTATCTGTTTTCAATTTACTGAAATTTATGTATGCCTCCGTCTTCTTTTTCACTCAACTCACAATCTCTCTTGTCATCCAGGCTTCCTGAATCTTGCCATCTTTATCCTTCATTTTTACACAGGCATACTTGTCCTGAATTGTTAATAACTAATTTTTTTTTTGTATTTTTATTCCAATTCAACCAAATCAAGTTTAATTCAGAGTCTCAACAAGTTGAGACATTCCCGATCCAAGCTGACAAGGGCTCTCACCTCCTGTCTTTTTTGGGCTTGATCTACATGATCCAAGCTGATTGGACTAGGCATAGTTCTTCCTCCAAGGCTTGATCTCATTTGCATCTTAGCCAAAAGGCCGAGATGCCACTTTTAAAAATTGCTTCAAATGAAGCTAAAATGTAACCTAATGACTTTAACCAAGCACAGCATGTTGATACTACACTTGATCTTAGCCAAAAGGCAGAGAAGCTAACTTTTTTTAAATTTCAAAAATATACTTTATTCATAAAAAAAACTCTCAAATAAACCATTGCAAAACGACAGATCCAAAAATTACAAACAGTGCAAAAAAAAAAACCATTTTTGCAGTACAATGCTATGCTTATTTACACGACATTACATTCATTACATTTCATTACTTAAAACTATGTACATACATCAGAGTTTGCTGTGTGCCGTTATTTATCAGGTTGGCACACAGTTACGCAGGCCGAGGGTATTCTGCAGTTACCCGGCCCTCGGTCTACCTCGGTTGAGACGCTTTACACGGTGGCCTTTCCCCATTGTGCCTTTGCGGCGGCTGCCCCAAGCTTGAGCGCGTCCCTGAGCACGTAGTCCTGGACCTTGGAATGTGTCAGTCTGCAACACTCGGTCGAGGACAATTCTTTCAGCTGGAAGATCAGCAAGTTTCAGGCGGACCAAAGCGCGTCCTTCACCGAGTTGATGACCCTCCAGCAGCAGTTGATACTTGTCTTGGTGTGCGTCCCCAGAAACAGCCCAAAGAGCACAGAGTCCTGCGTCACTGAGCTGCTTGGGACGAACCGTGACAAATACCACTGCATCTCACTCCAGACCTTCTTTGCAAAGGCACATTCCACAAGGAGGTGTGCAACCGTCTCATCAGCCCCGCAGCCGCTTCGAGGGCAGCGTGTGGTGATGTTGAGACCTCGAGCGTGCATAAAGGATCTGAGGGGGAGTGCCCTTCTCACCACCAGCCAAGCCAGGTCTTGGTGCTTGTTTGTGAGCTAACTTTTTTTTTTTAGCTTCTTTTCCAATTCAATCAAATCAAGTCCAATTCAGAGTCTCAACAAGTTGAGACATTTCCGATCCAGGCTGACAAGACAGGGCCTCCACTCCTGTCTTGGGTCTGATCTACATGAGCCAAGCTGATTGGAGTAGGTGCAGACTCACCTCCTCCAAGGCTTGATCTCATTGGCATCTTAGCCAAAAGGCCGAGATGCCGCTTTTAAAAGTTGCTTCAAATGAAGCTTAAATGTAACCTAATGACCTCAACCAAGTGCAGTCTGTCCATATTACAAACTTTTTTTAAATTTCGAAAATATACTTTATTCATTAAAAAAAACTCAAATAAAACATCGCAAAACGACAGATCCAAAAGTTACAAACAGTGCAAAAAAGATGAATCATTTTTACAGTAAAATAGTGATTTTTTACAAAACATTACATTCATTACATTTCATTACTTAAAACTATGTACATACATCAGAGTTTGCTGTGCGCTGTTATTTTTCAGATTGGTACACAGTTACGCAGGCCGAGGGTATTCTGCAGTTACCGGGCCCTCGGTCTGCCTCAGTTGAGACGCTTTACACTGTGGCCTTTCCCCATTGTGCCTTTGCGGCGGCTGCCCCAAGCTTGAGCGTGTCCCTGAGCACGTAGTCCTGGACCTTGGAATGTGCCAGTCTGCAACACTCGGTCGAGGACAATTCTTTCAGCTGGAAGATCAGCAAGTTTCAGGCGGACCAAAGCGCGTCCTTCACCGAGTTGATGACCCTCCAGCAGCAGTTGATATTTGTCTCGGTGTGCGTTCCCGGAAACAGCCCGTAGAGCACAGAGTCCTGCGTCACCGAGCTGCTTGGGACGAACCGCGACAAATACCACTGCATCTCACTCCAGACCTTCTTTGCAAGGTCTTTGTCCATACTACAAACTTTTAAAAGACTCCCACATATCGGATGTGGATTTACCCTCAAACAGCTGCCCCCAGTCTACATTCCCTAGCTCCTGCCTAATACTGTCATAGTTAGCCTTCCCCAGGTTTAGTACTTTCACTCTGGGACTACTTCTATCCTTCACTAGAAGTATGTTGTCATCTGTGGAAAGTGTAATAGCAAAATGGCTTGGATTTATTCCATCTTAATAACATGCTGGATATTGAACGCTCTGGTAGACTGTTAACTACTTCTGCATTTTACAGATATGAAAGGGCTCTATGAGAGGATATAAACACAGCTGAATCCATTAGCAGCCAATTTCCATTCTAAATGTGAATTGTATTGGGGGTGTCAATCTCGTACTCTTAAATACAGCCCAGGAGCAAAGCGTGCAATCAGCCAATATAAAAGGGTCAATATCTTATTAAATGTTTATTTCCAGGATGCCGCTGAGTTATTTTCATTCCAAAGTTTGTGTTTTCCTATACACTGCCGTTTTTATATCTGTGTGATTGAGTTGTGTCTTCCCTGTGACGTGTCCTGATCCAGCAATCACAACACAACTGATTATCTTCATGTTGATGCGTTGACAGATTGCAAAGATTGTGAAAAAGGGAGAATGTGAGGAGGGTGGGGTGAGGGTAGAGTGTTAGAGGATAGAGGCTAGAGTGGGTGGAGGAGAAAGAGTGAGGGGGGGGGGAAATTGGGGGAGGACTGTGAGTGAGAGGGTTCGCCAGGGTTGTAGACTTGCAGGGAGGGAGAGTGTATGAGGGCCAGGTTGCATTTTCAAGGGAGGGAGAATGTGTGAGGAGTGGAAACGGGCAGGTGAAGAGTAGTATTGTTTGAAATCCAGAATCACAGCTTCATAGTTAAAAGATGAATCCAATTATTTGCAGAACTTGAATTGGATTGAATCTGATAAAATGTGGGATTAACTGCAGACGCCTGCTCTTTCAGACATTTCATTAAAATCTTTAACAATATGAAGCGACACTATCAATCTGGCAGTCAAAAATACAGAAAATTGAAGGTGATACAAGAGGATGAAGCTAGGGAAAAAAAGAATTTGTCATTTTACTTTAAAAAGTTTGAAGTATTGAACAGTGCACAAACGTGTTTTTATAAGTTAAAAAGCAGCAATCAATTTATGCATTTTTGTGCCTTCTGCTTTTGAGTTCGGTGGGACAAGAGTAGTTGGAGTCAGGAGGCGTGAGGGCCAGAAATGATAGTGAGCACAGGGCCCCACGAACTGTAAATCCATCTCTAGATGGAAGTGCTGTCTTCCATTTAGACCCAGGCCCAATAGCCTTTTCAATTGGACACAAAAGATTCCTTAGCATTACTCAAAAAGAGCAGGGGAGTTTCTTCCTGGCATCATGGCCAACATTTATCCCTCAATATCACATAAGAAAGCAATGACTACACTTCAAAAAGTACTTCTTCAAACGTACAAATGGTTGTGAATTCCTTGTGGCATCCTTAGGTCGTGAAAATCATTCTGGAAATGCAAGTTTTTTCAGCCTTTCTTGCATGTTGATTATTTTCACAAGACACTTGTAATGAAATCCTTTTTTGTTGGACATTTTCCTGATTGTATAGATAATGCCCCTCCTACTCAATCACGACATGCAGTTAAAACCGAGAATCATACAGCCCCATAACAAGCAAAAGGCACAGACCTACCATTTAGCAAAATGACACCGCCCACACAAAACCATGGCTACTGTTGCCAGATAACATAGTAATTGAAGTTAACATTATATGCACACACAAAGGCTGCACAAGAAGCCTATTCCATGTGTCACTCGGTGCCGCAGACAGACTTTTGTGGGCAAATGCACTGATTATACAAAATGACCGGTCACATTCTTATCTTTACTGCCTTCTGGTGAATACACTGTAGATATAGAATAGGATGGGCAGAAAATGAATGAGATAAGACCATTCGTGATAACAGCGACCAGCACGTTCCTAGCACCTTTAGTGCAGTATAATGTCCCAAGGTTCTCCACAGGAACGCTGCCAGATAAAAGGACACTGAAGCACACACGAGGGGACATCTGGGCAGATCTCCAGAAACTTGATCAAAGAGTAGGTTTTAAAGGTGGAGAGGTTTACTGAAGAAATTCCAGATTTTAAGGCCTAGGAATGTCCCTGGAGAGGGAGCATGCAAAGTCCATGGGCATTGTTGAGACCTTTTGTGCTCGTTGGACTCCGCAGGGGCTGGGGTGTATTACTGACCCCTTGAATCACATTTTGGTTTGATATTTTAAGTTTTCTTTACACTTCATTTTTGTTTTGTGCAGTACACACACGCCTCCCCACCCCCCCCCCCCCCCCCCCCCGCCCCCGCCCCTCACCACCTTGAAGGGGTTGCCTCTTTTACTTTGTCCCTTTTACTTTGTCCCTCAGTTTATTTCATTTGTCAAAAAGAATGGCAGCTAAAGGCACAGCCACAGTGGTGGAGCGATATTTAAAGATGCAGAAAAGGCCAGAATTTGGAGCAGTGAGATACCTTAGAAGCTGCATGGCTGAGTAAAGTTACCAAGACAGTGAGAGAGGTATTCATATCCTGCACGGATGTTCACCTCATCCATATCATTTTCAAGCTACATTAGCATTACATTGCCTTCTGTTGTACTATCATCAAAAACAAAAACTGTGAATCTTCCTGAATAACAGGATATGGGTTTACCTCCACAACTCTAGATGTTAAGCTGCTGACAATTGAGAAAGGACCGTCTTAGAATAAGCAAAATATACAGGTGCAGTCGTGAGGTGGTTATGTTACTGGATTAACAATCCAGAATACAAAAGACTTCCAAATCTTATCAGGGCTGTTTGAGAATTTGAATTCAGTTTCAAACAAATCTGTAAATAAACAAAGTATGGTATCAATTAAAGCAAACATGAAGTAGTCAAATTATTGTAAAAACTGACCAGATCACTAATGTCCTTTAGCGGAAGGAAATCGGCCACCTTTACCTGGTCTGGGCCTATACATGACTCCAGTGCCACATCAATATAGCTCAATCTTAACTATCCTTTAAAGGCCACCAAGGAAGTGCCTCAGTTTTGTCAAACCATTATTCGGTTCAAGGCAGCCCACCACAATCATCTTCGGACATCCAAGGATGAGCAATGAATGCCAACTTTATCTGTGGCATCCTGAGAGTTTCTTTTTAAATTACCATATAATGAATAGTGTAGAGCTGGAGTTCAGTTAATCTCATCCACACAAGCCCTTCTCATACACTTGGAGGTCAACCTGTGTAAACTATTCTTCTACCAACTCTCAGAATGAGGCTGTTCACCTCAGCTTCAATCTCTTGTCTTAAGTTTGTTGCAATAAAGGAGAACATTACCTTGACCTGTGGGTAATTCCCCATTATCAGGAGAACGTTTGTTCTAAGTTGTTGGGCATAGTTCAGTATGTCTTGTTAAGGTATTCGTAACCTTAGCTAGTTCAACAGTAAGCATTTAACTGTTAGAATCTATGTACATTGGTACAGTAAAGGGAGAATCATAGAGTCATAGAATCGCTACAGTACAGAAGTAGGCTATTTGGCCCATCGAGTCTGTACCGACCACAATCCGACACAAGCCGTATTCCCGTAACCCCACACATATACCCTGGTAATCCCCCTGACACTAGGGTCAACTTAGCATGGCCAAGCAACCTATTTGTGGACATTTTGGACTGAAGCTAGGAGCTATCTCCATGCATGCTCCTACACATCTCCATCCAACATTACAGTAACCCCTTAGATGTGGGTCATGTGTTCTCTTACATCACTGTGAAAGGAACTATACTCACGTTAATTCTTTATGCGCTAGACTCTTCTACTACACATCTCCCTGCTCGTCTATATTCAACATATTTACAAGTCATCCCAGATAACCCCAGGTATTTGCATCATTACTTGCACCCCAACAGTAGATGATCATGCCAGTGCTGTGGAGTTAGGGTATTGCTTCCCTTGGCCTTGAATATCTTTGTTTATGTGCTGTTTCAGTATCTGGACAGTAGGGTATACTTTGTACCGCCATTTATTTTCTCCCCTTAATATGGATCCATGCTGCAAACGGATTTTAGATAACCATTTAGATTGTCAGGCATTTTCAAGGGTTAGCTTTTCCTTCACTTGAAGCATTTCCCAGAGTGCGTCATCTGCAACTTGTACAACTATTCTGTCCCCAATTTACGTCAGATTTCTGGTCATCACCATCACAGCCTTCAGCCATTCTGCACAGTTCATTAAAAGAGTTGACAAGTTCTCCTCGCTGCTGGACATGTTTATTAAATTTAGTCCTTTCAAGGATTTTGTTACTTTTAAGTTAAAATAAACAACAATTCCTTTTCAAACTTTGTCAAATTTTGGAGATGTTTCTTTGATCCAGTTTAGCTATTGCCTCAACAACTATCGAGCCGACTGAATAAAGCTGTGTGTTAACCTTTTCAGCTTCTGTCTTTTTATCCAGATATGAGGCAATCATATATCTAAGAAATATCTTGATCAGGCATTGACTCAGGAATTGAGTTTCTCAAACTGTGATTTAGACAGCGATTTCTGACCATCGGAGTAACTTTTTCAGGACTTACGTTGTCCAAGTTTTTTTTAAGCTCACCCCTGCTAATTCTAAGACTCTGCACAGCCTGGGTATTGAAGTTAGACTTCCCTAAGATTCAATGGAGTTTTCTATTGCAGTGAGGAATTTAATTTCTGTCTTCAGTTTCCAAGCCTTTGGAGATTTTCTCTGGCAATTCCCTTCTGTGCCTTTGCTTCTTGAGTTTTTCTTCAGATCAGAATGCTTTTTTGATTTTTCTTTCAGTTTTCCAGGATTTTATTTTTTGCACCCTCTGTTGGGTTATGAATTGTTCCATTCACTGCTACCATGTTGTAAGGTGTTGGAGTAGTTAGATAGGTCTTATTAAGGTACTTGTAAGTATTTATTTACTAGAAATGATACACATACTGTAAAGCTAGGAGCTGCCTCTATGATTGCTTCTACATATGGCTCTGTCTAACACTACACTGACCCCAAGATGCAGGGTCCCAAGGTGTTCTCTAACATCACTGTGTGAGTGGTACTGTACTCAGTCCTACATTAGCCCTTAAACTACATTTAAAGAAAAAAAACCAGATAGATCCAGCCGGTTCCTTAAGGAGATGGGACTGATGGTGGTTGAACCCTTTGCTGCCCAACTTCATGGAGTCAGAGGCTGTTTCCCCCAACTGGAAGGAGACTAATGTAGTTCCAATTTTTAAAAATAGGAACAAGGCAGACCCAGATTACTATCGGTCCATTAACTTGTCAACAATAGGGAAGATGTCCAAAGATGTCATTCGGAATGTCCTATGTGACCACAGATTTAAAAAATCTCTTCAGGGATACCTAACACAGTTTCTGGTAAAGGTCAGTTCTTACCAATTTGGAATGTTTGAAGAAGAAGCCACTAAACTAGGGGATGAGGGTAATTTGGTTAGACAGTGTCTACCAGAATTACAAAAAGCCTTTGATAAGGTATGTCACAAGAGGGACTAGTGGCAATTTGCTGAAGTGGATTAGGAATTGGCTGAATTACCGCAGGCAGAAAACTGTAGCCAAGGAATTTGTTTTTGTTTGGTGACCCACAGGGATCAACGTTGGAACCATTGCTATTTACACAGGGATCAACGTTGGAACCATTGCTATTTATATCGATGATCTCAATATATGCAGTGGGAAATGATCCGCAAATTTGTTGACAATACCAAGACATGTGCAAGTCAGAACATCAGAGGATGCGTGACTACTACAGGCAGCTCGGAGGAATTGGACCCATTTATAATTTAGGAAAATGTAGTGTTATGCACATGGGCAGGTCAACCCCCACAGGAGGTTGGTTAGCAAAATGCGAGCCCATGGGATATGAGGTAATATACTGGTATGGATTAAGGACTGGTTAAAGGCAGAAAGCAGAATAGGAATAAATGGGTCATTCTTGCATTGGCAGGCTATAACTAGTTGGATCAGTACTTGTAAAGAAGAAGAACAAAGAAAATTACAGCACAGGAACAGGCCCTTCGGCCCTCCAAGCCTGCACCGACCATGCTGCCCGACTGAACTAAAACCCCCTACCCTTCCCGGGATCATATCCCTCTATTCCCATCCTATTCATGTATTTGTCCAGATGCCCCTAAAAACTCACTACCATATCTGCTTCCACTACCTTCCCTGGCAGCGAGTTCCAGGCACCCACCACCCTCTGTGTAAAAAACTTGCCTCATACATCTCCTTTAAATCTTGCCCCTCACACCTTAAACCTATGCCCCCTAGTAATTGATTCTTCCACCCCGGGAAAAAGCTTCTGACTATCCCTTCTGTCCATGCCCCTCATAATCTTGTAGACTTCTTTCAGGTCGCCCCTCAACCTCCGTCGTTCCAGTGAGAACAAACCAAGTTTCTCCAACCTCTCCTCATAGCTAATGCCCTCCATACCAGGCAACATCCTGGTATGGAGGGCATTAAACTTGTAGCAATGCAAGAGACGGGTTCACATGTTAATAAATACACACAAGGGCTATAGTGGAAACTATTGAGCCCACTTTGTTGCACAGCGTACTTTAACTGGCTGTTCACACTCTGGAAGATTGCAGAGGGTTTTATGTTCACTTTTGCATTTTTTAGGACTATTTCACCAAAAGTCAGGAACACATATGCCAGATGGCACAGTTCCAGGTGGTATGTCCTAATTTATTGTAATGATAATTAATTTTAAAATTGTGCCCCAACTGTTCACAATTTATAGCAATGATTTAGCTATGGGGACCAAATGTAATATTCCCAAGTTCGCAGATGACAAAACTAGGTGGGGATGTGTATTGTGAGGAAGATGCAAAGTGGCTCCAAGGGGATTTGGACAGACTTAATGAGTGGGTAAGAACATGGAACTTGGAAGACAATATGGAACAATGTGAGGTTATCCACTTTGATAGGAGAAACAGATGTGGACAGTATTTCTCAAATTGAGAGATTAGAAAGTTTTGATGTACAAAGCGATCAGGGAGTCTTCATCAATAAGTCACTGAAAGTTAGCATGAGAGTGCAGCAAACAGAATAATGACATGTTAGCCTTTATTGCAAGAAGATTTGAGTACATGAGTAGCGAAGATTTCAATTGTATAGAACCTTGGTGAGGCCCATACTTGGAATACTGAGAGGTTTTGGTCCTCCTACCTTAGGAAGGATATTACAGTCATTGAAAAAGTGCAGCAAAGGTTCACCAGACTTGTTCTAGGGTGTGTTGGGACAGTCTTATGAAGAGAAATTGGAGATACTGGGCCTGTATTCTCCAGAGTTTCAAAGAATGAGAGATGATCTCAAAGAAACCTACAAAATACTTAAAAGAATAGAGAGTGTAAATGCAATAAGATGTTTCCCCTGATTGCACATGCAAGAACTAGGGTACACACTCTCAAACTGAGGAAGCCATTTATGGCCGAAATGAGGACTTTTATTTTTTTACTCAAAGGGTTCTGAATCTTTGGAAATCTCTCTTTCCGAGAGCCGTAGAAGCTCAGTCATTAGATATGTTTAAAGCAGAGATTGAAAGATTTCTAAATACCAATTACATGAAGGAAATTGGGGAGTGTTGGAAAAAGGCATTGGGACGGCATGGTGGCACATTGGTTAGCACTGCTGCCTCACAGCACCAGGGACCCGGGTTCGATTCCCGGCTTGGGTCACTGTCTGTGTGGAATCTACATGTTCTCCCTGTGTCTGCATGGGTTTCCTCCGGGTGCTCTGGTTTCCTCCCACAGTCTGAAAGATGTGCTGCTAAGGTGGATTGGACGTGTTGAATTCTCCCTCAGTGTACCCGAACAGGCACTGGAGTGTGTGATTAGGGGATTTTGACAGTAACTTCATTGCAGTGTTAATGTAAGCCAACTTGTGACTCATAAATAAACTTTTACTTTTGAAGTGCATGATCAGTCATGATCATACAGAATGGAGCAGGAGTGATGGGCTGAATGGCCCACTCCTATATTCCTAAATGCTAAATATATATGTACCTGCAAGAAAAGTAATAAAAGCTCGTGGTGGGAGAGGTCGGGATGTTTTAGTGGATAAGTCGCTAAAGATTCATGGCCAAGCCATTAATTGATAGCTAAAGTAAAGAGTGTTCTGGAACCTATTTCCCAGACAATTCATGGTCACAGTCAGAAGGAAATTTTACTATAAACTTTGAAAAAGGACAAAGAAACAAAAAAGGAAAAAAATGGCTAGTTAGTAACTTTAGAAACTTGTTCTAAAACTTTGTGTACAAATATTGATTAATCCAAGAAACTCATAGCAATATCTAAAAGGCAAGCGTCAGTTGCTCAAACTAACACAGTAATGCCCTTACGCAAAATGTTTCTATCAACTGAATACTTACAAATTAATAAATACAAAAAATATGATGATGGTCAGAGAGAAATTTGATGGCCTCATCAACTTTGGGATTCATAGGAACAGGAATGGTCAATTCCCTCAAGCATTTCTACCAATCAAATCCATTTATGTGCATTTTCTTTGCATATCCTTTGATATTCTTACCCAACAAAATTCTACTGCTCTCAGCCTTGAGAATTTCAATTGACACAGCCCAGCACCCACCACCATTTGTCTCGGGGGGGGGAGGGGGAGGGGGGGGGGGACACAGGGGGAAAATCCTGATCCCTTTGAGTGAAGAACAGCTTCCTGACATCACTGAACAGCCGCAATTTAATTTTAAGATTTGTTTCCACATCAAAGGAAGTAGTTGCACTGTATCTGTCCGCTTCATTTACTTTAACATTTTAAATATCCTTCAACTCTCAAAGTTCAAGGACTATGAGCAAATTTAGGTAAATTGCCCTCTCAGTTTAACCCTTTAAGCTCTGGTATCACTCCGGTGAATCTGAACCTACTTTAAGACAAATATGTCCTTTCTGAGGCACAGTGCTCAGATGGATAGCATCCAGGTGAGGACTGTACAACTGCTCCACCAATTCCTTATTTCTGTATTCCAACTTCGTTGATATAAAGGCCAATGTTCTGTGGGAATTTTGATTATTTTTCCTCCAAGGTTTCAAGCCTCTTACCATTAAGAAAACAACCCAAGTTACTTTAAATCATGGAACCATAGAATCCAGACAGTGCAGATTAAGGCCATTTGGCCCATCAAGCCTGCACTGACAACAATCTCACCCAGGCCCTATTCTGATAACCCCACCTATTCACCCTGCTAATCCCCCTGACACTAAGGGGCAATTTAGCATGGCCAATCAACCTAACTCAGACATGTTTGGAGTGTTTGGAGAAAACTGGAGCACTGGAGGAAACCCATGCAGACATGGGGAGCATGTGCAAACTCCACAGTCACCCAAGGTGGGAATTGAACCCCAGGTCGCTGGCGCTGTGAGGCAGCAGTGCTAACCACTGCTCAAATCAAGGTACCTTGTGTAAAAACAATGGCAGGAATACAATTTTCTTCAAATGATTTTCAGTAATAAGACCAATGCTAACCTGAACACGGAGTTAGAAAAATTCTGTTACGTGAAACACAGAAATGATTTATATGAAATAAAACAGAGGCTGTCACAGAGGGTGAAGGATATTTGGGACACGGCGATACACTTAAGGGTTTATGACTATTAAACAAACATTGAAGCTGCATAAAGTGAATTAAGAATTGTCAGGTCACTCTGGCTGTGTCCTTCAACAAACTAAACCTTCTGGAATTCCCTAGAACAGTATAGGCAGAATTCATCATCATAAATTCGACACATTTCAGCCTCTTGTTTTGAGCCACCTGCCATTTTATTACAAGGCTATGAAATATCAACTAACTGGAGTCAAACAGAAGCAGGATATTTTCCTTTGCAGCTAACCCAGTCACCAATTGAACCACTCATAGTGACTTCAGTGCTGTCATATGACATGATCCATTAAAGATCTTACATTTGCATGCACTTCCTGTCGACCTTTCTGATTACGCAATTATGAAAACTACTCATGAAAACCTGTCAGCCTGTGATTCATAGAATCACACAATCCCTACAGAGTAGGAGGCGGCCATTTGGCCCACCGAGTCTGCACCAACTTTCTGACAGACTATCTTACCCAGGCCCTCTTCCCCCACCTATCCCTGTAACCTCATACCTTTAGCATAACCAATCCACCTAACACGCACATCTTTGGATCGTGGAAGGAAACCCATGCAGACACAGGAAAAATGTGCAAACTCCAGAGTCACCCAAGGCTCCCGGAATTGAACCCGGGTCCTGGGCGCTGTGAGGCAACAGTGCTAATCACTGTGCCGCCATCCTACAGCTGGTACATCTGTAGCAACTTGTCACTCCCAGCTTATCAGTTTTCTCCCTCAAACAAGTTTCTCTGCCTTCAAATTTGCAATACATTTTGTTAAATAACCCACAGCCCTCTTGAGATGTCTGCATTCCTCCAATTCTGGCCTCTTTAAAATCCCTGCTTTTAAATGTCCCATTGATTGTTGGCTGTTTAGTTTCCCCACCATTTCCTTAGTGGAGAACAGGAAAATGGTGGAGAAACTAAACAGTTATTTTCCGTCTGTCTTCACGGAAGCAGATACAGAAAATCTCCCAGAAATGCAAGGTAACCAAGAGACATGTGAAATTGAGGGACTAAAATAAATTAGCATGAGTAAAGAGGTAGCACCTGAAAGTCAACTGGTTGAAGGTGAACATCATCCCAGAGTGTTGAAGGAGGTGGCTAGAATAGATCATTCTCAGGGTTGCAAACTGTTATTAGTGGCATATCGCAAGAATCAATGCTAGGGTCACAGCTGTTCACAATCTATGTAAATAATTCAGACATGGGGACGAATTGTAATATTTCCAGATTTGATGATGATACCAAACTGCATTGGAATGTAAATTGTGAAGAGTATGCAAGGACGTTTCAAGAGGACTTGAGCAGGCTAAGTGAATAGGTAGGAACATGGCAGATGGAATATAATGTGAATAAGGGTGAAGTTATTCACTTCAGGAGAAGAAACAGGTAGAATATTTTTTAAATGGTGAGAGGTTGGGAAGTGCAGGTGATTAAAGGGACCGGGGTGTGCTTGTTCATGAGTGACTAAAAGTTAGCATACAGGTACAGCAAGCAATTAGGAAGGCAAATTGTACATATGACCTTCATTGCAAGGTGATTTAAGTACAAGAGAAAAGATGTCTTGATGCAGTCGCATAGAACCTTGGTGAGACCTCCTTATCTAAAGGATATACTTGCCATGGAGGTTCACCAGAATAACTTCTGAAATGACAGGATTGTGTTATGAGGAGAGATTAAGGAGACTGGATCTGTGTTCTCTAGAGTTTTGAAAAATGAAGGGTGATCTCATTGAAACTGACAAAATTCTTACAGGGTGTGACAGGGTGGATGTGGATAAAATGTTTCCCTCCACAACAGGTATACTGAATTGGATACTGTTGTGGGAGATGCTTTACCTGGGACAAGCTGTGACAGCCGGAACTCTGATACTGAGTCTGGTTCTACAGCGCAAAAGGGTGGGATGAAGAAGAGGAGAGCAGTAGTGATAGGGGACTCAATGGTCAAAGGTACGGACAGGAGGTTCTGTGGTCGGGACAGAGACTCCCGCATGGTTTGTTGCCTCCCAGGTGCCAAGGTCAGCGATGTCTCTGATCGCGTGCACAGCATTCTAAAGTGGGAAGGTGATCAGCCAGATGTCGTGGTACACATCGGTACAAATGACATAGGAAGGAAGAGTGAGGAGATCCTAAAGAGTGAGTACAAAGAGCTTGGAAGGAAGTTAAAAAGCAGGACCCCGAGGGTAGTAATCTCAGGATTGCTACCTGAGCCACATGCCAGTGAGGGTAGGAGTAGGATGCTTGGGCGGATGAACACGTGGCTGAGGAACTGGTGCAGGGGGCAGGGTTTCCAATTCTTGGATCATTGGGACCTCTTCTGGGGCAGGTGGGACCTGTACAAGAGAGACGGGTTACACCTAAACTACAAGGGGACCAATATACTTGCAGGGAGATTTGCTAGTGTTATTGGGGAGCGTTTAAACTAGATTTGCAGGGGGATGGAAACCAGAGTGCCAGAGCAGATAGTGGAGCAGGGGTAAAAAGACAGGTCAGTTCAAGCAAAATCACAAATGGAAGGGTTGAGTGTGGTGGAAATAATCTTTTGAGGTGTGTCTATTTCAATGCCAGGAGTATTGTGGGGAAGGCAGATGAGCTGATGGCGTGGATAGACACATGGAAATATGACATTATAGCCATTAGTGAAACTTGTCTACAGGAGGGGCAGGACTGGCAGCTCAATGTTCCAGGGTTCCAATGTTTCAGGTGGGATAGAGGCAGAGGGATAAAAGGTGGGGGGGGGGTGGCATTGTTGGTCAGGGAAAATGTTACAGCGGTACTCAGGCAGGATAGATTAGGGAGCTTGTCTACAGAGGCCCTATGGGTGGAGCTGAGAAACAGGAAAGGTATGACCACATTAATGGGGTTGTATTATAGACCACCCAATAGTCAGCAAGAATTGGAGGAGCAAATCAGCGGAGAGATAGCTGACAACTGCAAGAAACACAAAGTTGTGATAGTAGGGGATTTTAATTTTCCACATATAGATTGGGACTCGCATACTGTTAAAGGTTTAGACGGGGTAGAGTTTGTAAAATGTGTTCAGGAGAATTTTCTACATCAGTATATAGAGGTGCCAACTAGAGAGGATGCGATATTGGATCTCCTATTGGGAAATGAGTTAGGGCAGGTGATGGATATGAGTGTGAGGGAACACTTTGGATCCAGTGATCATAATGCCATTAGTTTCAACCTGATCATGGATAAGGTTAGATTTGGTCCTCGGGTTGAAGTTCTGAACTGGAAAAAGGCCAAATTTGATGAAATGAGAAGGGATCTGGGAAGTGTGGATTGGCACAGGCTGTTCTCTGGTAAGGATGTAAATGGAAAGTGGGAGGCCTTCAAAGGAGAAATTTTGAGAGTGCAGAGTTTGTATGTTCCTGTCAGGATTAAAGGCAAAGTAAATAGGAATAAGGAACCTTGGTTCTCAAGGGAGATTGTAACACTGATTAAGAGGAAGAGAGAGTTGTATGAAATGTACAGGCAGCAAGGAACAGATCAGATGCTCGAGGAGTATAAAAAGTGCAAGAAGCTACTTAAGAGGGAAATCAGGAGGGCTAAAAGAAGACATGAGGTTGCTTTGGCAGACAGAGTGAAGGAAAATCCAAAGAGCTTCTATAGGTATGTTAGGAGCAAAAAGATAGTGAGGGATAAAATTGGTCCTCTTGAAGACCAGAGTGGTAGACTGTGTATGGAACCAAAAGAGATGGGGGAGATACTAAATGGTTTTTTTGCATCCGTATTTACTGAGGAAACGGGCATGGAGTCTACGGAAATAGGGCAAACAGGTAGGGAGGTCATGGAACCGTTACAGATTAAAGGGGAGGAGGTGCTCGCTGTCTTGAGGCAAATCAGAGTGGATAAATCCCCAGGACCAGACAGGGTATTCCCACGGACCTTGAGGGAAGCTAGTATTGAACTTGCAGGGGCCCTGGCAGACATATTTAAAATGTCAGTTTTCATGGGGGAGGTGCCGGATGATTGGAGGGTGGCTCATGTTGTTCCGTTGTTTAAAAAAGGTTCCAAAAGAAATCCGGGAAATTATAGGCCAGTAAGTTTGACGTCGGTGGTGGGCAAGTTATTGGAAGGTGTGATAAGGGATAGGATCTACAAATATTTGGATAGACAGGGACTTATTAGGGAGAGTCAACATGGCTTTGTGCGTGGTAGGTCATGTTTGACCAATCTATTAGAGTTTTTCGAGGAGGTTACCAGGAAAGTAGATGAAGGGAAGGCGGTGGATGTTGTCTACCTGGATTTCAGCAAGGCCTTTGACAAGGTCCCTCATGGGAGGTTAGTTAGGGAGGTTCAGTCGCGAGGTATACATGGGGAGGTAGTAGATTGGATTAGACACTGGCTCAATGGAAGAAGCCAGAGAGTGGTTGTGGAGGATTGCTTCTCTGAGTGGAGGCCTGTGACTAGTGGTGTGCCGCAGGGATCGGTGTTGGGTCCATTGTTGTTTGTCATCTATATCAATGATCTGGATGATAATGTGGTAAATTGGATCAGCAAGTTTGCTGATGATACAAAGATTGGAGGTGTAGTGGACAGTGAGGAAGGTTTTCAAAGCTTGCAGAGGGATTTGGACCAACTAGAAAAATGGGCTAAAAATGGCAAATGGAATTTAACACAGACAAGTGTGAGATATTGCACATTGGAAGGACAAACCAAAGTAGAACGTACAGGGTAAATGGTAGGACTCTGAAGAGTGTAGTTGAACAGAGGGATCTGGGAATACAGGTACAGAATTCCCTAAAAGTGACGTCACAGGTGGATAGGGTCGTAAAGAGTGCCTTTGGTACATTGGCCTTTATAAATCGGAGTATCGAGTATAAAAGTTGGAGTGTTATGGTAAGGTTATACAAGATGTGGAGATGCCGGCGTTGGACTGGGGTAAACACAGTAAGAAGTTTAACAACACCAGGTTAAAGTCCAACAGGTTTATTTGGTAGCAAAAGCCACACAAGCTTTCGAGGCTCTGAGCCCCTTCTTCAGGTGAGTGGGAATTCTGTTCACAAACAGAACTTATAAGACACAGACTCAATTTACATGAATAATGGTTGGAATGCGAATACTTACAACTAATCCAGTCTTTAAGAAACAAAACAATGGGAGTGGAGAGAGCATCAAGACAGGCTAAAAAGATGTGTATTGTCTCCAGACAAGACAGCCAGTGAAACTCTGCAGGTCCACGCAACTGTGGGAGTTACAAGGTTATACAAGGCATTGGTGAGGCCGAATTTGGAGTATTGTGTACAGTTTTGGTCACCTAGTTACAGGAAGGATGTAAATAAGGTTGAAAGAGTGAAGAGAAGGTTCACAAGGATGTTGCCGGGACTTGAGAAGCTGAGTGACAGAGAGAGATTGAATAGGTTGGGACTTTATTCCCTGGAGCGTAGAAGATTGAGGGGAGATTTGATCGAGGTGTATAAGATTTTGATGGGTTGTAAGCAGGCTTTTTCCGCTGAGGCTAGGGGAGAAAAAAACCAGAGGGCATGGGTTAAGGGTGAAAGGAGAAAAGTTTAAAGGGAATATTAGGGGGGGCTTCTTCACGCAGAGTGTGGTGGGAGTGTGGAATGAGCTGCAGGATAAAGTGGTAAATGCGGGGTCACTTTTAACATTTAAGAAAAACTTGGACGGGTTCATGGATGAGAGGGGTGTGGAGGGATATGGTCCAAGTGCAGGTCAGTGGGACTAGGCAAAAAATGGTTCGGCACAGACAAGAAGGGCCAAAAGGCCAGTTTCTGAGCTGTAATTTTCTATTTTTTTAGTTGGTGAGTCTAATACCAGGGAATGTAAACTCAGGATAAGAGGTTGGCCATTTACGACTAAGATGAGGAGGAATTTCTTCACTCAGGGGGTGCTAAATCTTTGGAATCCACTACCCCAGAGCTGTGGAAATTCAATCATTGAGCAGGTTCAAGACAGAAATCAATAGATTGCTGGAGATTATTGACATCAAGGGATATGGAGATCGTGCAAGAAATAGTGTTAAACAGAATGTCTTAATTTGAGTTTTATGCAGAGCAAATGATAAGCAGCAAAATTTATACAATTACAGTGTAAACTGCACTGGTTCGCTCCAGTACTTTATAAACAGGTAGCTGAACTACAAAATTAGCAGATTCTAGCCTCAAAATCGATCAAACAATCTCTTTAGTAATGTATAAAATGGGTGAATGAAGGGTTTGGAGTAATTTTTGATCCTGCACTGTTGTGCAAGTTGATGTTGATATAAATTTAAACTACAACATAAATTAACAAAACCTATGACCTCAAAATAAGCACCTAAGCTGTCTGATCAATTAGCCACTTCCCTCTAACCTCATTTCACCTGAGATTATAATTGGTGTTAACGCCCTGTGCAAAATGATGTGGGAGATTTACTGGAATCAACTAATCAGAAGCAATAAGTCATCTAGAGATACTTGGTGCAATACTAATACTAACTTGCACTTATCTATCCCCTTTCATGTGTTAAAAGTGGTGGCGCAGTGGTATTGTCACTGGCCAAGTAATCCAGAGATTTATAATGCTCTGGGGAGCTGGGTTTGAATCCCACGATGGCAAATGGTGAAATTAAAATTCAACAAAAATTTGGAATTAAAAGTCTAATGATGACTATAAAACCAATTGTCATAAACACCCATCCTTTCTTCCCTCAAGGAAGGTACCATCCTTACCTGGTCTGGCCTTCATGTGACTTCAGACCTACAGTAATGTGGCTGTCTCTTAAATATCCTCGAACTGGCTCAGCAAGCCACTCAGTTAGTCATAGAGCCATAGAGAAAACAGGCCCTTCGGCCCAACTTGTCCACACCACCCAGTTTTTAACCACTAAACTAGTCCCAATTGCCCGCATTTGGCTCATATCCCTCTGTACTCATCTTACCCATGCAACTGTCTAAATGCTTTTTAAAAGACAAAATTGTACTCGCCTCTACTTCTGCCATTGGCAGCTCGTTCCAGACACTCACCACTTTCTATGTGAAAAAAATTGCCCTTCTAGACCCTTTTGTATCTCTCTCCTCTCACCTTAAACCTGTGCCCCCTAGTTTTACACTCCCCTACGTTTGGGAAAAGATGTTGACTATTTACCTGATCTATGCCCCTCAATTATATAGACCTCTATAAGATCGCCCTAAGCCTCTATGCTCCAGGGAAAAAGTCCCAGTCTATCCAGCCTCTCCTTATAATTCAAACCATCAAGTTCCAGTAGCATCCTAGTAAATCTTTTCTGCACTCTTTCTAGTTTAATAATATCCTTTTTATAATAGGGTGACCAAAACTGTACACAGGTTCCAAGTGCGGTCCTTACTAATGTCTTGTACAGCTTCAACAAGGGCGGCACGGTAGCACAGTGGTTAGCACTGCTGCTGCACAGCTCCAGAGACCTGGGTTCGATTCCCGACTTGGGTCACTGTCTGTGTGGAGTTTGCACATTCTCCTCGTGTCTGCATGGGTTTCCTCCGGGTGCTCCGGTTTCTTCCCACAGTCCAAAGATGTGCGGGTTAGGTTGATTGGCCATGCTAAAAAATTGCCCCTTAGTGTCCTGGGATGTGTAGATTAGAGGGATTAGCGGGTAAAATATGTAGGGATATGGGGGTAGGGCCTGGGTGGGATTGTGGTCAGTGCAGACTTGATGGGCCGAATGGCCTCTTTCTGTACTGTAGGGTTTCTATGATTTCTATGAAGACATCCCAACTCCTGTATTCAATGTTCTGACCAATGAGACCAAACATGCCAAATGCCTTCTTCATCACTCTGTCCAGCTGTGACTCCACGTTCAAGGAGCTATGAACCTGTACTCCTTGGTCTCTTTGTTCTATAACTTTCCCCAGTGTCCTACCATTAACTGAGTAGGTCCTGCCCCAATTCGATAGACCAAAATACATCACTTCACATTTATCTAAATTAAACTCCATCTGCCATTCATCTGCCCACTGGCCCAATTGATCAAGATCCCAATGCAATCCGAGATAACCTCCTTCACTGTCCACTATGCCACCAATCTTGGTGTCATCTGCAACCTTACTAACCATACCTCCTAAATTTTCATTCAACTCATTAATATAAATAATAAATAACAGTGGATCCAGCACCGATTCCTGAGGCACGCCACTGGTCACAGGCCTCCAATTTGAAAACCATTCTTTGTCTTCTGTCGCCAAACCAATTTTGTATCCAATTGGCTACCTTACCCTGGATCCCTTGAGATTTAACCTTATGCAACAACCTACCATGAAATACCTTGTCAAAGGCCTTGCTAAAGTCCATGTAAACAACGTCAACTGCCATGCCCTCATCTACCTTCTTGGTTACCCCTTCAAAAAACTCAATCAAATTCGTGAGACATGATTTTCCACTCACAAAGCCATACTGACTGTCCCTAATCAGTCCTTGCCTCTCCAAATGTCTGTAGATCTTGTCTCTCAGGATACCTTTTAACAACTTACCCACTACAGACGTTAGGCTCACCAGCCTGTAGTTCTCAGGCTTTTTCCTGCAGCCCTTCTTAAACAAAGGCACAACATTTACCACCCTTCAATCTTCAGGCACCTCACCTGTGGCTGTTGATGATTCAAATATCTCTACTCGGGGACCCGGAATTTCCTCCCTAGCCTCCCACAATGTCCTGGAATACATTTCATCAGGTCTCAGGGATTTATCTATCTTGATGAGCTTTAAAACTTCCAGCACCACCTCCTCTGTAAAATGTACACTCCTCAAGATATCACTATTTATTTCCCCAAGTTTCCTAACATCCATGTCTTTCTCAACAGTAAACACTGATGATAAATATTTATTTAGGATCTCACCCATCTCTTGTGGATCCGCACATAGATGACCTTGTTGATCCTTAAGAGGCCCTACTCTCTTCTTAGTTAGCCTTTTTGGATTCTCCTTTGCCTTATCTGCCAAAGCAATCTCATGTCCCCTTTTTGCCCTCCTGATTCCTCTCTTACTCTACTCCTGCACCCTCTCACCCTCTATACTCTTCATGGGATCCACTTGATCCCAGCTGCCTATCCATGTCAAATTCATCTTCTTTTTGACCAAGGCCTCAATATCCTGGGTCGTCCAGGGTTCCCTACTTCTACCAGCCTTGCCCTTCACTCTAAAAGGAATGTGCTTACCCTGAATGCTGGTTAACACACCTTTGAAAGCTTCCCACTTAGCAGCCATCCCTTTGCCTGCCAATAGACTCCCCCAATCAATTTTTGAAAGTTCCTGTCTAATATCATCAAAATTGGTCTTGCCCCAATTTAAAATTTTAACTTTTGGGCCAGAACTATCATTCTCCAAAGCTATCTTAAAAATAATGGAATTATGGTCACTGGTCCCAAAGTGATCCCTCACTAACACTTGTGTCACCTGTCCCTCTTCATTTCCCAAGAAGAGGTCAAGTTTTGTCTAGTCGGGCCATCCACATACTGAATGAGAAATTCTTCCTGAATACACAACAATTTTCTCTCCATCCAAGCCCCTAATACTATGGCCAGCCCAGTCAATGTTGGGAAAGTTAAAGTCCCCTATCATTACCACCCTATTTTTCTTGCAGCTATCTGTAATTTCCTTACATATTTGTTCCTCAATTTCCCGCTGACTATTTGGGGGCCTGTAGTACAATCCTAACAAAGTGATCGCCCCCTTCTACCTGTATAGACTCAGTGGACGAACCTTCGGATATATCCCCTCTCAGTACTGCGTGATGTTTTCCCTAATCAAGAATGCAACTCCCCCTCCTCTCTTACCTCCTGTTCTATCTTTCCTATATCTGTACCCTGGAACATTGATCTGCCAGTCCTGCTCCTCCCTTAGCCATGTTTCAGTAACAGCTATAATATCCCAGTCCCATGTACCCATCCATGCCCTGAGTTCATCTGCCATGCCCATCAGGCCTCTTGCATTGAAATAAATACAGTTTAATTTAGACTTCCCTTGCTCTCTGCCCTACTTTCTCAGACCATCTGTCTAGTCATGTATTCTACACTCTCCCTATTTTTCTTAGCCTTATTGGACCCATTCACTGAGTTCTCCACAGTCTCTGTACTCTGTAGTGTTGTCCATTTTGATTTTTGACTTTGGTTTCTCGGACGTTCACTTTACCCCTTACTGCATTTTGTTTATATCCCCACTTTACTTTCCGCATCAGTTCCGCAAAGCCCACCAACGCCTCTATTTTCTCAGAAGACCAAGGACATTTGGCATGTCAGCTACGACTCTCGCCAACTTTTACAGATGCACCATAGAAAGCATTCTTTCTGGTTGTATCACAGCTTGGTATGGCTCCTGCTCTGCCCAAGACCGCAAGAAACTACATAAGATAGTGAATGTAGCCCAATCCATCACGCAAACCAGCCTCCCATCCATTGACCCTGTCTACACTTCCCACTGCCTCAGCAAAGCAGCCAGCATAATCAAGGACCCCACGCACCCCAGACATTCTCTCTTCCACCTTCTTCCTTCGGGAAAAACTTACAAAAGTCTGAGGTCACATACCAACCAACTCAAGAACAGCTTCTTCCCTGCTGCTGTCAGACTTTTGAATGGACTTACCTTGCTTTAAGTTGATCTTTCTCTGCACCCTAGCTATGACTGTAACACTACATTCTACGTCCTCTCATTTCTTTCTCTATGAACGGTATGTTTTGTCTGTATAGCGCGCAAGAAACAATACTTTTCACTATATGTAAATACATGTGACAATAATAAATCAAATCAAATCAAATCCTATTCCCCTGCCACATTAGTTTAAATCCTCCCCAACAGCACTAGCAAACACTCCCTCCTAGGACATTGGTTCCAGTCCTGCCCAGTTGTGGACCGTCCGATGTGTACTGGTTTCACCTCCCCCAGAACCAGTTCCAATGTCCCAGGTATTTGAATCAAAGAACAAAGAACAGTACAGCACAGGAAACAGGCCCTTCGGCCCTCCAAGCCTGTGCCGCTCATTGGTCCAACTAGACCAATCGTTTGTATCCCTCCATTCCCAGACTGCTCATGTGACTATCCAGGTAAGTCTTAAACGATGTCAGCGTGTCTGCCTCCACCACCCTACTTGGCAGCGCATTCCAGGCCCCCACCACTCTCTGTGTAAAAAACGTCCCTCTGATATCTGAGTTATACCTCGCCCCTCTCACCTTGAGCCCGTGACCCCTCGTGATCGTCACCTCCGACCTGGGAAAAAGCTTCCCACTGTTCACCCTATCTGTACCCTTCATAATTTTGTACACCTCTATTAGGTCTCCCCTCATTCTCCGTCTTTCCAGGGAGAACAAGCCCAGTTTACCCAATCTCTCCTCATAGCTAAGACCCTCCATACCAGGCAACATCCTGGTAAACCTTCTCTGCACTCTCTCTAAAGCCTCCACGTCCTTCTGGTCGTGCGGCGACCAGAACTGGACGCAGTACTCCAAATATGGCCTAAGCAACGTTCTATACAGCTGCAACATCAGACTCCAGCTTTTATACTCTATACCCCATCCTATAAAGGCAAGCATACCATATGCCTTCTCCGCCACCTTCAAGGATTTGTGGACTTGCACACCTAGGTCCCTCTGTGTTTCTATACTCTTGATGGCTCTGCCATTTATTGTATAACTCCCCCCTACATTAGTTCTTCCAAAATGCATCACTTCGCATTTATCCGGATTAAATTCCATCTGCCATTTCTCCGCCCAATTTTCCAGCCTATCTATATCCTGCTGTATTGTCCGACAATGTTCATCGCTATCCGCAAGTCCAGCCATCTTCGTGTCATCCGCAAACTTGCTGATAACACCAGTTACACCTTCTTTCAAATCATTTATATATATCACAAATAGCAGAGGTCCCAGTACAGAGCCCTGCGGAACACCACTAGTCACAGACCCCCAGCCGGAAAAAGACCCTTCGACTGCTCCCCTCTTCTCCTGTGGCCAAGCCAGTTTTCTACCCATCTAGCCACCTCTCCTCGTATCCCATGAGCCTTAACCTTCTTAACCAACCTGCCATGAGGGACTGTGTCAAATGCCTTACCGAAATTCATATAGGCGACATCCACAGCCCTTCCTTCATCAGCCGTTTTTGTCACTTCCTCAAAAAACTCCACCAAATTTGTAAGGCACGACCTCCCTCTTACAAAACCATGCTGCCTGTCACTAATGAGATGTTCCGTTCTAAATGCACATACATCCTGTCTCTAAGAATCCTCTCCAACAACTTCCCTACCACGGACGTCAAGTTCACTGGCCTATAATTACCCGGGCTATCCCTGCTACCCTTCTTAAATAACGGTACCACATTCGCTATCCTCCAATCCTCAGGGACCTCACCTGTGTCCAACGAAGAGACAAAGATTTCCGTCAGAGGCCCAGCAATTACATCTCTTGTCTCCCTGAGCAGTCGAGGATCCCTCCCTCTTGCACCATCTCTCAAGCCACGTATTCATCTTAGCTACCTTGACATTCTTACTCTGACTAGCACGTGGCACTGGTAGCAATCCTGAGATTACTACCATTGATTTCCTGCTTTTTAGTTTAACTCCTAACTCCCTAAATTCAGCTTGCAGGACATCATCCCATTTTTTACCAATATCATTGGTGCCTATGTGCACCACGACAACTGGCTGTTCACCCTCCCCCTCCAGAATGTCCTGCAGCCACTCTGAAACATCCTTGACCCTTTCATCCTGGAGTCCCGTTTGCATCCGCAGAAACGCCTGTTCAAGGACAATGAGGAATGGGCAATAAATGCTGGCTCAGCCAGCAATGCTCACAATCCTTAATAAAAAAAATTAGTAAAACATCTCAAGATGTTCCACAGGAATGTTATCGGGCAAAATTTGACACTGTGCCATCTAAGGGGACATTAGGACAAGTGACCAAACACTTGGGAAATCAGTAGGCTTTAAGGAGAGAGAGAGAGAGAGAGAGAGAGAGAGTTAGAGAGGTTTTTATGGGTGAATTTCAGTGTTTCAGACCCAGGCTTGGGCCCTCAGCAGCTGAAGGCACTGTCACTGATGCAGAGATTAAAATCCAGGATTCTCAAAAGACCTAGATCAGAGTTGCACTTGGGTCCCAGAGGGCTAAAGGAGATTACAAAGAATGGAGGATGGTGGTGAGGCCATAGAGGGATTTGATAACAAGAAAAATAATTTTAAAATCAAGGCATTGTATCAGGAACCAATGAAGGGAAATTAGCATAGTGGATGATGGGTGAATGGGACAGGATTTGCAAATTATTTTCTTCTGATTCAGTTTGATCATTGTTGTCACAAGTGGTAGCAAAGAAATATAACTTAGATAGCACAAAGATTGACATAAGAAGGTCCCAGCTATTGGTGCAAGCTTGTTTCCAAGCTGGTCTGTATTGATGCTAGTCCCCAGCCTGGATCAATGAAGAGGGTTAGCTGTATGTTGTAAAAACATACTTTATATCAGAAAAATTATTTTTGAATTTACTACCTGCAAATTCCTAATTATTTGTTTTAAGACTAAAGCCACACCCCAGTGACTTCGGATCATTGTCAAAGATGGCTGCATATTTGCATCACTGTACCTCTACAGTCCAAAAACCATTGAAATTGAGACAAACTGTCTGAAAAGCCACACCAGGGACAATAACCTCGAAAGAGGATGAACAGGGGGCTATTTCCTATCCCATTAGCAAAGCGTCCAAACAATCACCTTCGTACTCAACTGAGTGAAGCCAAACCATTAGACATAAGCATTTGGGCAATGGGACCCTGGCTAAACAGGAATTGGGGTAAACACAGTAAGAAGTTTAACACAGTTGTTAAACTTCTTACTGTGTTTACCCCAGTTCAACGCCGGCATCTCCACATCACAAACAGGAATTGCCAGCCACAAGTTAATCAAGTTACAATTTGAATACTCTAGTCATGACCTTACTTGGATCACTGGGCAGTTGAAGAGAGATGGTCTGTGACAAACCAACCCTTCGGGTGTTTTGAACATCTGCTTACTTTAAGAGCTCTACAAGCAACTGAGATGCTGAAGGAACAAAATCTTGAATGGAATCATTTTCTCCTCTCTCTTTCTCTACTTCTATCTTGCAAGTTTTTGAACTTTTATTGGTTGATTTTTACTATCCAAGTGCCACAGACTGATTTTAAAGAGAACCCAAACCAGTGTTATCTCCAGAAGAACAAATGAAACATCTGTCTATAACTTTAAACAGCCTCGATACTTAAAGCAGCAAGACTGCTAAATTCAGTCTAAGGCCAGCAGAGTCACCAACCTTCAACAGTCATTTATCCCTTTAATTTTGTTGGACTCTAAATTACTTCATCTATCCTCCCCACTCTCTAATCTATTTGTTTGTATGTGTGAGAGAGAGAAACTTGGAGTATTTTTTATTTTTCTTTGACTGGTTTAATTACAATAAAAACTATACACTTTTCTTTTTAAAAAGTCAAGAAAACCTTCTAATTCTGTCTTCATGGTCACACCACATAAACAGTTAAACACTCATGAATTGGCTAGTAGATACTTGTTAAACAAAAGAAAACACATTGTTATCAAACAAGGAGAGGGTAAAGAAATTTCAAGTTAAAGTTTATTTATTAATGTCACAAGTAGGCCCATGTTAACACTGCAATGAAGTTACTGTGAAGATCCCCTAGTCGCCACATTCCAGCGCCTTTTTGGGTACACGGAGGAAGAATGTAGCATGGCCAATGGACTTAACCAGTAAGCCTTTCAGACTGTGGGAGGGAACCGGTGAATCCGGAGGAAACATGCACACACATGGGGAGAACATGCACATTCCGCACAGGTAGTGACACAAGCCAGGAATTGAACCCGGATCCTTGGGACTGTGAGGTAGCAGTGCTAACCACTGTTCCACTGTGCTGCCTGTTCTCCTCTCCTCACTTGATCATGATAGGCAGGAGAGACATCCAGCTGTAAGACAACATACCAAATCCAAAAGTGATGACTGATATTAAAGATGATCAACTAGCATTATGGCAAGCACATGTAATATGAGAAAAGTTGATGGACAAACCAACCAAAGATTGACATAAGAAGGTATTTGCCCACAGAATGCTGAAGGAACATTGTCCACAGCAGTGAACACGAATGGCTGATACTCTATCTGGCTATGGATGGGTGTCAACTCCACCTGATTAACCATTTATAAAGTCATGTAGTCCCATTGTTTTTGCTGCCAGCCTGAAGGGGCATGCCCCCAACAGTTGCCATCCTCCATAGCCAGAAAAGTACCAACAGAATGCATGCAAAAGGGGGTTATCTTTAGAAAGAAAATTTAATGGACATGACAGCTAAAGGAGGGGGAAGTGGCAAGGGGGGTGGTGTCGAAGGAGAATTGGAGAACCAACACACAATGCATTGGACTCAACAGAAAGGACTGAAGGTATGAATCTGCAGGGCCAGGGGAGGTTCCAAGTGTGGAACCAGCAATGTTATGAAGGAATGCAGACATGAATATTTTGGAAGTTATCGCCACAACTGCATGACTAAAGTAGTAATTTACCTTAACCTCAGTACGATGCATAGCACTTTACAGCTACTGAAGTATTATTGAAATATAGTCACAATTGTAATGTAGGAAACATGGCAGCCAATTTACAAACATCAAGCTCCCGCAAACAGCAATGTAATAATTATCAGATAAACTGAATGTGTGACATTGGTTTAGGGATAATATTGGCAAGATTTGCATAGATAACTCCCTGCTCTTCTTTGAAATAGTGAAAGACGCCACCTTCAGCAGCTCAGCACTCCCTCAATCTAGAATATATGCTTAATTCCCAGAAGTTTGATTTGAACGCACAACCAACTGAAAGACTGACAATATGATGTAATGTGAAATTTCCTGGCTGAAGAGTGAAATGAAAGAACACAGCACAGGAACAGGCCCTTCGGCTTTGGTATTAGAATATTAGTGAAGAATGTAGTTAGCCATGCAAAAACAAAAATAGCATAGGTTATGCAAATTGGGTTATATATGCTAGTATAGCAGACAGTGTATTCAGGAAGGAAATTTCATGTGCCAAATCAGTCTCAAGCCACACTGCTTTTTCTGTTTAAATATTAAACTAACAAATAGCTGATTAAGTGCATGTAACAACAGATTGAAGGAGATGGAGATGGTATGCGACATCCACAAAATCACTCAATGATTAGGAAACTGTTTGGGTGGAAGAGTTTGTGCTATCATGAACTGGAGGAGAGTGCTGATAATATTCAATCATTTGATGATCTGTGTGATGTTACATTATAATGAGAACTCTTGGGGCATAATGGGCATCATCCCTCTGAGCCTGAAGTTCCAGGTTTGAATCCCACCCCAGGACCTAATGGCCAAGCAAGGTGGATTTGTAACAAGCATATCCTTCTGAAACACAGGCAGGCAATAAAAGTAGGAGAGATTCCTGGTCAGCCTTGTGATAGATAGAAAGTTGGAGCCTCTGCCATCACTACCCATGGGCCAATGCAACATACATGTATAAGTGAACATTGCCACAGCATCACAGACAACCCAAGTATACTGTAACACTTCACCACCACATCATAATGAATAGTAGAGAATAGATGGCATCTAATTGCATATTCTTGGTCAGTGATCTGTCCAAACACACAATCTCTGCCACCTAGAAGAATCAGAGCAGCAAGAGAATGGAAAACACCAAACTCCAAATTCCCTTTCAAGTCACACACCATCCTTCATTGCTTCTGGGTAAAAATCCAGGAACTGCCTACTTGACAGCATTGTGGGAGTACCTTCAACACATAGTCAATGGGGATCCTCGGGATAGGATAGGAATGGGCAATAATTGTCAAAACGTTGCTCACAACATCCATATCCCCAAAATTAATCTTTAAAAAATCTGTCCTGTATCCATTAAGCAAGGAAATTCCAAATTTGATTTAAGCTGAAACGCAACAGCACAATCCATGTCAAAAAATTCTGAGAATGGTTCCAGGGATGAGGAACTTCAGTTAAATGGATAGATTGGAGAAGTTGGGATTGTTCTCCTTAAAGTAGAGAATGTTAAGAGAAGATTTGATAGATGTTTTCAAAATCATGGGATAGAGTAGAATGAGAGAAACTGTTCCCTTTGGAGGAAGGATAAAGAACCAGAGGGCATCCGTTTAGAGGCAGATTTCATTGTAGCTTTCAAAGGAGAATTGAATAAACTCCTGAATAAAATAAATTGCAGAGTTACAGGAAAAGAACAGGAGAATTGGGACCAGCTGATCAGAACATTGAATGCAGGAATTGGAACATCTTGAAGTCGTACAAGACATTGGTAAGGCCACACTTAGGATTTTGTGTCACCCTATTATAGAAAGGATATTATTAAACTAGAAAGAGTGCAGAAAATATTTACGAGGATGCTACTGGGACTTGATGGTTTGAGTTATAAGGAGAGGCTGGATAGACTGGGACTTTTTTCTCTGGACTTAGGGGTGATTTTATAGAGGTCTATAAAATAACGAGGAGCATAAATCAGCTAGATAAGTCAATATCTTTTCCCAACGGTAGGGGGAGTCTAAAACTAAAGGGCATAGGTTTGTGTGAGGGAAGAGATACAAAAGGGTCCAGAAGGGCATTTCTTTCACAGAGAGGGTGGTGAGTGTCTGGAATGCCAGCGGTAGTAGTAGTTGTCTTTTAAAAAGCATTTAGACAGTTACATAGGTAAGATGGCCATAGAGGGATATGGGACTAGCTGAGTGGTTAAAAAAGGGCTGGCATGGACAAATTGGGCCAAAGGGCCTGTTTCCATGCTGTAACCTCTATGGCTCTATGAGATGAGTTTCTCTTGTTGAGAGCTGGCACGGACAGGATAGATCGCATTCTGCTATTTGTGAGATAAAAACAAAATAGTATGGATGCTAAAAATCAGAAATAAACACAAAATTCTGGAAATACTCAGCAGGTCTGGCAGCATCAGTAGAGAGAGAAACAGTTAACGGTTCGTGTCCATAGGACTCCTTTTCCAGAACTGTTTATGGGATCTTGCTCTGCGCAGCATGAGAACATGGCAACACTACAGAGATACTTAATTGGCTCTTAAAGCACTTTGAAACATCCTGGAAATGCACTGTATAAATATGTCTTCATAATTGATCTAACTACTGTTACAGGTGCTTTTGAGAATTCTGAACTCCCAGGGAGCAATGACAGTCAGGCTACCAGTCACGGAGAATAGCTGTGGCCAACCAGGTGGGAGGGATTTTGAGACCACTAACCTTGGAGCACACAAACAGGCCATTTTTCATTCAACTGATCTATAGCAATGTTTGTACTCCATAGAAGCCACCTCTCACCTCACTATCAGAATCTTTCTACTCCTTCCTCATGTGTTTTTATTCCGCTTAAAGACATTCTTACCATGTACCCCAATCATTCCTTGAGGTAGTGAGCTTCACATTCTCACCACTCTCGGGGTAATAAGTTCTCCCGGAATCCTTTACTGGTGTTATTAGTGACTATCTTACACTTATGCCCCTCAGTTTAAGTCTCCCCACAAACAAACATCTCCACATCTATAGTACCTTGATCATTTTAAAGATCTTTATCAGGTCACACCTCAGTGTTCTCCAGAGAAAACAGCCCCAAGCCTGTTCAGTCGTTTGATTATTACCAAAGCGGAGAGATTAAAACGTTCTCGTATCCTTTCCAGTGCCTCGCAATCCTTTATGTGTAAAAATGGAGCTCAGAACAGCTCACTGTACAGTAATCCAAGTGTGGCGTGCTCTGACAAAAATAACCCGCATTATCCACTATGTTATGCCTGAAATTGTACAAGTGATTCGTCCAAAGGATTGTCATTAAGCAATATGTATTTTTCTACACCAGTTGATCAGCGGTGACCTTACAGACAGCAAAACAACAACCGCTCGATCCCACTAACTTTTGGCTCAGGCAAGTCGGCAGGTATTTGGAGGGTGGTGGAGAGTTTAAGGCACAGGGTTGGCTGCATTGCCTGTAGGACCACAGGAAACTCCAACCCTGAGGTGATCACATAAAGTCAATGAAGAGAAACATCGAACACTGCTGGCCTCTGGTCGACTAGGGTCTAAACTTCAAACTTATATTTTTTTAAAAAACACATATATGCAAAGCGATTCTGGAAAACTATCCAAGAAATAAATTCCCCACAATTGATGCTACACAAAACACATGCACACACAAAGCACTGATTGCAAGCTTACTAGAAACTGAAAATGCCCAGGCCCCTAACCGGTAGGATAACAGGACCAGAGAAACGGGGCATTTTCTTAGCAATGGAGGAGCTCCCAGCCTCGGTGCAACATTGTATTGAACATGTAGCCGCAAAAGGAACCTGATGTAGCCACTTCCAGCCGCTTGCTCGCAGCTCCCATACAGGCCTCTGGGCAGCCAAACACCAGTACACGGCTGTGCCTCTCACTTAAATCCACAGCCTGGCTTCAACAACAGACAAAAAATGCCTTGCATACAGAAAATGACTTACATGATCCGAGGTGCGGGGCTTTATGAAGGCGCCGGCTCCCTTGTTATCAGATCTATTCTTTCCTAACGCGAAACTGAAGCGGCTTTTTTAAACAAATTATAAAAACACTGCATCCACACACCGGAGGACTGAATGGAGGAATCACTATCAGCCCCGCCGCATTGTACAAGCCGTTTTCCAAACAGGGCGCAGCAGCATTGTGGGAACCGTGGCTCCTCCGACCCACGGCGGATGCCCGCCTCCTGCTGGCCACGCTGGCAACAGCAATGCTACCGTAATTAACAGCACACAGCTCGCCCACCACTAGGCTGGATTCCGACCACAGCTACCTGCATAGCGGGAAATTACATCCCATAGAGAGGAGAAGCAGGCTATTCTGCCCAATTGGTCCATCCAAGATGCCTCTCAGTTTACTTCATCTAAGCCAAAGAGCATATCCTTCTGTTCTTACAGTGAAAAGTATTGTTTCTTGCGCACTGTACAGACAAAGCATACCGTTCATAGACCACATAGGGGAGAAGGAAAGGAGAGAGTGCAGAATGTAGTGTTACAGTAATAGCGAAGGCATTGAGGAAAATCAACTTAATATAAGGTAGATCCATTCAAACATCTGATGGCAGCAAGGAAGAAGCTGTTCTTGAGTCAGTTGGTATGTGACTTCAGACCTTTGTATCTTTTCCCTGACGGAAGAAGGTGGAAGACAGTATGTCTGCGGTGTGTGGAGTCCTTGATTATGCTGGCTGTTTTTCCGAGTCTGCAGGAAATGTAGACGGAACTTCATAAAATCATAAGACAAGTAGAAGGTGGCCATTCAGCCCATCTTGTTTATGCCAGCTCTCAGCAAGAGCAACATAGCTAGTCTTATGCCCAAACCCTTTTCCAATGGCCTTACAAATCTTTTTTGTTCAGATAATTATCCAATTCTCTTTTGAAAGCCACAATTGAATAGACCTCCAGCAGTATCAGGCAGTGCTTTCCAGATCCTAACATAAGCTGCATAAAATCCTTTCCTCTTGTTGCCACCTTTGCATCTTTTACCATTCAATTTAAATTAGTTTCTGGTACTTGACCTTTCCACCATTGGGAATAGTTTATCTGTTCAGACCTCTGGTGATTTTGAACACTGAATTGTGTCTGATTACACTGCTGGAAGCTGCTCTGGGATACTTTATTGCATTAAAGAAATATGCATTGTTGTTATAAGCATATCTAGATTCCACTTAAATATCTCCACAATATTCACCTCGACCACTGCCTGTGGTAGCCAGTTCCACACTTGCACCACTTTCTGGGTAAAGTTTCTCTTGAATTCTCCATTGGATTTATTAATGATGATTTTATACTTAGTTTGGATTTCCACATTTGCCCGACCAAACCAGTGACAATTTTAAAGATCTCCATCCTAGCTGATCTTGAAAGTTTAATTCCTGATGTGTGCTGGGCGGTGGGACTGATACAGGAACTCATAGACTAGCTTAATGGTCAGTGTGTCAGAAGAACAAAAGGCTTGCATTAATATGACACCTTTCACAACCTCATCATGTCTCCAGGTGCTTTACAGCTTTTTGAAGTAACTGTAATATTCCCCAAAATGCTGGGAGCAGGGTGGGAATGAGGTTGGAGGAATTGGTAGGATTCTGGAAATCCAGATGTTTTGGTTTTCCAGAGTTGTGGAGTTCTAACTCCAAAGCAGTGATTTCACGTCTGCGACAGCTTTTCCATCCAGAAGATAGCCTGACTGACAAATTTCACTTCCAGGCAGGTAAGGAACATTTCAAAGGAGGCTGCAGGACTAAGCTAGGCCTGATCCCTGATTTGGAGGGGAGTTCGATCGGGGGAATCAATCACCAGACCCTAGTAGGAAGAGGTGGTCTGATATCTGATCCTAGGGATGGCAAGGAAACATATGGGTTTGATGGTGGGGGAACCTAGCAGGACTGGAAGTAAGTCCATTCCTCATAAACCTGGTGGACTACTGTGAAGATATTTATCTTCTCCCCAGGCTAAACACAGAGGCCTGGGCAAACCAGCCAGACACAGTTAAGTCATGTGTCCAGTCCAGTCCAGAAATCTCCTGAGGTGCTCAGAACTTTTTCCCATTTAACCACCCACCCCCCAACCTGCACCTAATCCCACACTCACCCTTGTTAAAATTCCTCCTAGTGTATTTATTGCAGAGTTGTCAAATGGAGTTCAATGAGTACAATATGATACAAAATTATTGCTTCTTATAATAATAAAAGCTTCATTTTCGTCACATTCTCTTTCCTGGCTGTACTTTACCAAGGTAGGTATTTGGGATTAGCTCATAGATCAGCCATGTTCTGAATAGTGGTGGCAGAACAGTTTTGAGGGAATAAATGGTCCACTCCTGTTCCTATGAACTTTTACGTATTCAGGCACATCCAGAAAAATAATTTTGAAATTTTTTTTACTCTTTCATGGAATGTGGGTGCCATTGGCAAGGTCAGCATTTGTTGCCCATCCCTAATCGCTCTTAAACTGAATGGCTGCTGGCGCATTTCAGAGGGCAGTTAAGAGTCAACAACATTGCTGTGGGTCTGGAATAACATATAGGTCAGAACCAGGTAAAGATGACAGATTTCCTTCCTTAAAATACATTAATAAACCATATGGATTTTTATGACAATCGATGATAGTTTCATGGTCATATTTCCTGAAACTGACTGGTTCATAGTATTCACAACTTCTGGAAGGAATCATGTTTTAAATAATACTAACTTGATTTTCTATGTTACTACTATTGGAGAGACAAAATTGGTGCCCCTTTGTTTGCCTCACATTGTTTTTCTTATTCTTTCCTGGGATGTGGCTGTCACTGGGTAAAATTAACATTTATTGCCCATTCCTAATGACCCTTGAGAAAATTGTGATGAACTGCCTTCTTGACCCACTGGAGCCCATGTGCTGTAAGATTTCCAGTATTTTAGCCCAATAACAATGAAGGAATGGTGATATATTTACAAGACAAGATGGTGTGTGACTTGGACTGGAACTCCTAGATGGTGATGTTGTGATGTCCTGCTTCCCTTGACCATCTACGTGATAGAGGTTTCGGGTTTGGTCATTGTTGTCGAAGAAGCCTTACCTATTGCTGCAGTGCATCTTGTAGATGATTCAAACTGAAACCACAGTGTGCCAGTGGTGGGGGCAGCCTTGTCTTTGAATGTTGTCAAGTGCTGTTTCAGTGTTACTGGAGTGTATTCATCCAGGCAGGTAGAGAGTATTTGTAGAATCCTAGCATCCCTGCAATGTAGAAGAGGCCATTCAGCCCATTGAGTCTGCCCTGACCTTTGAAAGAACACCCAACCTAGACCCTGTCACCTGCCCTATCCCCATAACCCCGTGCATTTTATCATGGTTAATCTACCTCACCTGCACATCTTTGAACCAGCACTATCACTCTCCTTGTGTCTTGTAGACTGTGGAAAGGCTTTGAAGAAGTGAGTTAGTCACTGCAGAAGATCCACTCTGACCTGTTGTTGTAATCTCAATATTGATGTTACTGATCCAGTTCTGTTTTTGCTCAATGATGATCCCCAGGATACTGAAGGTGGAAAATTCAGCAATGGTAAAATCATTGGATGTCAAGGGGAGTTGAGGAAAATTATCTTTTGATTGAGGTGGTCACTCCCTGACACTTATGTGGCACAAATGTTACTCACCACTTATCAATCCAAGTCAGAATGTTGTCCAGGTCTTGCTGCATTGCATGCAGTCATAGACTACTTCAGTATCTGAGGAGTTGTGAATGGTACTGAACATTGTGCAACTGTCAGTGAACATCTCCACTTCTGACCTTAGATGGAAGAAAGGTCATTGATGAAGCAGCTGAAGATGGTTGGGCCTACTCTGAAGAACACTTGTCAAAATCCTGTGTTTGGCTGATCACAAACCTGATATCAGGAAAACAGAAAGCAAAATGTACTCTTACTATTGGGACACTATTCATTTGGATTTTAAGCACCAATTTCGATTGGACAATCTAAATTACACATTCTTGTGGAGACACGAAGAATATGGTAGATTAAAAGGAGACAGACTTGCATTTATATAACATCTTTGATGACTACAGGATGACACAGAACACTTTACAGACAAGTAAATACCAATTTGAAGTGTGTGACAGCTAATTTACACACAGCAAGTTCCTACAAACAGTAATGCGATAATGACCAGATAATCTGTTATTTTTTAGTGTATTTGAGGAATAAATGTTGGAGATAGAATAAATGGGGAGATAGCGCTGAGGGATCTTAGGGGGCAGCCAGAATCTTAGTTCAACAAATAAAAGCAAAATACTGCAGATGCTGGAAATCTGAAATAAAAACAGAAAATGCTGGATAAACTTGGTAGGTCTGGCATCAACTGTGGATATGTGGAGATGCCGGCGTTGGATTGGGGTGAACACAGTAAGAAGTCTCACAACATCAGGTTAAAGTCCAACAGGTTTATTTGGTAGCAAATACCATAAGCTTTCAGAGCGAAGGAGCAGCGCTCCGAAAGCTTATGGTATTTGCTACCAAATAAACCTGTTGGACGTTAACCTGGTATTGTGAGACTTCTTACTGTGATCATCTGTGGAGACAGAAACATAGTTAATGTTTTGAGTCCATGTGACCTTTCTACAGAACTGAAGAGAGATAGAAATATACTAAATTATATACTTGGAGAGTTGGGTTGAGGAAGTGGGACAGAATGGAAGGACAGGGATAGGTCATAGCAGGCAGAGAAGAGATTGACAAATGTCATGGACGCAAGACCTCTGGCACTCCAGCATTCCCTTAGTAGTCCATTCGAATTGTCAACCTAGATTTTATTTCCAAGTCTCTTGAGTGTTATCCACGATGTGAAGGGAGACACAGTTAATTTCCAATGACTGAATAAAGATTTATGTTCAGAGACCAAGTACTAGCTCCACCAACATGTACACCATTGTTCTGTTCTTCATGTGTTGAAGTCTCTACAAATGAATATAGTGACTGACAGAATGGCAGTTTGTTCATCATTCAAGGATGTAGCATTGTTTTCACAGTGAATGATTTGATGTTCAACATTATATTACTTGCACATGTTTGATCCAGAAGAACTAACAAAACATTTTGAGCAATGCGATTACTCAGAGTTATTATCAAGACATCAAGTAATTTAATCTATGACACGATTAAAAAATACATTGAAGTGTTTGGATGAATAAAGAGACCCAAAGATACAAATATATCAATTGCCTGTTAGCATGAGTGCAGATAAATAAAGCCATAATAAAGGACAATGGCATTTTGGATTTGATAAATAATTTACCAGAGTAAAGGAATGATGTTGTTGGTGAAGTGACGACCATAAGAGCATTTTGGAATATTGAAGTAAGGTTCATGAAAGAATGGCACAGGCAGTATGAAGGGAGGAGGCAGTCAGCACAACCCATGTGACTCCAAGAATTGCCACACAGACATGTTGAGAATCAATAGACTCACAAGGATGGCAAAGTTAAGTCAAGGCAAAGCATATTCTCTACCATTGATGAAACCTCCATTCTGCTCCTCTTTCTCAACTAGTTTTGGGGGAGTTAAGAGACCTAATTTCTGTAAAGGCATGATGATCACCAGTTACGCACTTCCACTGTAGATTTAGCTTCCCGAGTCATAAAGCCACATCCTCACCAACTGCACCTTGCTTACACATGCATAACCGAAGAGACAACCTTCAAGAAGTAGTAACTAGTGAGGCAAAAAGTTACCCCTGGTAAGAGAACTGAACATTAATGAGCAAGAGACCCAGGAATGGGGGAACAGAGTGACAAACGCCTGCTGACTGAGGAGCCTAGAAATTGACTCCAGATCTCCAGGCTTCAAATCAGCCATTATTGGGAAGCATTGATAGTGTGATGGTTTCCATGTATAAGGTTGAGTGATGGACAAAGGACAGGAGTCCAATAGCCACATCTGCACATAACAAAGCAATGCCTTCTCTGATTCCATTCTAAGAGTTTTAATCTAGCCTCTTCCATCTCATCCTTTTCCTCACTGCATAGAATTCTCAGTGGGATATACATGACCACATGCAAAGCAGGACTTTGAGCAAGGCTGGATGTTAAATGTAATTTGCCCACTAGTAGCGATGGATGTTAAAGCCAAAAAGCTAAGCAACCAATGTATTTAAACAACAGGAATTTGCCATTGAGAAACTGCCTCTACTAATTGCTAACAATTGCATTTGGGCAGACATTGGGTGAGCTGGGTTAAAGGCATTAGCAACATCCCCCTCGATTCCATTCACATGAGACGAGTCTGGCTCGAACTGGGGGATAATTGAAGCGAAGTTCTATAACAGCACATTTGATGAGGTTACCTCCAAGAATTCACATTTTACTGCATTCACCACTACGCCACTTCTTGGGATATGGTTTAGTGAATGTTGGTAATGTTCCATTACTTCACACATGACCATTCCTTATACCTGAGCCTACAAGAACAACAGTATGAATTGGATAGTGGCTTTAAAGTAGCATTAACATCTGAAGATGCTTTGCAGGATCATTTTCAAATAACATAAGTCATTAAGGAAAGGTGATCAAAAACCTGGGTTAAGAGGTAGGTTTAAGGAATGTCTTCAAGGAGGGAGAGAGGTTGACGTTTGAGAGGACTGGGGACAGAATTCCAGAGCTTAGGCATAGCCACCAATGATGGGGCAATTAAAATTGGGAATATCTGAGAGTCCTAAAAAGAGTGCAGAGATTGGAGAGTTGGAGAAAGTTGCAGATAAGGAAGGCTGAGGCCATGGGAAGATTTTGATACAAGGATGAGACTTTTAGAGCTAGTGATTGAATGTAGGCTAATTTTGTCATAGTAGCTTGCTTGACCTCCACACAAAATTGAGTGCCTTATGGAATAGGAGTGAGAAGAGCAAAATCTAATTAGGTTTTCCCCTTCCAAATTCTGTACTGCTGAAAGTAATTGTAGCTCCCAACAGCTGCCCCATCACAAAAAGTTAATCCAGCACACAAAAGGCTTCTATAAAAGCTTAATTTAATTATTGTGTTTTGACTAATTACTTTCATCTTTTACTACACTGCAGGAGTAGTGGAAGCTCTTGAAATAATTGAAAGGAAGCACAATTGTCCTTTATGAGAGCCACCCATGTGTAATTGAGCATAGCAAGCACACTCATTGCTCAATATTCAAAACTAATTTTAGCAAGTACAGTGGCAATAAATAGTTTGAAACAAATGATCTCTGCTGTATGGATTCCAACTTGCACCGAATCTTGTTACTCATCACCTCACAGCAGGTTTCACATTTCAAATTCTCATCTTCCTGTTCAAATTCCTTCAGAGCCTTTCCATAAAACCATCATAGGAACAGGAGTAGGCTTTGTGTCCCTTGAACCTGCTCCGCAATTCAATATGATTGTGGCTGATCTGACACACTCCTCATATTCACTTCCTGCATTTTCCCCGTAACGCTTGATTCCCTTACTGATCAAAAACCTATCTATCTCAGCTTTAAATAATACTAATTGCCCTTGAAAAGATAGAGATGAACTTCTTTGAATTGATGTGGTCTATCTGATGTAGGTATATCCACAGTGCTGTTGGGGAGGGTGTTTGAGAATTTTGATCCAGTGGCAATGAAGGAATGGTGATACAATTTCAAGTCAGAATGGTGTGTGGCTTGGAGCGAAACCTGGATGCGATGGTCATCCCATGTCTCTGCTGCCCTTGCTTTTCTAGGTGTAAAGATCGCAGGTTTGGAAGATGCTGTTGAAGGAGCCTTAGCAAGTTGCTACAGTGCATCTTGTACGTACAGCTTCCACTGTGTACCAATGGTGGAGGGAGTGAATGTTTATTAATGTTGTGGAAAGGTGTCAATCAAGTGGGCAGCTTTATCCTGAATGTTGTTGAACTGTTGGCACTCATCTAGGCAAGGAGGAATATTCCATCACATTCTTAATTTGTAGGTGATGAACAGGCTATGGGGAGTCAGGAGGTGAGTTACTTGCCACAGAATTCTCAGCCTCTGACTTGCTCTTGCAGCAATAGTATTTATATGCCTGGTGCAGTAAGTTTCAGGTCAATAGTAGGTCCACTGAATGATGATCACAAGGGATTCAGCAGTGGTAATGCTGTTGAATGTCAAGGGGAGATTTACCTTTGCTGGAGATGGTCATTGCCTATGGAGATGTGCCTTCCACCAACCTGCCCAAGCCTGAGTATTATCCAAGTCTTACTGCATGCAGGTACAGACTACATCATTATCTGAAGAGTTGCAAAAAGGACTGAAAACAGTGCAATCATCAGCGAACATCATTTCTGGTCTTATGTGGAAGGAAAATTATTAATGAAGCAGTGGAAGATGGTTGGGCCTAGGAGGGCGCCCTGCAGAATTGTCCTGGGGTAGGATGATTGGCTTACAGCAATCACAACCATGTGCTAGGTATGATTTCAGTCAATGGACAGTTTCCCGACTCCCATTGGCTTCAATTTTACTCGGATTCCTTGATGCCACACTTAGTGAAATGCTCCCTCGATGTGTCAGATCGGCTGTAGACTTCATCTTTTTATCCATGTTTGGTCCAAGGCTGTAAAATGACTTCTGAAGCCAAGTGGCCCTGGCAAAATAAGCACTGGTGAGCAGGTTATTGCTGAATAAGTGCAACTTGATAGCACTGTTAATAACACCTTTCATCATGTTGCTGATGATTAAGAATAGATTGATGGGGTAGGAATTGACCAGATTGGACTTGCTCTGCTTTTGGTGGACAATTTTCCACAATTGTAGTTAAATGCCAGCAATTATGCTGTACTGGAATACCTTGGGCATGGTTATTTTGGAACACTATGGCCAGAACGTTATTAGCTTTACTATGTCTGGAGTGTCTGGTCCTTTCTTGATATCATGTGGAGTTAACCAAATTGATTGAAGATGGCATTTGTGGTGCTGGGGACCTCAGGAGAAGGCTGAGATAGATCATCCGTAAGGCACTTCTGGCTGAAGATGGTTGCAAACTCTTCAGCCTTGTGTTTTGCTTTGAGGTGGTGGACTCTGCCAATCAGTCAGAGTGGAACCTTCTCCTCCCACTAGTTATTTAATTTTCCATCATTCACAACAGAATGTAGCAGACTGTAGAGGCTTGATGTGATCCATTGGTTGTGGTTCACTTAGCTCTGTCTTTAGCATAAGTTGGTACCTCATTTTTAGGTAAGTTTGGTGCTGCATACTTTCTTACACACCTCGGTGAACTGGGGTTGGTCCCTTGCCTTGGTAGTAATAGTAGAGTGAAAGATATGCCAGGTCATGAGGTTACAGATCTCTGCTGCTGCCTCACTGATGCCCAATTTTAAGCTGCTGGATCTGTTCTGAATCTATCACTTTTAGCATGGTGGCATTGCCACACAACACGTTGGAGGGTTTCCTCAGTGTGAAGTTGGCTCTTTGCCTCCACAATGACTGTGCAGTGGTGACCCCTACCAGTACTGTAATGGACAGATGCATCATTGACAGAGAGATTTGTGAGGACAAAGTCAAGTGTGTTGGTTCACTGATCACCTGCCACAGGCTCAGTCTCATAGATATGTCCATCAGAACTCAGTCTGCTCAGTCAGTAGTGGTGCTTTTAGTGATGGATAGTGAAGTATCTGTTCACCCTTTCTGCAGGGATGTCCATGTTGCATTCCCTGATTTGCTAATTGTCAGCTACCCTAGCAATCTCCATTGCTTCCTTCTCCATGGTGATGATTATATGTAGGTTAGACATTCCTCCTTCAGTCTGTACCCATTCAGAGGTATTACGTGCCCTTTCTCCTGCAAGGAAAACAGAGGAATAGATAAAGCACTAGCAGCTTCTACAGCCAATGACAAAAGCTCACTGACATAAGATGTTACATGTATCAGTACTGGCAGCTCCTCATTAGCACTGTGGTTCTGAGCTTTACTGAGGATCAGTGAGTAAGCTGGGCACAACTCCACCCATATTCAGAAGCAGCGTGCATCCTCAGGCTCCTTAAGAAGTGTGTCTATTGGAATTTGAATACTGAGAGGCCTGTCATGTGGGTCTGGCATTGCACTCACCTTGCCTGTGTGAAGAAGGTCAGTGACCCTTTTTTACTGCCGGTCCCATTCTTCCTGATTGTACTTCATTTGCCCATGTTCTCAGCCACCTCTATCCATGCCTGCTTTGGTTCGGGCGGCGGCGGCGGCAGCGGCCATCTCCTACTACCCATCTCCTACTACCCTCCAGAAAAAGGACCTCCCCTGCCTCATGATGAACCTTCAGGTTGATGTCTGCAAAAGCTTGGAGCAGCCCTGTCCTGGGTGCCAGCCCTCTGCTTCTCTTCTGGGATCTCTAGTGCTTGCATCTTTAAAGTTAAACAACAGCCACAGTATTAGTTGCCATGGTTTGTTCAAAATTGGATTGTGTTTGCTCAGTGCTACTTCCTGCTAATTGGTGGCCCAAGCTGCCCTCCAGCCACTTCATAGTCAAAATCAGGGTCTGTGACGGTTTCCCATCCAGAAGGCATTGAGACCTGGAAATGGTTTCGACATCCATTGGCCCCAGAAGGAAAATCGGGCCCTCTATGTTTGAATACCGTAATGAACTTTAAACCAGTTGCTTCGTTTCCGTAAAATACTAAATTGGTTATTCCTTGATTTAATTACCAGAAGTGTGCTTTTAATGTGAAAGGAATTGGATGCTTCTAGAGAGAGAGACATGGTTGCAGGATGGTCACGACTGAGAGTTAAATATCCAGGGGTATCAGACTGTTCAGAAGGACAGACTGGAAGGTAAGGGAGGTGGTGTAGCTCTGATATTAAGGATGAATTCAGGGTGGTAGTGAGAGATGATTTGGGTTTTATGGAAAAAAGGGTTAAATTCATTTGGGTGGAAATTAGAAATAGTAAGAAAAAGCCACTGATAGGTGTAGTCTATAGGACACCAAATAATAACATCACAGTGGGGCGAGCAATAAACAAAGAAATAACTGATGCATGTAAAAATGGTAAAGCAATTATCATGGGGGATTTTAATCTACATGCCGATTGGTCAAACCAGGTTGGTCAAGACAGCCTTGAGGAGGAGTTCATAGAACGTACCCACGATAGTTTCCTTGAACAGTATGTAATGGAACCTAAGAGGGAGCAAGCTATCCTAGATCTGGTCCTGTGTAATTAGACAGGAATAATTAATGATCTTACAGTTAGGGATCCTCTTGGAATGAGCAATTACAGTTGAATTTAAAATACAGATGGAGCGTGAGAAGGCAAAATCTAATTCCAGTGCCTTGTGCTTAAACAAAGGAGACTACAAAAGGATGAGGGAGGAGTTGGCTAAGGTAGACCGGGAGCAAAAACTTTATGGTGGACAATTGAGGAACAGTGGAGGACTTTCAAAACGATTTTTCACAGTGCTCAGCAAAAGTATATACCAGTGATAAGGAAGAACTGTCGGAAAAGAGATAATCAGCCATGGATATCTAAGGAAATAAAGGAGGGTATCAAATTGAAAGAAAGTGCATACAAAGTGGCAAAGATTGGACAGAAACTAGAGGATTGGGAAATCTTTAAAGGTCAACAGAAAGCCATGAAAAAAGCTATAAAGAAAAGTAAGATGGATTATGAAAGTAAACTAGCTCAGAATATAAAAACAGATAGCAAAAGTTTCTAAAATATATAAAACAAGAAAGAGTGGCTAAAGTAAGCATTGGTACTTTAGAGGATGAGACCGGAAATGCAATAGCTGGAAATGAGGAAATAGCCGAGGGATTGAACAGGTATTTTGTGTCGGTCTTGACGTAGAAGACACAAATAACATGCCAAAAATTGATGATAAGAAGGCTATGGCAGATGAGGACCTAGAAACTACCATTATCACTAAAGAGGTAGTGTTGGGCAAGCTAATGGGACTAAAGGTAGACAAGTCTCATGGCCCTGATGGAATGCATCCCAGGGTACTAAAAGCGATGACGGGGGAAATAGCAAATGCGCTAGAGGTAATTTACCGAAATTCGCTGGACTCTGGGGCGGTTCCCGCAGTTTGGAAAACAGCAAATGTGATGCCACTGTTTAAAAGAGGAGGTAGACAAAAGGCGGGTAACTATAAGCTGGTTAGCTTAACTTCTGTTGTAGGGAAAATGCTTGAATCTATCATCAAGGAAGAAATAGTGAGACATCTGAAGACGCAGCATGGGGTCATGAAGGGCAGGTCATGTTTGACTAATTTGGTGGAATTCTTTGAGGACGTTACATGTGCGGTGGACAACAGGGAACCAGTGGATGTGGTGTATCTGGATTTCCAGAAGGCATTTGACAAGGTGCTGCACCAAAGGCTGCTGCATAAGATAAAGGTGCACGGTGTTATGGGTAATGTACTAGCATGGATAGAGGATTGGTTAACTAACAGAAAGCAAAGAGTGGGGATAACCGGGTGGCGATCAGTGACTAGTGGTGTGCCTCAGGGTTCAGTGTTGGGGCTGCAAACATTTATAATATCCATAGATGATTTGGAGTTGGGGACCAAGTGTAGTGTGTCAAAATTCGCAGATGACACTAAGATGAGTGGTTGAGTAAAGTGTGCAGAGGACGCTGAAATTCTGCAAAGGGATATAGATAGTCTAATTGAGTGGGCAAGGGTCTGGCAGATGAAGTACAATGTTGGGAAATGTGAGGTCATCCATTCTGGTACGAATAACAGCAAAATGGACTATTATTTAAATTGTAAAAAATTGAAGCATGCTGCTGTGCAGAGGGACCTGGGTATCCTTGTGCATGAGTCGCAAAAAGTTTGTTTGCAGGTGCAGCAGGTAATTAAGAAGGCAAATGGAATTTTGTCCTTCAGTGCGAGAGGGATGGAGTTTAAAAACAGGGAAGTTATGTTGCAGATGTATAAGGTGCTGGTGAGGCCGCACCTGGAGTACTGTGTACAGTTTTGGTCTCCTTACTTGAGAAAGAATATACTGGCACTGGAGAGGGTGCAGAGGAGATTCACTAGGTTGATTCCGGAGTTGAGAGGGTTGGCTTATGAGGAGAGACTGAGTAGACTGGGGCTATACTCATTGGAATTCAGAAGAATGAGGGGAGATCTAAAAGAAACATGCAAGATTATAAGGGAATAGATAAGATAGAAGCAGGGAGGTTGTTTCCACTGGCAAGTAAAGACAGAACTAGAGGGCATGGCCTCAAAATAATGGGAAGCAGATTTAAGACAAGGAGTTGAGGAGGAACTTCTTCACCCAAAGGGTTGTGAATCTGTGGAATTTCCTGCCCAGTGAAGCAGTTGAGGCTATCTCATTGAATGTTTTTAAGGCAAGGATAGATAAATTTTTGAACAGTAAAGGAATTAAGGGTTATGGTGAGAGGGCGGGTAAATGGAGCTGAGTCCACGAAAAGATCAACCGTGATCTTATTGAATGGCAGAATCCTGATCACGGAGCCTGAGATTTTGGATCTGAAAATGAACCCGCATAACACGACTGATTAGTTCAGGCTGAAAAAGCTGAAGGTACGCAGCATGAGTTGTGGGAGCACGAGGTGAAAGAGTAGTAGTTGCTTGATGAAACTGGGAGTTGGGCCTTAGAGAAGCCTGGAGGCCGTAGTTGCTCAATGCTGCTGGAGGGACCTGGGGTTCAGAGAAACTCGAGGGTAGCAGCAGTCTTTAACTCAGTGTAGCCAGGGAACAATGTCACCTCAGTAAAGCCGAAGAGACGTCCGCTCAGTGCCTGCAGGGAATGGTAGATGTCTGCTCTGTGAAGCTGGCAGCGGTTTTCTGCTCAGAGCAGCTAGAGAGCCAGGATCGTGCCAGTGATTAGTTGCTGGCGTGCAGCCTTGTTAATCCAGTGGGACACAGCCCCAGATTAAGAGATTGAGTGGCTGGGCAGTGAAAAGTCATTGGGACAGCCAGAGTTGGAGCTGCTGCTAAGGGAAGTCAGTCTTTATATCCTCAATGAAGATGATCTGAAATCCCTCATGAGAAAGACAAAGACAGAGTTGAAAGAACTTTTGTGATTCACAGTGATCACTGACATCTGGGTGGGTTGCTGAGAAATTGGTGGGATCCATCTTTGTTGTGACTGCCATTTGCAGCTTGTGTTTGACCAGTTTACCTGATAATTTATTTTTATCTCATCTTAATTCTTGATGTTAATAATAAGATAAATTAGATTATAAGGTAAGTAGTATTGACTTTGCTTGTTGATTGTTGTGAGGTAAAATTTCTTCTGTTTGTTTAAAAACTGTGGACTTTTATAGCTATATTCACTTGATAAGTAACTGGGATTTCAAGTGTCACCTACTTTACAACAAGTTACTATATCCTAATTGGATCATAATACCTGGTAATGTGTGATGAGATAGGATTAATGACCTTATAGCAAAGGATACTCTATGTAAAAGTGATCATAACATGACAGAATTTCACATTTAGTTTGAGGGTGAAAAATGTGGGTGTGAAACAAGTATCTTCAACTTTAATAAAGGTAATTATTGGAATGAAGACAGATTTGGCAAAGTGGAACGGGAAAATAATTTAAAGGTAGAGAAACATTTACAGACATTTAAGGCAATATTTCATAATTCTCAACAAAGATTTGTTCCATTGGGAGATTCCAGAAAGGTCCTGACAAATAGGAAATGAAGGTCATCCACTTTTGGCCAAGAGCCAAAGGAGATTCCCCTTCTACTGATTAGAATGAACCTTTTTGTAACCGTACACCACATCTGGAGGTACAAAAGAGATACCATTATTGCTGATTTGGCAACAGAAGAACTGATTATGTTAGGAAAAACAGTTTAAACTATTTATATTTGTATTATGGGTATTAGAAACAAAGGAGGTGATCTTACCAAAAAAATTCTAAATGCTGAATGAGCTCGAAAACGGGAAAGAATCACGTTCATTTTTGGGCAAGCTCTCAGACATTATCTAATGTCACTTAGAGATAAAATGAGGCAAAGTGTAATTCTCATCAGGAGGGGGAGTGGACAAAGTTGATTCAGGCTGGGAAGCTGGCTGCTGACTGCTAAAGGGTGGCATTGCGCATGCACCTGATCTCTCAATGCACTATGGACTGTATTTTACCGTCCTGCCCATTGTGGAAATCATAGTTGGTGGGACACGGATCATGAAAAGGTCCGTTGACCTTGGGCGGGGTTTTATGACTTAAGGCACTGCCACCAGGCCCCTCCCCCTGCCCAACCCTGACTCCTGACCAGGCCATCAATCTGGTCCCCGTTGCTGGGGACCATACATGATCCTTGCTGGTTAGGAGCAACACCGGTGAGGTCATTAAGGCATACGAGTCCAGATGATTATGCCCCAGGCTCACTAATAATATGTAAATTTAGATTTAAATATTAAAAGCAGCTTTGCCAGACGCAAGGCTGACTACACTGACAATTCAGGGCCAGTATGATCATGAGGCAAGAAACAAGTTAGTAAGATTGCCACCAAAGTATATGCTTAAGTTCAAATTTATGTTTTTGTGTTAAGGAAGGGAAAGTTTCATTTTAAACTTTTGCCTGCATTGTAATGAAGGGTTTGCAATGTAGAAGCAAATACAAGCTTTAAAAAGTACTAAGCCGTTGCCCAGCAACCAGAGGCTCATATTGAAAAACAGAAGCAGTTTGAGCTCAGTTGAGCTCAATTGAGAAGAAAGCAGCTTTCACAGATGCTACCAGTACAGGCAGGTCAATAAAGGGCCTAAAAACATAAAGTTCCAGAAAGAGGTATCCCAGGAAGACTGAAGTTAAAGGGACCAAGGACAGGAATTTAAACAAGGTATGTTCACTGAAGTCAAAGAAAGAGGCTGAGAGAGGACCTAGTTAAAGACAGACCTGCAAGATGCAGACATGGAGACGTTGGCTTGCAAGAAATCGTGGTGGTGGATGGAAAATTTTCAGACAGGAGACCAGTTACCAGCGGTGTACCACAGGGATCAGTGCTGGGTCCTCTGCTATTTGTGATTTTTATCAATGACTTGGAGGAGGTGACTGAAGGGTGGGTCAGTAAATTTGCTGATGACACCAAGATTGGTGGAGTAGTGGATGAGTAGCTGTTGTAGGCTGTTGTAGGCTGCAAAGAGACATTGATAGGATGCAGAGCTGGGCCGAAAAATGGCAGATGGAGTTTAACACTGATAAGTGCGAGGTGATTCATTTTGGTAGGACAAATTTGAATGCGAATACAGGGTCAATGGCAGGGTTCTGAGGAATGTGGAGGAACAGAGCGATCTAGGGGTTCATATCCACAGATCTCTGAAGGTTGCCACTCAAGTGGATAGAGCCGTGAAGAAGACCTATAGTGTGTTAGCGTTTATTAACAGGGGGTTTGAGTTTAAGAGCCGTTGGGTTATGCTGCAACTGTACAGGACCTTGGTAAGACCACATTTGGAATATTGTGTGCAGTTCTGGTCACCTCACTATAAGGAGGATGTGGAAGCATTGGAAAGAGTGCAGAGGAGATTTACCAGGATGCTGCCTGGTTTGGAGGGTAGGTCTTATGAGGAAAGGTTGAGGGAGCTAGGGCTTTTCTCTTTAGAGCGGAGAAGGATGAGAGGCGACTTAATAGAGGTTTATAAGATGATGAGGGGGATAGATAGAGTGGACTTTCAGAGACTATTTCCTTGGGTGGATGTAGCTGTTACTAGGGGGCATAACTATAAGGTTCATGGTGGGAGATGTAGGAGGGATGTCCAAGGTAGGTTCTTTACTCAGAGTGGTTGGGGTGTGGAATGGACTGCCTGCTGTGATAGTGGAGTCGGATAATTTAGGAACTTTCAAGCGGTTATTGGATAGGCACATGGAGCACACCAGAATATTAGGGAGTGGTTGATCATGGTTTCGGACAAAGCTCGGCACAACATCGAGGGCCGAAGGGCCTGTACTGTTCTATGTTCAAGAAGCTAGATATCTGAAGTAATCCTAAGGTAGGTGACACCTTCATACAACCTGTGAAACAATGGTGTTCTATTGGTGTGGCTGGGTACGTGAGAAATTGTGTGGAAGCTTGAATGCATGTGGTGATCCACAGCAAGGGAATACCAAAAGTTCATAAGATATAGCAGCAGAATTAGGCCATTTGGCCCATCGAGTATGCTCAAAGGAGAGGTTGAAATTTTGGATGTGGATTCTTGATGAAGACATCTGAGAGAAAGCCTTTAGTGGGAAAAGATTCCAAAGGGTGTCCTTCGAGAGTGATGATTGGAATCCCTTGTGGAAGTCACAGTTCCAATGAGACCAGTTGGCTCAGTGTAATAAGCATCTGGGGGTGGGATTTGATGATAAATCCACAGGAGTTGTTTTGGGTAGCATCTAGAACATAGAACAGTACAGCACAGAACAGGCCCTTCGGCCCACGATGTTGTGCCGAGCTTTATCTGAAACCAAGATCAAGCTATCCCACTCCCTATCATCCTGGTGTGCTCCATGTGCCTATCCAATAACCGCTTAAATGTTCCTAAAGTGTCTGACTCCACTATCACTGCAGGCAGTCCATTCCACACCCCAACCACTCTCTGCGTAAAGAACCTACCTCTGATATCCTTCCTATATCTCCCACCATGAACCCTATAGTTACGCCCCCTTGTAATAGCTCCATCCACCCGAGGAAATAGTCTTTGAACGTTCACTCTATCTATCCCCTTCATCATTTTATAAACCTCTATTAAGTCTCCCCTCAGCCTCCTCCGCTCCAGAGAGAACAGCCCTAGCTCCCTCAACCTTTCCTCATAAGACCTACCCTCCAAACCAGGCAGCATCCTGTTAAATCTCCTCTGCACTCTTCCCAGCGCTTCCACATCCTTCTTATAGCAAGGTGACCAGAACTGCACACAATATTCCAAATGTGGTCTCACCAAGGTCCTGTACAGTTGCAGCATAACCCCACGGCTCTTAAACTCCAACCCCCTGTTAATAAAAGCTAACACACTATAGGCCTTCTTCACAGCTCTATCCACTTGACTGGCAACCTTTAGAGATCTGTGGATATGGACCCCAAGATCTCTCTGTTCCTCCACAGTCTTCAGAACCCTACCTTTGATCCTGTAATCCACATTTAAATTAGTCCTGCCAAAATGAATCACCTCACATTTATCAGGGTTAAACTCCATTTTCCATTCACTTGATTTCAGAGTGTGGTGTGTTTGACCACATTTCACCTGTTGGTTTACTTGGATTGTGTACTTACTGAGAACATTAGAGTATAAGATATATTTTGTAACTTGTAACACTTGCAGGTGATACTCTTCCCTTGTGCTTGCTGCCCTTGACCCTCAAGGCGGTTGAGTTTGCAGGTTTTGAAACGGTTATTGAAAGAGCCTTGGCAATTTGCTGTGGTGCATTTCGTAGATGGTACACACTGCAGCCATAGTTGGAGGACATAAATGATTACTGTTGCGAATGGTATGCCAATCAAACACCGTGCTCTGTTCCAGTTGGTGTCAAGCTTCTTGACTGTTTTTATTGTTGTTCTCGTCAAGTGGCAAAAATATTCCATCACATCTCTGACTCGTGCCTTGTAGATGATGAAAGGCTTTGGAGAGCCAAGGGCTGCTGAGTTACTGACCACCAAATACCCAGTCTCTGAACTGTTCTTATAGCAATAATATTTAGGTGGTTGGCCCAGTTAAGCTTTTGGTCAATGGTGAACCCTGTGGCATTCAGCAGTGGTAATGCCACTGAATGTCAAGGTGAGGTGGTTCAATCCTCTCTTCTTGGAGATGGTGGTTTCCTGGCATTGTTATGATGTGGATGTGATGTGCCACTTACCAGCTCAAGCCTGAATGCTGTTGGGGTCTGCAGGCACACACTGTTTCAGTAACTGAGGAGTTACAAATAGAACTGAATCATTGTGTTATCATCAATGAATATCCCCACTTCTGATCTTGTGATGGAAGGAAGATTATTGATGGAATAGCTGAAGATTGTTGAGCCTAGGACACTACCGTGAGGAACGCCTGAACTAAGGTGATTGGCCTGCAACACCCACAACCGTCTTCCTTTGCTAGAGGTATTACTCCAGCCAGCGGAGAGCTTCCCGCAATTTCTATTGATTTCAATTTTACTCGGGCTCTTTGATCCTAAATGGCAAAATAGTGCCTTGATGTCAAGAGCAGTCACTCTCATGTCACTTCTGGAATTCAGCTGTAATGCAATCAGGAGTCATGTGATCCTGGCAAAACCCAAATAGCTTGGCTAGATGTTGCTTGGTGTTGAGTGTCCTGCGAGAACAATCCTTCATGGACTCTGCTAGGGTTGCCAATTGTGATTTAAAAGTATTCTAAAAGCAAATTGCTGCGTGTGGATGCTGGAAATCTGAAATAAATCAGATACTGCTGGAAAAACACAGCTGCTCTGGCAGCACCTGTGCATAGAAACAGAGTTCTGATCAAAATGACCCTCCTACATCATATCACAACACTTGTCCCATGCGGCGACCAACACATCCTTATGACTTACTTACTGCCTTCCTACCACTGGAAAGTAAAAAGACTCATTACCCAATTGGAATGCACTGCACTGTCAGCAAACAGCCCTTTCCCCTCTATTTTCAATATTTTTATATCTGTTAAATGTCCCTATATTTCCAGGGTTGCTCACAGCAGTGTGCTGGAGATTGATCTTAAATTCCTGGAGACTCCAGGACAATCCTGGAGGGCTCCGAGCTCTACGCTTCTCGGCATTTTGGCTAAGATCAAGGGTTCGATCAAGTCCAAGTTGGGATGTGGTGGTTTGGATCTTGTGGATTCAATTGGACTTTGAATTTGGTTTTGGGAGCAAGCAAAGAATGGATTCGAGTCCGGCAAGAGCCACTCTGACCATTTGCTTTGTAATTTTAAAACTGCATGACTTGCAGAGCACAGAACCTTTTGAGGACTCAAGCCCGAACGGAAGCGACCAATTACTAAAAAGGAAATATAGGTGAAAATAAGTATGCCATTTAACCGCGCGATTTCACCCCACTGCAAAAGAATTCTGGCAGCGTGGGATAGCCGACTTGGTGGCTAGTTTTCTAATGCCGTCGAGTTCGTAATTTAATTTTACTCGAATCAGTGACAGGCGCAGACACTAATATCGGGCAGGTCGTTTCATTTGAACTATTTGCAAGCAATGCGAAACTTTCTAAATGTGGAGGAGGGAGGTCATTACTTTAAAAACTCCGACTGCCCAAACTGCGCGCGACTAGATGGAACAAAATAGAGCACTTCGGCGATGTTTTACCCATTCGGATCAAATGCTCGTCTAACGTATGACATTTATGAAAGAAAAAGGTTTTAAATTATCGAATCTATTTTACCCGAGATGAAGTTGGTTCGGAGGAAGGTCTCTCGCGCCTAACGGTCGCCGCCCCGGCTCGCGCTCTCTCTCCCTCGCGCGCTCGTTCCCTCCAACGACATTCGGCGGCTTCAAATTGCAGCAGGTAAAATAAAAGCGGATTTTACAATAAACAACTCTTTTATATATCGGGCGAAAGGGGGAACAGAAGGAGGACAAACCGAGTGATAATTGACAGCTTATCCCACCCGCTGCCAACTATTGACACCGCGCCGCTTGGCCTTTTTTTGTGGCCAAGGACAAAGGTCTGAAAGACTAGAGATTATAAATTAGGGTCAGTGTCTTAAGGTGCAGCCCATAGAAGTCAGGCTTAAGAATTAGAGATCGGTGTCAAGAGTTGGGGTTATTGTTTTTTTAAAAGTTTGTTTTATTAGTGTCACAAGTTGGCTTATGTTAATGAAGTTACTGTGAAAATCCCCTAGTCGCCACACTCCAGTGCCTGTTTGGGTACACTGAGGGAGAATTTAACATGGCCAGCGCACCAAACCGGCACGTCTTTCAGACTGTGGGGGCAAACCGGAGCACACGGAGGAAACCCACGCAGGCACGGGGAGAATGCGCAAACTCCGCACAGACAGCGACCTAAGCCGGGAATCGAATCCACATCCCTGGCACTGTGCGGCAGCGCTGCTAACCACTCTGCTGCCATGCCGCCCCCGTGTAGGGGTTAGGGGAAACATTTGGGGTTGAGAAACCCGTGGGGGTAAGTGATGATGTTTGGTTGATGTGGCTGGATTGGGGGTTGGAATATTAGCCATGGGGAAAGGATTTCAGCTACACTAGGATTGGGGAATCGAGCATTACGGTTGGGCTAAGTATTGTGCCATAGCCCATTGTGATTGAGAGTTAGGTCTGGTTAAGGATTAGGGGCTTTGAGTTGAGTAGGGGAGGATGGCTTATTTGTAGGGGAGGAGGGCTTATTTACAGCATTTGGCTTGAGATGAGAGCTAAATTGCCTAAAGATTTGGTTTTAAGATTGGCATTTAGGATGTTGAGGCTGGGGTAATTAATCATTGAAAGTTACAATTGGGAATAACAGGGTTAAGGCAACAATTCAGCTGTTGGAGTTTGTGGTTCAAACTGGGGACCACCGTTAATGTTGCCATTGCGCTCCTGCTTTCTGGGTCCAGGAAGGGTTGCTCAGCTCCTTCGCTACATCAGAGGATTTGATTCTGAGGTAGATATTATAACATGGTTTTCTGAAGTGATGTGGCCACTAAACTCTTCAAATATTTATTATTGATGGTTTTGCAGGTCTCTATGAATTTTGGAGACAGTGCGGAGTTTTAGGAAGATGTTCAATTGGGTGTCAAAAGTATTGTTCCATCGAAATGTAAGTATAAATAACACTGGCCATGTAAAAGACATTTGCTCAAAAAAGTCCATGAGCTAAGAATTTGTATGTAGGCCCCTTTTAATTTGAGTGGTTCAATTTAAAAATAACCTAGCAGTCCAGCTTTAGACTTAAACAAGATAATTGCAAAACAGCTGTTGGAAGTTACTTAAGTGAACATGATAAAGTTATTATCTAAAAAACAGAATTTTATGATTATTTTGAAAGGACAGACAAAAAAGAAAAGGTTGCAGTGTTGCATTGCTGGTTAGAGAGGAAATTCACACAATAATGAGCAAGGATATTAGCTTTGATGATGCTAATATTTATACCTGTTATCATCTTATATACCTAAATGAGATATCCTCATTCTTCTAAACTTTAAAGAGTATCAATCTAAACTGCTCAATCTCTCTTCATAAGATAAACCCCTCATCTCTGAATCAATCTAGTGAACTTCCTATGAACTACAACCTTCCTCAAATAAGGGGACCAAAACTGTACACAGTACACTAGATGTAATCTCACCAATGCCTTGTATAGTTGCAGCAACATTTCCTTGCTTTTAAACTCTATTCCTTTGGCTATAAATGCCAAATTCCCATTTGCTTTCCTTATTACCTCAATACCAACCATATGCAACTCATGCACAAGAACACCTAGTTCCTTCTGCACCAAGGCACCCCAAAGTCTCTCTCCATTTAGATAAGTTACCTTTCCATTTTTCTGACCAAAATGCATAACCTCACACTTAACCATCTGTCACATTTTGGTCTACTAACCTAACCTATCTATATCCATTTGTCAAGTTGTGATTTCTTCATTACAACTTACTATCCCACTTATTATTTTAGTGTCATCTGCAAATTTGGCTTTTGTATCTTCTATCCCTGTATCCAAGTCATTAATATAGATTATAAATAGTTTGGGCCCAAGGAATGAACCCTGTAGCACCCCACTTGTTACATCTTGCCAATCAGAAAAAGACCCATTTATCCTGACTCTCTGCCTTCTGCCAGTTAGTCAGTCTTCTATTCAAGCTAATAAATTACCCCTAACCCCATGTTATCTTACCTTATGGGCAGCACCTTATCAAAGGCCTTCGTGAAATCCAGATGTACTCCATCTACAGAATCCCCATGATCTCCTTGGCTTATATCTTCAAAGAACTCTAGAAAATTAGTCAAGAGCTGAGCTACTCGCCACAGGATTCCAAGTCTTTGACCGGCTCTGGTAGCCACAGTATATGGCTAGTCCAGTTCAGTTTCTGGTCAATGTTAACCTCCAGGATGTTGATAGTGGGGAATTCAGCGATTGTAATATCGGATGTCAAGGGGTGATGGTTAGATCCTCTCTTTTTGGAGATGGTCATTGCTTGGGACTTGTGTGGCGGGAATGTTACTTGCCACTTGTCAGCCCAAGCCTGGATATTGTCCAGAACTTGCTGCATTTGGACTGGACTGCATCAGTATCTGACGAGTTGCGAATGACACTGAACTTTGTGCAATCACCAATGAACATCCTCACTTCTGACCTTATGATGGTCATTGACGAAGCAGCTGAAGATGGTTCGGCCTGAGCCACCACCCTGAGGAACTCCTGCAGTGATGTCCTGGAGCTGAGATATTTGACCTCCAATCACCATAGCCATCTTCATTAGTGCCAGGTATGATTCTAACCAACAGAGGGTTTTCCCCGATTCCCGTTTACTCCAGTTTTGCTTGGACTCCTTGATGCCATGCTCAGTCAAATGGTGCCTTGATGTCAAGGGCAGTCACTCTCACCACACTTCTGGCATTCAGCGGGAAGGACGTTTGAACCAAAGTTGTAATGAGGTAAGGAGTTGAGTGACCCTGGCAGAACCAAACTGAGTGTCCATGAGCAGATGATTCCTGAGTGGGTGCCACTTGATAACTTTTGATGACCCCTTCCATCATTTAACTGATGATCCAGAGTAGACTGATGGGGCAGTAATTTGACGGGTTCGATTTGTTCTGTTTCTTGTGTACAGGACATACCTGGCCAATTTTCTACATTGTTGGGTAGATGCCAGTGTTGGCATCTGGAATAGCTTGGCTAGGGGTGCAGCTGAAGACTGATATCTTTGATGCTGGGGTCCTCCAGAGGAGGCCGAAATGGATCATCTATTCGGCACTTCTGGCTGAAGATTGCTTCAGCCTTATCTCTTGCACTGATGTGCTGGGCTCCTCCATCATTGAGGATGGGGATATTTGTGGAGCCTCCTCCTCCAGTGAGTTGTTTAATTGCCCACCACCATTTGCGGCTGGATGTGGCAGAACTGCAGAGCTTAGGACTGATTTGTTAGTTGTGGGATTGCTTAGCTCTCTCTATTACTTTGCTGCTTATGCTGTTTGGCACGCAAGTGATCCTGTTTTGTAGCTCCACCAGATTGACACCTCATTTTTAGGTGAGTCCTGGTGTTGCTCCTGGCATGCCTACCTGCAGCCTATATTGACAGTAAGAAGTCTCACAACACCAGGTTAAAGTCCAACAGGTTTATTTGGTAGCAAATAGCATAAGCTTTCGGAGCACAGCTCCTTCGTCAGATGGAGTGGAAATCTGTTCTCCAACAGTGCACAGACACAGAAATCAAGTTACAGAATACTAATTAGAATGCAAATCTCTACAGCCAGCCAGGTCTTAAAGGTACAGATAATGTGGGTGGAGGGAGCATTCAACACAGGTTAAAGAGATGTGTATTGTCTCCAGACAGAACAGCTAGTGAGATTCTACAAGCCCAGGAGGCAAGCTGTGGGGGTTACTGATAATGTGACATAAATCCAACATCCCGGTTTAGGCCATCCTCATGTGTGCGGAACTTGGCTATCAGTTTCTGCTCAGCGACTCTGCGCTGTCGTGTGTCGTGAAGGCCGCCTTGGAGAACGCTTACCTGAAGATCCAAGGCTGAATGCCCATGACTGCTGAAGTGCTCCCCCACAGGAAGAGAACAGTTTTGCCTGGTGATTGTCGAGCGGTGTTCATTCATCCATTGTCGTAGCGTCTGCATGGTTTCCCCAATGTACCATGCCTCGGGACATCCTTTCCTGCAGCGTATCAGGTAGACAACGTTGGCCGAGTTGCAAGAGTAGGTACCGTGTACCTGGTAGATGGTGTTCTCACGTGAGATGATGGCATCCGTGTCGATGATCCGGCACGTCTTGCAGAGGTTGCTGTGGCAGGGTTGTGTGGTGTCGTGGTCACTGTTCTCCTGAAGGCTGGGTAGTTTGCCTATATGGAACCAGGGCTGATCCCCTGGCTTGGTGGTAATGATAGAATGGGGTATATGCTGGGTTGGAGATTGTGGTTAACTACTATTCTGTTGTTGCTGGTAGCCCACAGTGCCTCATTGGTGCCGAGTTTTGAACTGCTAGATCTGTTCAAAGTCTATCCCATTTAGCCCAATAGTAATGCCGCACAACATGATGGAGGGCATCGTCAATGTGAAGACGTGACATTGTCTCCACAAGGACTGCGCGGTAGTCACTCCCACTGATGCTGTCATCGACAGATCCATCTGTGGTAGGCAGATTGGTGAGGATATGAGGACTTGTTGTTTGCCTCACCAACTGCCACAGTCCCAGTCTAGCAGCTTATGTCCTTTAGGATCTGACCAGTTCAGTCTGTGGGTATTACCGACCCACACTTGGGACGTAGAAGTCCCTCACTGAGAGTACTACCCTACAGTACCGCTTGCCACCCTCGATGCTTCCTCCAAGTGGAGTCCAACATGGAAGAGTACTGATCCATCAGTTAAGGGGGAATGGTACGTGATAATAAGCAGGAGGTTTCCTTGCCCATGTTTGACCTGGTGCCATGAGATTTCATGGGGTCCAGGGTAGTTGCAGGAATGATGTTCCCAATGACGGAGGAGTCCAGAACTAGGGGTCGTAGTCTGAGGATACATTTAGGACTGAGTTAAGAGAAATTTCCTCACCCGGAGAGTGGTGAGCTGTGGATTTCTGTACCACAGAAAGCAGTTGAGGCCAAAATATTGTATGTTTTCAAAGAGTTAGATATAGCTCTTGGGGCTAAAGGGATCAAAGGATATGGCGGAAAAGTGGGGGAACGGGTTACTAAGTTTTGATGATCAGCCATGATCCTAATGAATGGTGGAGCAGGCTCGAAGGGCTGAATTGCCGACTCCTGCTTTTCATGTTTTTACAGATGCAATGATTAAAATACAGTTTAAGGAAAAAAATCTTAAAAATGAGATTTCAAATCAGTCTTTGTCAAGTATTATTGTGGGCCTGTTGCTTGAGTTCCAGTTTTTCGGAGTGAAGAAGTTTAGCAACCGTGATGGCTACCACAGTCGACTAGTCAATGTTTGTCGTTTTCATATGGACTCAGCAGGTTTTTAGGGAAAGAGAAGATTTCCTATTCCTTACGAATTCTGTGGTTACAGATTCTCTGGACTCTTGGTAGAACAGCAGCTGATTTCTCAATAGCTTCCTCTTTGTCCTTCCTTGGCCAAGAACCCTCTGATGTTTGAAGTCCCTTCCTGTCCCTTGTTCCCTCAGGCATAAAAGGATTTTTCACACATTTTAGAAGATTTTAATCGATGTCAGTGGAGGAATCTTTGCATTTTTAATGACCATTCATAGTCAGCTTTAGAGACTAACAAGATTTTAATAAACACAGAAAGGTGCCATATCGTCTGTGCATGCTTCCATTTTGAAAAGTGCTTCTAATCTTGATGTAAAAGGTTGAAAACAGAAATGTACCTTTCATAATAGTTGTCCTTAAAGTCTGTAATATTATTACATGTTTGTAACAGGCATTGTCAACAGAGGTTTCCAAGAATAACCACTAACCCCTAGCCCAAACAGAGCAGTATTTATCCAACTCTAACATCATTACTTTAACCATCTGCAGAATAGACCCAGCAGAGAGGGTGGGACTGTAGTCTGTCAGGAGGGATTGTCTGTGGGAGTCCTCAACATTGACTCCAAACCTAGTGAAGTCTCAAGTCATTAGGTCAAACATGGACAAGCAACCTCCTGCTTATTGCCAACTACTACTGCCCTTCCAGAACTGATGAAATAGTAATACTCCATTTTGAATGTGCCTTTTAAGAAGCACTTAGGGTTGCTGCAAGGACACAGAATGTACTCTGGGTGGTGGGGCAGGAAGGCTCGCGTCCATCAAGATTGACTCAGTAGCACCATTAGCTGAATGACATGGCTGCCAGACTATGCTTGTGACAGTTAGTGAGAAAATCAGCGCAGGGTAAAAACCTAGATGACTTTGTCTGTCCAAATTACCTAGTAGAAGTGAGCAGCATGCAGTACTTGTGAAGAAGGGACCTTGTCTCCACTCTTGATGTTGGCCTCCGTTGTGTTGTGTGTCATATCACTGTGCTAAATGAAATAGATTATGAACAAACCTAGCAGCTCAAAAGTTGGATTTCATGAGACCATCAATAACCTCAGTCTGGCATATCCTTCACTCTACTATCATCTTCAAGCCATTATTCCTGTTTCAATAAAGAGTATAGACGAGTAAGCCAGCAACACAAGATGTACCTGAAAAATAGGGTGCCAACATGGTGATGCAGGATTGCATGCATGCTAAAAACCTGAAGCAGCCTGTGACAGAGCAAGCGAAGTGACCCCCTCAACCAACCAATTAAATTAAAGTTTTGCTATCCTGCTAAATTAGTTGTGAATGGTACCAAACAATTAAAACTACTGACACAGAGGTGGTGCCAAGAATGCCCCATCCTCAGTCATGGTATAACCCAGTCATCAGTGCAAAAGATTAGGCTGAAACGCTTCCAACGATTTTTGGTCAGAAGTGTTGAGTGGATGATCCACCTTGGTCTATTCCTGAGGTCCCCAGCATCACAGATGCCAGTGTTCAGGCAATACCGTTCATTTCACCTGGATGTCAAGAAACAGCTGAGCACAATGGACACAGCAAATGATGCAGATCCTGACGCTGAAAGGTTTGTAATGATGAACACTGTGCTCGGGACCTAGCCACAGCTCTGGGCAAGCCTTACCATGATCGCTACAATGCTCACATCTTCCTAACAAGTTGGAAAATTTTCTATTTATCACTTGTCCCCAAATATCAGGAAAAATCCAATTCAGCCAGTTACAATCCATTAGCCTACTCATTGGCAAAGTGATGGAATGTGTTATCAGTGCAATTAGGAACATTTACTCACCTTTTTATTCATAAAAGGGAGGAGCGCTGGAAGAATAAGGGAGGGGAGAATGAGGTTGGGTTGAAAAGAGAAGGGGGGAATGATGAGTAGAGGAGGATGAGGGAAACCTAAGGAGAGTGGATATTGTGAAAATTAGGCGGATGGGAGTCGGAGGGGTCTGAGGAAGGGACAATGATAGAAGAATAGTGAGCAGCAGAGGAGGAGAATGAGATGGGGAAAGGGGACGAATAAAACAAGGAGAAGGGGAAGAAAGGGAGGGGGAAGAGGAGGAGGAAAAATTAGAAGGGAGGAGACAGAATGGGCAGAGGAGGGTATAGAATGAGGGGACTAAGCGAAGGGAACATGAGAAGGGGGCAAGAGGTTATAAAGGTGGTTTTCAAATTTTCTCATAATTTTATGTTGTGCTCATGGTGCCATCTACAAGTGCAATACCCATTGGAATGTACCATCAATCTAGGTTTTGAAATGCATCACAGATTACAACCAAATATATTTAATAATTTTGTATGTTATTATAGAAAAATATCCTTCATTTTTTCTGCCTTGCAGCTTTGATATTTTTACTCAATTTATAGGTGGATGACAGTGACAGCACCCTACCTACCATTGATAAGCATGGACAAAATGAACTTCACATGGTAAGATTTGCAGTACCTTATTTTATTGTAGTTAAACTGAATTGTTGATATGATTTTAATTCCTGGGTGTTATTAGTAAATGGTTTCTATCTTAAGAATTTCAAATAGCAGAATAAGTACTTACTATGCCTTTAGGATACCACTGTACTGTTTGAATTTCAAATTTTGAGTATTTATACAAACCTAGAATTATGCTACAAGAACTTACAAACATACAAAGAAGGAGCAGAAGTCAGCTACTTGGCCTTGAGCTTGCTCTGCCATTCATAAGACCGTGGCTGATCTGATTGTAACTTCAACTCCACATTGCTGCCTACCCCTTAATCAGAGTCTGCCTTAAAAATATTCAGACTTTTTAAAGAAGGGAGTTCCAAAAACTCTCAATCCTCTGAGGAAAAATAGTTCTCCTCATCTCTATCTTAAATGGGCAACCACTTATCTTTGAACAGTGATTCTTAATACTGGATTATTCCACAAGAGGAAACATCCCCTCCACATCAATCCTGTCATGACCCCTCTGGATGGTAAATGTTTCTATCAAGTCACCTCTTGTTCTTCCAAATTCCAGCAGCTATAAGCTTAAACTGTGCAACATTTCTTCCTAAGCCAACCCTTCCATTCCAGATATTAGTCTAGTATACGTTCTCTGAACTGTTTCCAGTGCATTTTGTTACGATCCCAGCTGATACTACTGGATAAATCAGATCCCAGGATAGAAGTGAGCTTGATAGATCCTAACTTTTATGTTTTATTGAAAAACATATCATAGAAACTACCAATGTACTTTTTAACAAAATAATAAAACATTTATTAAACAAGACAAGATGAAGTATACTACTCCTTTACTTCAACTATACCGTTACAGTTCTTAGAAACATGGGAAGTTGGCCATTTGGCTCATTATGCCTGCTCCATCATTCAGGGTGATGGTAGCTGATCTTCTATCTCAATGCCATACACTTGCTCCCGCTTCATATCCCTTGATGCCTTCCCAATTTCTTTCTTAAACACATTCAGTGACTTGGCTTCACAGCGTCATGGTAGAAAATTCTTCAGGCATACAGATTCATAAGGATAACACAAGTGACATCTGTTCTACTTGAAATATTTTCAGTATGTACACAATCCATGGAAAACAAAAGGTGAACATGGTTAGACATACCACAACTGTGAAACCAAGTGGCAGATGCCACCCATAACAACTTCTATGGATTTCCATGACTGTTGCCACCTCCCCACCGATGCTTGTCAAACTGTGAGCCAACTAGTCTCACTGGAACTCTGTCTTTCACATAAGTTTTCAGTCTCCACTCTTGAAGAACACACCTTGGAATCTTCACCCAAATGACATTTTCTCTTGGATGTCTTTCCTAAGGATCCATCTTCAGGGTTTCTCTTGGAATATAAGCTCCCTGATTTAGATTATAATTGCCTGTTCAATCAGGGAGCCTTACCTGTATATAAATATGAGAGCGTCAGGTCCACTGGCACTCCTAATTCAAACTTTGTACCTGAAGCACTCTAAGAGGGGAATAGATTTTTGTAAATAAAGGGAACCTAGTGAAAGGTGTATTTCATTTAGTTTGTTTTTTCCCTTCTGGTTTCCCTCATTTTCTTTGCTTTCAAATGGCAGCTGCCATTTATACCTCCTTTTCTATATGTGACTCATTACCACTTCCTTTGGTCTTGCAACACAACTTTTGTCATTTGATCTCTACCGCCTTCTTAGATTGATCTTCTCTTTTGTTTTCCTTCCCATCCCCTCCCATTCATTTGCTCACATTTCTAACTTTTCCCAGTCTTGAACCATTTGCTCTATTTCTCTCCCCACAGATGCTGCCAGACCTGCTGATTATTTCCAACAAATTTTGTTTTTTTAAGTTTTATAAAATTGCTTGTCTGGGGGGGAAACTATCTGCCAAGATCCAAGTTGGAAATTGGGGCACAGAAATCAGTTTGTTCAGCAAGCTATCTATCACGTGCAATTTTGGAAAGAATGTCCTTGCTGGTTTTCCTATCTGAATTTCCAATTTAGTGGAGAAAGCTCCTTTCTGGGAGTGCAAATTTGTAGGTGAATTATGAGTCTGGTCAGAAAAGTTGTCACTTAATTAAATATCATCTGTATATGACTGGGATTGAATTATTTTGTATTCTAGCAACGTGTTCTCAGTAGCACCAATTAGATATGTGTAAATTTATACAGTACAAGATATTAACGAAAACAACTGTAGAAACATTTTTCGTTCTCATTATTGATCAGAATGGCATGAACAATGACAGAATGTAGCCCTTTATAATATGCAGTTCGCAAACAGAATTTCAACATTTAAGCATACTGCTCCAGAGAAGTTAATTTACATATAGTATGTGTGCATCATTATAGAATACTGGTAAATATTGCTAATTGTTTTTGGATGCTGCATGCATAACAAAAGTTTAGAATTTGCACTTGTGTCTAAATTACTGATGTGGGCGAACATTTCTTGTCCATCCTTAATTGCCGTCGAAGTAAGCCATTTTAGAAGGCAGTTAAGGATCGACTACGTTACTGGGAATCACATGTAGGCCAGACCAGGCAAGGATGGTAGATTTCCTTCCTTAAAGAGCATCGATGAACCAGAAGAGCTTTTATGACAATCAATGATAGTTTCAATTCAATACTAGCTTCAATTCCAGATTTTATTATTTGGATTTGAACTCCACCAGCTGCCGTAGAGGGATTTGAATCCATGTGCCTCAAGCATTACCCTGCGCTTCTGGGTTACTATTCTAGTAACATTATGACTACGCCACCATCTGCCCAGAATTATGAGTTCTGTAAGAATTAAGCAGATTGAAATTGGTGTAACAATAACATTTTGTAAAGGATGGGAAACTATGAACTTTTTAAATGCAAAATTAACTTCAGCTTGATATTGTGCCATTGCATTTAAAATTTGTTTAATTAGTGTTTACTTTCAGGCTGCCCATTCCGGCACAGATGAGTTGGCATCTTTGCTGGCCACAATGAATTTTGATATCAACCAGGGTGACCACCAAGGAAGGACTGCTCTCCACATTGCTGCTGCTCTGAATAATTTGGAGGGCGTTGAGTTGTTATTGAAGAAAAGAGGTAATCCAAAAAAAGTTAACATGCTTGTTGGTGTCATTCATGTTACAAAATATTTTCTTCTCTTCTTTGAACTTCCAATTTTTGGCACAATTTTCTATTCAAATCAAATGATGTGAATGAAATGGAAAGGAAGATGTTTCCTTTACTAGTAGCCACTGTAAACATCAGGCACTGAGAATGGCCTGTGTTAGTCCCAACATTGTGCTTTTACCCCAGTTTCACAAAGGCATCCTTTATTCATGGAATTTATCTGCACCAGTCATCCTACTTTCCCAAATCCCATGTTTTTAGTCAGAGGGATGCAGACTGTACTGTGCTATTATGCTACATGGTTTCGGACTCTTGCAATAAAATGTTAATCCACCTGATTGAAAAATATAAGCATACAGTTGAGAATGTTCTTAAAAAGTAACCTACTAATTCACTTCAAGATGTGTAAATTTACAGCAGTTTATAGTCTCCAATTAGCAATACATTAAGTGGAATATTTCCATTCCCAGGACTTATTGCAATGCTGGGAAGAAAAACAACTGGCCTGGTGGGGGTACCCAGACGAGCACTCAGAACCTGCATGGACCAGGTGGCGGGGGTATTTGCAGACATTTTCAACCTCTCTCTACACCAATCTGAGGTCCCTATCTGCTTCAAGTAGACGACCATCATCCCAATATGAAAGAAAAACCAAGCAGCGTGCCTTAATGATTATCGTCCGGTGGCTCAGACATCCACCATTATGAAGTGCTTCCAAAGGTTGGCCATGGCACGAATCAATTCCAGCCTCCCGGAATGCCTGGATCTACTACAGTTCACCTACCACCGAAACAGGTCCACAGCAGATGTCATCTCTCTTGCCCTGCACTCAACCCTGGAACACTTGGATAACAAAGACACCTATGTCAGACTCCTATTTATTGACTACAGCTCAGCCTTCAACACCATTATTCCTACGAAACGCGTCTCCAAAATCCGTGGCCTGGGCCTCCGGCTCCTCCCTCTGTGACTGGATCCTGAACTTTCTAACCCAGAAACCACAATTAGTAAGGATAGGCAACAAAACCTCCTCCACGATCATCCTCAACATCGGTGCCCCACTACTATACTCCTTATACACCGATGACTGGGTGCCAAATTCCCTTCCAACTCGATTTTCAAGTTTGCTGACGACACCACCATAGTGGGTCGGATTTCACACACAATGATGAGACACAGTACAGGAATGAGATAGAGAGTCTGGTGAACTGGTGCAATGACAATCTCTCCCTCAATGTCAACAAAACAAAGGAGATTGTCATCCTCCTTCAGGAAGCGTGGAGAACATACCCCTGTCTACATCAACGGGGACGAAGTAGAAATTGTCAAAAGCTTCAAATTGTTAGGTGTCCAGATCACAACAACCTATCCTGGTCACCCTTTGGCGTCACTATAGTTAGGAAAGCCCACCAACACCTCTACTTCCTCAGAAGACGAAGGAAATTTGGCATGTCAGCTACGACTCTCACCATGTTTACAGATGCACCATAGAAAGCATTCTTTCTGGTTGTATCACAGCTTGGCATGGCTTCTGCTCTGCCCAAGGCCACAAGAAACTACAAAAGGTTGTGAATGTAGCCCAATCCATCACGCAAACCAGCCTTCCATCCATTGACTTTGTCTACATTTCCTTGGCAAAGCAGCCAGCATAATTAAGGACCCCACGACCCCGGACATTCTCTCTTCCACCTTCTTCCTTCGGGGAAAAAGATACAAAAGTCTGAGGTCACGTATCAACTAACTCGAGAACAGCTTCTTCCCTGCTGCCATCAGACTTTTGAATGGACCTACCTCTCACTATGTTGATCTTTCTCGACACCCTAGCTATGACTGTAACACTACATTCTGCACTCTCGTTTCCTTCTCTATGAATGTTATGCTTTGTCTATAGAGCGCACAAAAAACAATACTTTTCACTGTATACTAATCTATGTGACAAATCAAACCGAAAGGTGGCTCCTTTCCTGCTGGCTGTTATGGTGGATTTCCCTGCCAGGTATCTGCTTCTCCGCTCATTATATGTGCGTGAATGTGATGCATGTCGTATCTCATGGTGGATTAGGCTGGCGTTACCTCATCGGCTCGTACTTCAGTGCACCATATTTATGGGTGCCCTATTTAAAAGGCATCTGTGCACACATTCACTTTCGACTGCCCAGATTTGTTGGGGCAAACACAGGAATGGTCCCCAAAAGGAATAACCATCCAGCCCTAATGTTTGGCGACACCGCACTGATGGAACTTTTTCAGGCAGCCAAGGAATCGCAGGAGATGCTTCTGCCCCATGAGGGGAGCCAGGGATCCACCAACCTTGCCATCTAGGCCAGTGGGGATGTTGTCAGTTCAGTCAGCACCAATGCATTGCAGAAGAGAACAGCAATCTAGTGCAGGAAGACGAATGATCCCATCCACTCTGGCAGGGAAAGTAATCTTCTCCGAGCACTCGACCCTCTCTCTCGCAAGGCCTTCAGGCATTCGAAGGGTTACAATCCAGTTACAAACATCTCTTTGTCTACCAACACAAGGGTCATCACCATTCATTCTCTCACATTCACTTTTACATCTTCATCTCTTGACTGCTGAAGTGTTCCCCGATAGGAAGGGAACACTCCTACCTGGTGAATGTCGAGCGATGTCCATTCATCTGTTGTAGCGTCTGCATGGTCTCGCCAATGTACTATGCCTCGGGACATCCTTTCCTGCAGCATATGAGGAAGACAACGTTGGCTGAGTCGCAAGAGTATATACCGTGTACCTGGTGGATGGTGCTCTCACGTGAGATGATGGCATCTGTGTTGATGATCCGGCACGTCTTGCAGAGGTTGCTGTGGTGTGGTACATTGGCGGGACCATGCAGATGCTACGACAACGGATGAATGGACACCGCTCAACAATCACCAGGCAGGACTGTTCCCTTCCTGTCGGGGAACACTTCAGCATTCAGCCTCTGATCTTCGGGTAAGCGTTCTCCAAGGCGGCCTTCAAGACATGACAACGCAGAATCGCCAAGCAGAAACTGATAGCCAAGTTCCGCACACGTGAGGATGGCCTCAACCGGGATCTTGGGTCCATGTCACACTATCTGTAACCCCCACGGCTTGCCTAGGCTTGCAAAATCTCACTCACTGTCCTGGTTTGCGACAATTCACACCTCTTTAACCTGTGCTTAACCCTCGCTCCACTCACATTGTCTGTACTTGTAAAGATTGATTACCTGTTAAGACTCGCATTCCAACTATTATCTTGTAATTGAGTTTGAGTCTATATATGCCCAGTTTGTGAACCCAACTCCCAGTCACCTGATGAAGGAACAGCGCTCCGAAAGCTCGTGCTACTAAATAAACCTGTTGGACTTTAACCTGGTGTTGTGAGACTCCTTACTGTGCCTACCCCAGTCCAATGCCGGCATCTCCACATCATAAGATAAGAATCCATGGTGTTAGGGGTAGTATATGAGCATTGATAGAAGATTGGTCAACTAATAGAAGTCAGAGAGCTGGAATAAGAGGGGCATTTTCTGAATGGCAACCTATAACTAATGGAGTGCCACAGGGATCAATGCTGGGACCACAATTATTTACTATAAATATTAATGACTTGGACAAAGGAAATGTACTGTTGCCAACTTTGTCCACATACTTTGTCCATGTGGCCACATAGGTAGGGTGGTAAAGAAGGTATATGGCATGTTTGCCTTTATTGGTTGAGGCATTAAATGCAAGAGGCAGGATGTCATATTGCAGCTTTATAAAACTTTGGTTAGGCTGCACTTAGAGTATTGCATTAAATTCTGGTCACCACATTACAGGAAGGATATTCTATGTTCTATAAAGATCTAGGCAGGTTAAGTGAGTTGGCAAAAACTTGGTAGATGGAATATAATTTAGGAAAATGTGAAGTTATGCATTTTGGTAGGAAGAATAAAGGAGCTGAATATTCTTTAAATGGCGAAAGACTGCAGAAAGCTGCACCACAGAGTAATTTGGGGGTCCTCATGCATAAGGCTCAAAATTGGTATGCAAGTTCAGCAGGTAAGGCAAATGAAATGTTGGCCTTTATTTCAAAGGGAATGGAGTACAAAAATTGGGAAGTCTTGCTAAAACTGTACAAGGCACGAGTTAGACCACACCTGGAATACTATGAACAGTTTTGGTCCCCTTATCGAAGGAAAGCTTTACTAGCATTGGAACAGTCTAGAGAAGGTTCACTAGGTTGACCCTGGGTAAGGAGGGATTAAGTAGGTTGGGCCTGTACTCGATGGAGGCTAGAAGAATGAGAGGCGACCACATTGAGCCATATAGGATTTTTAGGGACCTCTACAGGCTAGATGCTGAGAGATTGTTTCCTCTTGTGAAAGAGTCTTGGACCACAGGGCATAATTTCAGTAAGGGATCGCCCATTTAAGACCGGGATGAAGAGAAATTTCTTCTTTCAGAGGGTAGTGAATCTGTGAATTATTTTCTGCAGAGGGCTGTAGAGGCTGGGTCTTTAAGTGTGTTCGAGGTTGATATAGACAGATTTTACATCAGTGAACATAGAACATAGAACAGTACAGCACAGAACAGGCCCTTCGGCCCACGATGTTGTGCCAAGCTTTATCTAAAACCAAGATCAAGCTATCCCACTCCCTATCATCCTGGTGTGCTCCATGTGCCTATCTAATAACCGCTTAAATGTTCCTAAAGTGTCTGACTCCACTATCACTGCAGGCAGTCCATTCCACACCCCAACCACTCTCTGCGTAAAGAATCTACCTCTGATATTCTTCCTATATCTCCCACCATGAGCCCTATAGTTACGCCCCCTTGTAATAGCTCCATCCATCCGAGGAAATAGTCTTTGAACGTTCACTCTATCTATCCCCTTCATCATTTTATAAACCTCTATTAAGTCTCCCCTCAGCCTCCTCCGCTCCAGAGAGAACAGCCCTAGCTCCCTCAACCTTTCCTCATAAGACCTACCCTCCAAACCAGGCAGCATCCTGGTAAATCTCCTCTGCACTCTTTCCAGCGCTTCCACATCCTCCTTATAGTGAGGTGACCAGAACTGCACACAATATTCCAAATGTGGTCTCACCAAGGTCCTGTACAGTTGCAGCATAACCCCACGGCTCTTAAACTCCAACCCCCTGTTAATAAAAGCTAACACACTATAGGCCTTCTTCACAGCTCTATCCACTTGAGTGGCAACCTTTAGAGATCTGTGGATATGGACCCAAGATCTCTCTGTTCCTCCACAGTCTTCAGAACCCTACCTTTGACCCTGTAATTCACATTTAAATTAGTCCTACCAAAATGAATCACCTCACATTTATCAGGGTTAAACGCCATTTGCCATTTTTCAGCCCAGCTTTGCATCCTATCTATGTCTCTTTGCAGCCTACAACAGCCCTCCACCTCATCCACTACTCCACCAATCTTGGTGTCATCAGCAAATTTACTGATCCACCCTTCAGCCCCCTCCTCTAAGTCATTAATAAAAACCACAAAGAGCAGAGGACCAAGCACTGATCCCTGTGGCACTCCGCTAGAAACCTGCCTCCAGTCCGAAAATTTTCCATCCACCACCACCCTCTGTCTTCGATCAGATAGCCAGTTACCTATCCAATCGGCCAACTTTCCCTCTATCCCACACCTCCTCACTTTCATCATAAGCCGACCATGGGGGACCTTATCAAACGCCTTACTAAAATCCATGTATATGACACCAACTGCCCTACCTTCATCAACACACTTAGTTACCTCCTCAAAAAATTCTATCAAATTTGTGATGCATGACTTGCCCTTCACGAATCCGTGCTGACTATCCCGGATTAATCCGCATCTTTCTAAATGGTCGTAAATCCCATCCCTAAGGACCTTTTCCATCAATTTACCAACCACTGAAGTAAGACTAACCGGTCTATAATTACCAGGGTCATTTCTATTCCCTTTCTTAAACAGAGGAACAACATTCGCCACTCTCCAGTCCTCTGGCACCATCCCCGTGGACAGTGAGGACCCAAAGATCAAAGCCAAAGGCTCTGCAATCTCATCCCTTGCCTCCCAAAGAATCCTAGGATATATTTCATCAGGCCCAGGGGACTTATCGACCTTCAGTTTATTCAAAACTGCCAGTACATCCTCCCTCCGAACATCTATTTCCTCTAGCCTATTAGCCTGTAACACCTTCTCTTCCTCAAAAACATGGCCCCTCTCCTTGGTGAACACTGAAGAAAAGTATTCATTCATCACCTCGCCTATCTCTACTGACTCCATACACAAGTTCCCACTACTGTCCTTGACCGGCCCTAACCTCACCCTGGTCATTCTTTTATTCCTCACATAAGAGCCCTTGGGGTTTCCCTTGATCCGACCTGCCAAGGACTTCTCATGTCCCCTCCTAGCTCTCCTAAGCCCCTTTTTCAGCTCATTCCTTGCTAACTTGTAACCCTCAATCGAGCCATCTGAACCTTGTTTCCTCATCCCTACATAAGCTTCCCTCTTCCTTTTCACAAGACATTCCACCTCTTTCGTGAACCATGGTTCCCTCACTCGGCCATTTCCTCCCTGCCTGACAGGGACATACCTATCAAGGACACCCAGTATTTGTTCGGACAGTTTCTGTTCCCATCTTATGCCCCCTAATTCTTGCCTAATCGCATCATAATTACCTCTCCCCCAATTGTAAACCTTGCCCTGCCGTACGGCCCTATCCCTCTCCATTGCAATAACAAAAGACACCGAACTGTGGTCACTATCTCCAAAGTGCTCTCCCACAACCAAATCTAACACTTGGCCCGGTTCATTTCCCAGTACCAAATCCAATGTGGCCTATTGTCGGCCTATCCACATATTGTGTCAGGAAATCCTCCTGTGAGGGAGGGAGTGAAAGGTTCTGAGAATAAGACTGGAAAGTGGAGTTGAGGATTATCATATTAGATCAGTCATGATCTCATTGGTGGATCAGACTTGTTGGGCCAAATGGCCTACTCCTACATCTTATGGTCTTCTGGCTCTAACAACATGGTGGTTGGGCATTGCACGTCTGAGACTTGTGTCAGAGAACCATATCATCTGGCTTCATGAGTATATGTTTTGCATTCTGGTTTATCCTCCTGATACTTCTGCACTGAAGACTGCTCATTGTGGATCTTAAAGATTTTAATAATGACCTGCATTGGAATCAATATCACTTGGTGCATGTTTCAGTGGTTTCCAGGTAATGCCTGTCAGGCTTAAGTATGGCTGACATTTTTGTTAATAGTCAGGGATCATATGGGCTCATGGCAGCCTGCAGCATCACTTCTCATCCACATGTACAGCTATACATCACCCCTACAATCATTCACAGTTCTCTACCTGTCGAGCTGTGGACCGAGATGACACTTAGTGATTGCTCAAATACCTGCTAAAGGGCAAAGACTGAGATATGAGGTTTGTATTAAGGTCACAGATTTTAGACTATTAAATGAGAGACTGCCACTCTAGCTGATCATCTGACTGGCGTGGCTTGATATAATCCCCAAGCCAGCTGTCTGATGAGCAATCAACATGATTATCTGACTGTTACAAAGTCCATAAGTGTGTCTGGCTTTCATGTAGAAATCTGAGAACTTTTTTAGAAGGAAAACCCAGAGGCCTCCAGACAAAGGCTGGGTTATGAGTGCTTGTCTGATCAGATGACGCTGCTGCTAAAGCTCTCTTCTGTGCATGCAAAATTGATCTCAGGTTTGTATCTACAGCTGAGTGTATCTACAGCTGAGTGACAGATCACAGTGTCCTAAAGAATGACTTCATGCTCAGGACTCAGTATGATGATGAAACCAGAAGACTATTCGTGCATGAAGGATTACTTGTGGAGAGATGCCACAGTTTGGTTTCAGATCAGTGAGAACCACTGAGTACTGAATGTCCTCTGAGATAAAACACAAAAATGCTGGAAAATCTCAGCAGATCTGACAGCATCTGTGAAGAGAGAGTAGAGCCAACATTTCGAGTCTAGATGACCCTTCGTCAGAGCGGAGAGAAAAGAGAGTCAGCAGAGATTTATACTATGAGGGTAGGGAGAGATGGTGGAATTGGACAAGTTGGGGGGGGGCGGGTGGTGGAAAGAAGGAGAGCGATACAATGGAGAATTAGATTAAATGCAATAAGATAAATGGAAATAGGGTGGAGGGGAGAGTTCATGCTCTGAAGTGGTTGAACTCAATGTTCAGTCCAGAAGACTGTAAAGTGCCTAATCAGTAGATGAGGTGCTATTCCTCCAGTTTGCGTTGGGATTCGCTAGAACATTGCAAAAGGCCAAGGACGGATATGTGGTCTGGAGAGCAGGATGGTGTGTTGAAGCGGCAAGCGACAGGAAGGCCTGGGTCCTGCTGTGGATGGACCGAAGGTGTTCAGCAAAGTTATCTCGGATTGCAACGGGATCTTGATCAATTTGCCAGTGGCTGACGAATGGCAGATGGAGTTTAATTTAGGTAAATGCGAGGTGATACATTTTGGTAGATTGAACCAGGGCAGGGCTTAGTTAATGGTAGGGTGCTGGGGAGAGCTACAGAACAAAGAGAGGTAGTTCATAGCTGGGGAGAGCTACAGAACAAAGAGGGGTAGTTCATAGCTCCTTGAAAGTGGAGTCACAGGTGGACAGAGTGGTGAAGAAGGCATTCAGCATGCTTGGTTTCATTGGTCAGAACATTGAACACAGGAGTTGGGAAGTGTTGTTGAAGTTGTACATGACATTGGTAAGGCCACACTTGGAATATTGCGTACAGTTCTGGTCATCCTATTATAGAAAGGATATTATTAAACTAGAAAGAGTGCAGAAATGATTTACTAGGATGCTACTGGGACTTGATGGTTTGAGTTATAAGGAAAGGCTGGATAGACTGGGACTTTTTTTCCCTGGAGCGTAGGAGATTTAGGGGTGATTTTATAGAGGTCTATAAAATAATGAGGGGTATAGATCAGTTAGATAGTCAATATCTTTTCCTAAAGGTAGGGGAGTCTAAAATTAGAGGGCATAGGTTTAAGGGGAGAGATACAAAAGTGTCCAGAGGGGCAATTTTTTCACACACGGGGTGGTGAGTGTCTGGAACAAGCTGCCAGAGGTGGTAGTAGAGGTGGGTACAATTTTGTCTTTTAAAAAGCATTTAGACAGTTACACTGGTAAGATGGGTATAGAGGGATATGGGCCAAATCTGGGCAATTGGGACTAGCTTCGGGGTTTTAAAAAAAAGGGCGGCATGGACAAGTTGGGCTGAAGGGCCTGTTTCCATGCTGTAAACCTCTATGACTCTATGGTCACCCAGCCTGTGTTTAGTCTCTCCAATGTAGAGTAGACCGCATTGGGAGCGGTGAATGCAATAGACCAGATTGAAGAAGGCGCAGCGCTTCACCTGAAAGGGGTGTTTAAGACCTTGGACAGTGAGCAAGAGGAGATAAATGGGTAGGTGTTGTGCATGGAGGGCACATGTGAAAGAGTAAGCTACTCCTGTATGCTACTCCTCATCATTGTCCTCCTGTCTTATCTCGCAGGCAAGTCTGTCATGTGTAGCCCATGTAATAGCCTCGTCCTCTGGAGCATCAACTTGCTCGCTATTATTGACCTCAGCCCTCTTGTCATCCTCATCAGAGGAGAAATACAGTGCCTCCATCTCTCCATCTGGCAAGTCATAGAATCCCATAGAGTCCCTACAATGCAGAAGGAGGCCATTCGGGCCATTGAGTCTGCATCGATAACAATCCCACCCAAACCCTTTCCCCTTAACTCCATGTATTTACCCTGCTAGTCACCCTGACACTAAAGGGCAATTTAGCATAGCCAATCCACCTAACCCGCACATCTTTGGACTGTGGGAGGAAATTGGAGCACCCGGAGGAAACCAACACAGACATGGGGAGAACGTAAAAACTTCACACACTCTGACCCAAGGTCGGAATTGAACCTGGGTCCGTGGCACTGTGAGGCAGCATTGCTAACCACTGTGCCCACCATGCCACCCATGGTCATCCATCCTTTGTAACACAAGGTTGTGTAGAACGTAGCAAGCCACACCGATAATGGAGACCCTCTGGGGAAGGTACTGAAGAGCGCTGCCTGATGATATCAGTAGTATGGACCAATCATCACTACGCCAATGATCTGCTCAGTCAATGAGCTTGTTGCAGAACGAACCACATTATACCTCTCCTCCAGAAGGATTCTGAGGCCCCTGAATTAGCCACATCTTTTGCAGGTAGCCTTTGTTACCAATGAGTCAACCCTGGGTGCACTGAGATCCCTTGAAGATCTGTGGCACTTGCAAGTGACTCCGGATGTTAGGGTTGTGTGAACTCCCAGGGTATCTTGCACAAACCTGCTGCTAGAATCCCAGCTGATGTCACTACTGGACACATCAGATCCCAGGGTGAAACCTGGCTTGACAGATCTTATCAAGGATCATGACTGCCAATGAACTTTTAACAAAAGAATAAAACATTTATCAAAAAATACAAGATTAATTATAATGTTACTCCTTCACCCCAACTATACCTTTATAGATACATACAAATTTGTAAGGATAGCATAAGTTACAAAATATATTTTGTATTCGATTGTTCACAGTAAGTACGTAGCCCATGTAAATCAATAGAGGAAATGTAGTTAGAAATCCCACACTCTGAAATCAATTGACAAACATCAACTGAAACAACCTCTGTGGATTCCTCATCAATTCCCCCGAGATACTTGTCTCACTGTGAGCCAATGATCTCACTGGGATTCTGACTTGCACAAGAGGGTCTCCAAACTCCACCTTGGAATTCTCCCAAACAATGCTTTCACTTTCATTGCTTTCCATTTCGCTCCTGGTGTTTGACAACTGAAACCACCTGGTGGATTCCAACTGAAGTTCTATCCCTCATTTTTCGAATCCACCTAGGATTACTGAGATGTTAAGGGGTTAACATCCCATGAATCTCCTATGATCTTGGCCATTTGTAAAAAAGGTGTGCAAGCTGAGCTGGTTGCTGTAAGATAAAGTGAAGTAACTTCTTAGCTTGAAAGACTGTGATTAACTGCATCTTGTTGTTTGGAACAATTTGTGCTGATACCAGCACATATTCCCTATTCTGAACTGTCACCCCGGCCTTGCAAATAACGACTCGGCTAATGCTGTCCTTGTCTGAAGGAGATAACATTGGCTTTATGGGCAAAGCAGCGTCCCAAGATATATGGGAACGGTTGCTAGCTCACACTCGAGCAATGGTGGATGTGCAGTTTCGATGGCAACCGGGGATGGGTTTTCGACATATTTATGGTTTTACTCACCTACTGTCTTTGTACTTACTTTTGCTGTTGCTAAGCACATGATCTGGGTGAAGTTATACTGTGTGTACGTGACTAATTGCTGTAAAAAGAATATAAAGGGAAGGACTGCTCCCTGTTCGGAGAGTATCGTTCGGCGAAGCTCAGCACACTGCTGAGTTAGTAAAGCGATCCTCCAGAAGCTTGTACTTGCTTGAAAAATAAAGAACTGGGTTTTCTTATACAGATCAGTGTCTTGCTCTTGCATCAAGTACGTAAGGATGTTGCCTGGATGCCTTATGAGGATAGGCTGAGGGAGCTCGGTCTTTTCTCCTTGGAGAGACGTAGGATGAGAGGAGACCTAATAGAGGTATGTAAGATGTTGAGAGGCATAGATCGGGTGGACTCTCAGAGGCTTTTTCCTGGGGTGGAAATGGCTGCTACGAGAGGACACAGGTTTAAGGTGCTGGGGGGTAGATACAGGGGAAATGTTCGGGGGAAGTTTTTCACACAGAGGGTGGTGGGCGAGTGGAATCGGCTGCCGTCAGTGGTGGTGGAGGCAAACTCAATAGGGTCTTTTAAGAGACTCCTGGATGAGTACATGGGACTTAATAGGATGGAGGGTTATAGGTCGGCCTAAAAGGTAGGGATATGTTCGGCACAACTTGTGGGGCCGAAGGGCCTGTTTTGTGCTGTAGTTTTTCTATGTTCTATGTTTCTATGTAAGGGTCTCTGAAAAACGAACCTGACATTACAGGTGTCGTCGGGACATATAATGCTCCTTGGAATGCTGTTCTCGCCGTATCCTGAGACCCACACTCTGTGCAATGCACCATTATATAATATCTCACTTCAGCAGCACCGACACACTCTATTGAAAAGCTGTCCTTGTCCCCAGTTTCACTTCATTCTTCGCCTCATTGAACGCATTAGAAAAAACCTTTTCTCTTCCTTTCAGGTGTTCAGAAATGCAAGCTCCAACAACGCATCGATACCAACACCCATCCAGGACCTTCCACCTCCTCCCAACCCTCGGACCCCATCCCTCCTAACCCCAGCCCTTGCTGTGTATTCACCATACTCTCGACCTTCTCCTCTCTGAGGTGAGCGTGCTGTACTCAGCAAAGGACTCAGCTTCGTAATTTACAGCCTCACTTCAATGAATTTCGAGCTCAACACTATGCTGAATTCTTCCGCCGCCTTTGTCGCTGTGCTCACTTCTTTGGGCAGTAATTTATTATCATTGGAGAGTTCAGCACAGCTGTTTTCCCCTCTCCCGTGCCTTTCCAAACTCTTTCGCATGACATCAGCCAGGGATATAGATTTAAGGTTAGGGGCAGGAAGGGGATTTGATGAAAAACCTTTTTACCCAGAGCGTTGTGGGAATCTAGAAATCACTGCCTGAAAGAGTAGGGAACCCTCACAGTGTTTAAAAGCATTTAGTTGAGCACTTGAAATGCCATAGCATACTAGGCTGAAGACCAAGTGCTGCAAAATGGGATCAGAATAGATAGGTGCTTGATGGCCAGCGCATACATGATGGACCTAAGGACCTCTTTTAGCGTTGTAAAACTATATGGATGAGATCTTACTGGCTCGTTGTACCAGTTGATTGGTGCGGCAAGTCAATAAGATTGCATGCGGATCCCAGTTTCTGGCCGCATGCAGAATTACTGGCACTTCTGCCAGCAGAATCGGCTTCGCGCCATGATTGGCCTCACAGGGGGTGGTGGGAGGATGATTGGATGTCATTGAAGCCCCTGCATGGTCAGAGGTATGGCTGTACATTGTCCATTGGGTTAGTGCCAAGGGGGTGGGGCCTGAATGGAGGTGGAGCCTGAGTGGGGGTTGGTGCCAAGACGGGGGGAGGCAAGGGGGAGAGCTCTGCAGTCGGGAGGGAGCTCTGGGGGTTTTGGGGGGGTGTGGGAAGGGAGGGGGTGGCAAGGCAGGGGCTCTGCACGAGAGAGAGGCAAGGGAGGAGCTCTGCAAGGGATGGTATGATCGGTGGGGGGGGATATGCAAGGAGGGATGATTAGCAGGGGTGGGGCATGCAAGGGGGGGTAAGTGACCTGCAGGTGGAGGGAGACTGGCAAAGAAGGGGGACTTGCAAGGTGGTTTGTGGAGGTGGTCGTGATGGGGAAATTATTGGCAGCATCTTGATGCACTGATGCCGGTGACTCATGATGCCATGGGTGGGCACTATACTGCTGCTGATGATGGGGACTGGGAGTTTGGGGTGCCTGCACAATGGCTAAATCCAGTCAGCAATGTCTGCAGCCAGCTTCACCAGTGAGCTAAGGCTCTCTCTTCACGCACCACCCCCCCCCCCCCCCCTCCCTTTACTGGTGAGAATCGTACTTCTGTCAAAAAAAGTCACAGTGTCATAAATTGCATTTTCAAACTTGCCAAAAAAAGGGTCAGAAACTGTTTTCGGGCTCATTCGGCACTTGGAATTTTTATTACAATGTTGCTCTCTGTGGCTTCCTGAGCTATTTGAAAGTCTGCTGTTGTGGAAAAGTCACATGCCTGCTCCTCCTGCTTATCTCTGTTAAGGAAAAAGACAATGAAACCCCCTCCTTTTGTGTAGGATGTTGGTGATCAGATGCAGTGATGCAAGGCAAGCTGAGAATGTTGACTATCGTTGTTCCGGCTTGGAAATATTGCTCACATAGAAATTTGAACCACAGTGAGATTGACAGACAGTGGCAGCACCAGTCCAAAATGTCGGCAACTATAGACACCATGATGGGGAGAAGGTTTTCTGCTCAGAGGCTTTTCAAACCCACACCTCTCCCTTCTGACTGAAAGAATTTGTCAATTCCTCCAATAACACAGTACATGGTAATTCATCTAACTTTATAGTAAAAAATAAAGTCAAAGGCGCCTCATCTGAAAGTTGGATGGTGGTTCCTTTCAAATTATGCAAGCTGGGGTGGGAGGTGGTCCGGTGTGGGGGGAGGCATGTTCTCAATGCATATTTAAGAGTGGGCATTAGCAAGGCCTAAAGGTCCAAAATGGCAATCCGTGAGCTAAATTAGCAGTAGGTGCTGAGTGACTGCACGTTATGCTTGCACAGGCTATGCCATCTCCCTTCAAAACATGGCAGTTGGGATGGGACACACCAGATGTCATCAAAAGTGGACTCCTTGCAATTTCTGCTCCTGTAGCATCAAAGCCAGCAGCACTAAAGCTGTATTTTACAACCATACGTTTTTAAAAAAGTGGAGAGACATAGGAAATAGAAGCAGGAGTAGGCCATTCAGTCCTTCGCGCTTTCTCCGTCATTCATTTTGATCATGGCTGATCATCAAATTAAATATCCTGATCCCGCTTTCCCCCCCCCCATGTCCCTTTAGCCCCAAGAGCTATATCTAGTTTCTTCTTGAAATCACACAATATTTTGGCCTCAACTACTTGCTGTGGTAGTGAATTCCACAGATTCACCACTCTCTGGGTAAAGAAATTTCTCCTCATCTCAGTTCTAAAAGGTTTACCCCTTAATCCCACGTGCTTTAACCTTACCTAGTAGTCTGCTATGTGAGATCCTGTCATAGGTCTTCTGAAAGACGCAGAAGCAAACTTCAGGCAAAGATTGGGGATCCCTGATTAGGGAGATCCACACCACAAAAAGGATTTTAAAAAAAGATGGCAAAGGTGCCTGTGCAATAAAAAAAAGACAACTCAGGAAAGTGGAAAAAATACAGTTGCATAATTTATGATACACCAGAAGTAAGTAGTACTATTTATTGTTACTCAAAATTAACTGATGTGAAAATTGCAACTATTTAATATCTGATCGCATGTGTAACCTGTGTAGGGTATACTGTATGATTCGAAGCACTCGCTTTAGTAGGTGCTTCCACTTCTGGAAATATTGGAAACCTATATATGAAGCTGTTTCTCATTGGACTTTCTGGTATATTGCAGCTAAAAGCGAGATAAAGACTTCAGGGGATCAACAGACACCAATGCATCATGCTGCAAAGCACAATGCAACCAGAACTCTGCAGTATATGTGCCAACACGGTGCCAATATTCAAGCTCGAGATTATAGATTTAGGACACCACTTTTTCTAGCTGTTGAATATGGTAAGTTTTGACTATTTATTAGAATAGCCAGTTGACTTTTATCTGCATCATTTATTTAATAGATTCTTTTGGTGAAATTCAAAACAATATGTGCTCAGTCATTTAATCTGATTTCAGTGCTTTAAATGTGGTGTTAAATATGGCCCAATTTGCCTGCTCCAGAAGTTCAGGTGAATACTAAAAATTCCATAATACTATTTAATGTGGACTTGTGTGTAAAATAAATTTCAACATAATACATTGTAAATGAGCAAAAAAATGAAGAGGTTTCTGAGTAAAAAAAGTTTTTATTTTGAGGAAAGAATGAGGATGCTAAAATGTTTACTATTGAATCTGATTTCTTCCCTGAAATTTAAGTATTTATGCAACAGATTTCTTTTTTATCGGCACATTACTTTTCTTGAAAACCCGAGAAGAAAATTACGGTGTGATCATTGGAGTTTCTGCATTCAGCCTAATTAAACAATGACAATGTGGTACTTGTTGCAAACTATCATGTTGTACAAAAATTGCTTGCAACTGAAGGAATTAAAGATATGTCGCATGTTAAAATGGCAGCATATGAAAAATCTGGATTTACAATATCCCTGAAAACTTTCTGGAGGAATATACTTGTTAGATCTGTAGGAAACATGAGAAGAACCAGAACATAAGCAAAATACTGTGTATTCTGAAAATATGAAATGAAAACTGAAACAAAAATAATAAAAAGACAATTTCTGTGCTCCTAATTCTATGTAATTGTAAGAGACTAGAGTAGAATCCCGACAATGCAGTAAGAGGCCATTCGGCCAATCGAGCCTGCACCAACTTGCCAACAGAATATCTTATGCAGGCCCCTACCCCCCCCCACCCCACCCCCCAAATCACCCCTCACATTTACCCCGCAAATCACCTTGACCTGGACACTAAGGGGTAACTTGGTATGGCCAATCCACCAAACCTGCACATCTTTAGACTTTACACATTTACACGTTCATGTGTAAGGTTAGACATTTCAACCGTAACTACATCTTAGCTATATGTACTTCAATCGTTTTAAACCACTTTGGGATGCCCTGAGGTCGCGAAAGTCGCTATATAAATGCATGTTCTTTAGCACCAGGAAGGAAGAGGAAAACCGCTTATTCCTGAGATTCTTGTAATCTGACATTAAATGTAGTTCAGAAACTTTTGAAATAGCACTAATAGTCAAGTCTAATTTAACAGTAGTTCCATCTCAAGGTGCCTTGTTTAACATACAGTCAATTTACATGCTCTACCATGCTGATAACCATCTAGGAAGCATGTTGGATTAGGATTAAGAGTTCATATCTGATCATCAGGCAGCAGAGGAAACACTGGTTAGAACGCGATGCACACAAGCAGGCACAGTGGATAAAAGCAAATTACTGCGGATGCTGGAATCTGAAACCAAAAGAGAAAATGGTGGAAAATCTCAGCAGGACTGGGAGCATCTGTAAGGAGAGAAAAGAGCTGATGTTTTGAATCCAGATGACCCTTTGTCAAAGCACAGACACAGTGGCCTCTATTTAGCCACCCTTTTCAGTAATTGAAGTGATTGGGGTTGGGGAGGGGGGGTTGTTTAAAATATCAGTATCGAGCATCCAGACCCTACTCTTGACCCTTGAAATTTTAACATACAGGAAATTGATGAGGATGAGGATCCTTCAATAGAAATGAGGAGCTTAATTCCAAAGTTGTAGCCCAAATTGGTACCAGAAATTAAATTTAACTGGAAGTGAGAGGGAGACCCAATCTTAGTGATAAGTCCTCAACATTCCAGTCTTGGAAGATTCTTCAGCTGATTAATTGCTCCCTCATAAATTCTCTGAAGCCTTGTTTATATCAGAATCTGAGTTTTGTTGACTAAAAATTGTGCATTGATAGACATAACAATGGTTCAATACGTGATGACATGTTAGTGAAGGGAAGATCATACACTGGAATTTTCGTGCATTGGCCATATGAGACTATAAAGAGAATGTCTTTAGTATTAGTATCTTGGAACCATATTTTCTTCAGGCTGCAGTTTCTACTCCCGTGTCAAAGATGACCAGAGAGTCTTTACCTTAATGCTCGGGTCTTCGTGCCATTGAGTTGGTTCGATGCATTTTCACTGCGCTTCAAGCTGCCTGACCTCATGTTCTTCCGTGAAGCCCTAATGGAAGCGAGTTCCAATCAGAAACTTGTTTTTATTTGGTTAGGTGGGGTGAAGGGCACTGGAAGAAGCAAGCAACCTGGGCAATATGGATAGCATGCAACTTGAAGGAAGGAGTGACAAAGTTTAGACAGTTAGATCTGCATGCCTTCATATTGGACATATAAGCAGGAAGGACTGTTCGGGGTCAGGAACTAGTGATCCACTAAGAATGTGGTGTTCAACTTGCAGAGGAAAATGGCTATGGCAGTAGATACCAACTCTTCGAATCCCAGGAGCTCATTAGTAGGGCGGGAAAAGTGTAATGATTCCATCAAGGCAACCAATGTAAACTGGCTACTCCTTGACTATTCCTTATGGACTCTTTATATGGGGAGCACTTAGTTCATTAATCCAGTGATGCCAAAGGTGGAAGGGGGACCACAGTGAATAGTGGAGGTCCTAGAGAAATTAGCCATGGATTCCTGAGCATATGGACTCAGATCCCTGAGGTGCTGCTCTAAAACTAATATTCAATTATCATCATATTCCTATCAATACATGAAGCCAGACCTGAGACAAATGACTTAAGGAGTCTAATGCCATTCTCAAGTCCAGTGTCCAAGTATTAAATGTCATGCATCACTATTTGGAACAGTGATACCACAATGAACTTCTACACCAGTCCCTCAAAGAGGGGCTTCAGACAAGTCAGTGCATCCTGTTGGATACTTTAACCATTGGCCTACATAACATCCGGGACCATACAGAAAGAATGATGGAAATCACCCTTCAAGAGCAAGATCTCTAAAATCTGAATGTATTAGATCTGCTGCTGTTCTGATCAGTGGGCACTTAGATCCATGACCCAGCACAAATGATTTGCCTAGAATCCTCTTTCATCATGTGAACTTTCTAGCCAACTCCCTCAAATGCCAGCTTATTTGGATGTCAGGATACAGAATCAGGCTGTCCACTCAAGTGTCATCTTAGGACTCAGAGGCCTTGAGACTTGAGCTACTTTGTTCCAAAGAGACTTGTGAAAAAATAGCTTGGGCAAGCAGCATTGGCATCCCTGGTCCTGCAGCATCAACTTGATGCAGCATTGGTTAGGTTTAATGACACAAAGGCACTGGATAGGCAGGGTGGTAATAAGAAGCACTTGCTGTAAGTATACATGTTCATAGTAAAAGCACTTGCTAATATGGAGTATTGTTGTGGAGGTCAATTTGCAATGGGATACAATTGTTTTTATGTCCCCTTACTGCATATTTGTCTCCTGAAGCATATTTCTTCTAAGACATCACTGAGGGAACAATGTGATTTGTAAATTGCAGTGGGAGGGTACCTATTAGTTTATCATCTCTCTGTTGATATAATTTATCCTGTGCACCTCCATCATTTTCCTTTTGCCTCTGCTCTGCTCCATTTGGCAACGTTTTATGAGACCTGTGAAGGCAAGTTTGGTGGCAGGACAGGAAAAGAAATAGGAAAGATCTACATTAGGGGGGCGGCTTGACACACACCTGCATTTGGGAGATCCTGCCCAAGGAGGAGTCATAACAGCTATGGCTATCTGCGTATCTTCAGAGCACCCTCCATGCTCTCATCCCACGTACTCCCCGCGTTGGAGATCTCTACTGCCTCCCGAAGATACACAAGGCAAACATACCCGGCCGTCCCATCGTATCGGGCAATGGGACCCTGTGCGAGAACCTCTCCGGCTACGTCGAGGGCATCCTGAAACCCATTGTACAAAGAACCCCCAGCTTAGATGTCTTAGAAGAAATATGCTTCAGGAGACAAATATGCAGTATGGGGACATAAAAACAATTGTATCCCATTGCAAATTGACCTCCACAACAATACTCCATAATAGCAAGTGCTTTTACTATGAACATGTATATTTACAGCAAGTGCTTCTTATTACCACCCTGCCTATCCAGTGCCTTTGTGTCATTAAACCTAACCAATGCTGCATCAAGTTGATGCTGCAGGACCAGGGATGCCAATGCTGCTTGCCCAAGCAGAACCCCACCATGGACTTCCTACAGAAACTCAGCACACATGGAGCAGTTGAACCAGGAGCATTCCTCGTCACAATGGATGTCTCGGCACTCCACACCAGCATCCCCCACAACGATGGCGTTGCTACAACTGCCTCAATACTCAACGCCGACAACTGCCAGTCTCCAGATGTAATTTTACAACTCATCCGCTTCATCTTGGACCACAATGTCTTCACCTTCAACAACCAGTTCTTCATCCAGACACACGGAACAACCATGGGGACCAAATTCGCACCTCAATATGCCAACATCTTCATGCACACCTCTTCACTGCACAGGACCTTCAACTGATGCTATACACTCGATACATCGATGACATTTTCTTCCTTTGGACTCATGGTGAACAATCACTGAAACAAGTATATGATGACATCAACAAGTTCCATCCCACCATCAAACTCACCATGGACTACTGTCCGGAATCGGTTGCATTCTTGGACATACGCATCTCCATCAAGGACAGTCACCTCAGCACTTCATTGTACCGCAAGCCCACGGATAACCTCACGATGCTCCGCTTCTCCAGCTTCCACCCTAAACACGTTAAAGAAACCATCCCCTATGGACAAGCCCTCCGTATACACAGGATCTGCTCAGATGAGGAGGATCGCAACAGACCCCTTCAGACGCTGAAAGATGCCCTCATAAGAACAGGATATGGCGCTCGACTCATCGATCGACAGTTCCGACGCGCCACAGTGAAAAACCGCACCGACCTCCTCAGAAGACAAACCCGGGACTCGGCAGACAGAGTACCCTTCATTGTCCAGTGCTTCCCTAGAGCGGAGAAGCTACAACATCTTCTCCAGAGCCTTCAACATGTCATCGATGAAGACGAACATCTCGCCAAGGCCATCCCCACACCCCCACTTCTTGCCTTCAAACAACTGCCGACCTCAAACAGACCATTGTCCACAGCAAACTACCTAGCCTTCAGGAGAACAGTGACCACGACACCACACAACCCTGCCACAGCAACCTCTGCAAGACGTGCCGGATCATCGACACGGATGCCATCATCTCATGTGAGAACACTATCCACCAGGTACATGCTCTTGCAACTTGGCCAACGTTGTCTGCCTGATACGCTGCAGGGAAGGATGTCCTGAGGCATGGTACATTGGGGAGACCATGCAGACGCTACGACAACGGATGAATGAACACCGCTCGACAATCATCAGGCAAGTGTTCTCTTCCTGTTGGGGAACATTTCAGCGGTCACGGGCATTCAGCCTCTGATCTTCGGGTAAGCGTTCTCCAAGGCGGCCTTCACGACACACGACAATGCAGAGTCGCTGAGTAGAGACTAATAGCTAAGTTCCGCACGCATGAGGACGGCCTTAACCGGGATCTTGGGTTTATGTCACACTATCTGTAACCCTCATGACTTGCCTGGGCTTGCAAAATCTCACTAACTGTCCTGGCTGGAGACAATACACATCTCTTTAACCTGTGCTTAACCCTCCACTCACAATGTCTGTACCTTTAAGACTTGATTACCTGTAAAGACTCTCATTCCAACCATTATTTTGTAAATTGAGTTTGTGTCTTTATATGCCCTGTTTGTGAACAGAACTCCCACTTACCTGACGAAGAAGCAGCGCTCCGAAAGCTAGTGGCTTTTGCTACCAAATAAACCTATTAAACCTCACGCATTAAATCTCTGCTGTCAATAAACCTGTTGGACTTTAACCTGGTGTTGTGAGACTTCTTAATGTGTTTACCCCAGTCCAATGCCGGCATTTCCATATCTGCGTAACAGCAGTGGGTGGTCATTAATAGATAGGGAGGACTTGTTGGGATCTTCCTGGCTTTGTAGCGGGTTCCCGGCGAATGCCAAGTCTACAAACTCGCTGGAGATGACCTCCCAGTGGCAGGACAGGTGGCCATCACTGCCACTATCTCCATGCCCCAATGATGAGACCGTGGGCAGGAAAGACTGCACCTGCACCCCAAATTACTCCATTGAAGGGGTTTCTCCTTCCCTCCAAGGGATCTACTAGCTTTTGCCATAATTATTTTGAAATTTGAGGCACTTTTCCAAGATGACTCTTTTTTTCAAAACATTTTTTTCATGGGATGCGAGTGCCACTGGCAAGGCCAACATTTGTTGCTCATCCCTAATTGCCCTTCAGAAGGTGGTGGTGAAGCACTTTTTTAACCATTTATGGTCCATTTGACGTAGGTACACCTACAGTACTGTTAGGAAGGGAGTTCCAGGATTTTGATGCAGTTACATGAAGGAACAGTGATATATTTCCAAGTCAGTACAGTGTACGACTTGGAAGCTACAGTGCAGATGATGATATCCCATGTATCTGCTGCCCTTTGTCCTTGTGGTGCTAGAGGTCACAGATTTGAAAGATGCTGTCAAAGGATGTTTGGCGAGTCATCGCAATGCATTTTGTAAATGGTACTCAGTCCTGTCACTGCTGGAGGGAGTGAATGTTGAAGGTGGTGGATGGGATGCCAATCAAATGGCTGCTTTGTCCTGGATGTTGTGGAGCTTCTTGGATACCTGACTTGTGTCTTGTAGATCATGGACCGGCTTTGGGGAGTTAGGAGGTGAATTACTTACCACAGAATTGCCAGCCTCTGACTTCTTGTAGCCACAATATTTATATGGCTAGTCCAGTTCAGTTTCTGGTCAATGGTAACATTTTAAAAATTCATTTACGGGATGTGGACATCACGGGCTAGGCTAGCATTTATTGCCCATCCCTAGTTGGCATTTAGAAGGTGGTAGTGAGTTTCCTTCTTGAACCACTGCAGTCCCTGAGGTGTAGGTACACCCACAGTGCTAATAGGGAGGGAATTCCAGGATTTTGACCAGCGACAGTAAAGGAACAGCAATATATTTTCAAGTCAGGGTGGTGAATGACTTGGAGGGGAACCTCCAGATGCTGTTCCCAGGTATTTGTTGATCTTGTCCTTTCAGATGGTAGTGGTCGTGTGTTTCTAAGGATCCTTGATGAGTTCCTGCACTGCATCTTGTAGGTGGTATACACATGGCTGCCATTGTTCATCGGGGGAGGAGGGATTGAATGTTTGTGAAAGGGTAGCAATCAAGCGGGCTGCTTTGTTCTGGATGGTGTTGAGCTTCTTGAGTTTTGTGGGAGTTGCACAAATCCAATCAAGTGGAGAGTATTCCATTACATTTCTGACTTGTGCCTGGTAGATGGTGGACAAGCTTTGGGAAGTCAGGAGGTGAATTACTCGCTGCAGGATTTCTCGCTGTTGACCTGCACTGGTAACCACAATATTTATACGGCTAGTCTAGTTCAGTTTCTGGTCAATGGTACATTTTACAAATTCATTTACAGGATATGGACATCACAGGCTAGGCCAGCATTTATTGCCCATCCCTAGTTGCCATTTAGAAAGTGATTGTGAGCTTCCTTCTTGAACCACTGCAGTCCTTGAGGTGTAGGTACGCCCACAGTGCCTTTGCAGTATCCAGTGCTGCTTCCTGATTGGAAACCCCCAGGATTTAGGAGTGGGATTTAGTGATGTCATTAAATGTCATCGGGAGATGGTTAGATTCTCTTGTTGGAGATGGTCATTGTCTGGCACTTTTTGCTCCAAATATTACTTGCTGCTTATTAGCTCAAGTTTAGATGTTGCTGGATATGAACATTGACTGCTTCAGTATCTGAGGAATCAGAAATTATATTGAATATTGTGCAACCATCAGAGAGCAAGCCCACTTCTGATCTTATGATGGAGGGAAGATCATTGATAAAGCAACTGAAATTGCTTGGGCCCAGGATACTACCCAGATATCTTGCAGTGATGTCCTGGAAATGAGGTGATTGACCTCCAACAACCATAACTATCTTCCTTTGTACTAGGGTATAATTCAAAACAGCAGAGAGTTTTCCCCTTGTTTCCCATTAACTACAATTTTGCTAGACATCCTTAATGCCACACTTGGTCAAATGCTGCTTTGATATCAAGGGCAGTCACTCTTAACTCACCTCTGGAGTTCAACGCTTTTATCCATGTATGAACCAAGCCTGTAATAAGTTTGGGGTCGAATGATTCTGGCTGAATCTAAAGTTAATATCAGTAAGTAGCTTGTTGCTAAGCAACTGCCGCTTGATAACACTGTTGATGATCCCCTTCCATTACTTTAAAGTTGATTGAAAGTAGAGTGATGAGGTGGCAATTGGCCGGTTGGATTTGTCCTGTCCACAAAAAATCCTATTTTTTGTGTACAGGACATATCTGGACAATTTTCCACACTGCTAGGTAGATGCCAGTGTTGTAGCCAGTGTTAGAACAGCTTGGCTAGGAGAGCACAAGTTCTGGAGCATGAGTCTTCAGTTGCTGGACTATTGTCACGGTCCATAACTTTTGCAGTATCCAATGCAGTTTCCTGATATCACATCGAATGTATCAAATTGGCTGAAAGCTGGTATCTGAGATGTTGGAGACCTCTGAAGGAGGGCAAGGTAGATCATCCACTCAGCATTTCTGGCTGAAGATTGTTGTAAATGCTTCAGTTTATCTTTTGCACAGATGTGTGCGAGGCTGCCCATCATTGAGGATGGTAATATTTGTGGAGCCTGCTCTGACAGTGATCTGTTTCATTGTCCACCACCATTCATGACTGGATGTGGCAGTGCAGAACTTAGATCTGATCTGTTGGTGTGGGATTGATGATGTGGAGATGCGTTGGACTGGGGTAAGCACAGTAAGAAGTCTCACAACACCAGGTTAAAGTCCAACCGGTTTATTTGGTAGCACAAGCCACTAGCTTTCAGAGAGCTGCTCCTTCATCAGTTGAGTGGGAGTTCTGTTCACGAACAGGGCATATAAAGACACAAACTCAATTTACAAAATAATGGTTAGAATGCGAGTCTTTACAGGTAATCAAGTCTTAAAAGGTACAGACAATGGAGTGGAGAGAGGGTTAAGCACAGGTTAAAGAGATGTGTATTGTCTCCAGCCAATAGAAGCTACAACATCTTCTCCAGAGCCTTCAACATGTCATCGATGAAGACGAACATCTCGCCAAGGCCATCCCCACACCCCCACTTCTTGCCTTCAAAAAACCACACAACTTTAAACAGACCATTGTCCTCAGCAAACTACCCAGCCTTCAGGGGAACAGTGACCACGACACCACGCAACCCTGCCACAGCAACCTCTGCAAGACGTGCCGGATCATCAACATGGATGCCATAATCTCGCGTGAGAACACCATCCACCAGGTACACAGTACGTACTCTCGCAACCAATGCCATGGCAGCTGTATTCTCAAGTTAACCTAATTCTTCCATCTCTGCAGGAAGGAAACTGACATTGCATAATTAGACAAGTAGGCTTTGCACTTGACCTTGCACTTAATTTTGTATGTAGTATCTGGACTGCTAGGCATGGAGGGAATACAGAAGTACTGGGACTGATTTAAATTGAGTTATCAAAATTTTAAGATAATCGTTCTTTCATAACTATAGCTCCATTTTTATCAGGTCACGAGGAGGCAGCTAAAATACTTTTGGACTATGGTGCTGACGTTGTATCACTTGACAATTCAGGTCAATCAATTATTTCACTCATCATGATGTACATACCTACTCTGGTGAGTATGCAATGTACTGTTGGCTTTAAGAGCTTGTATTTACGTAGTGCTTTTCCAAATTTTTGGAACTCAATGTGCTTCACTGCCAGTGGAGTATTTTTTTCAAGTATAATGACTTCAGTATGAACATAGCAAAAGGAATAAGTCATTTTGCCCCTTGAACCTGTTGTGCCTTTCAATGAGATCATGACTGCTCTGCAGCCTAACTCTCTGTACCCAGTTTTGCCCAATATCCCTTAATACCTTTGGCTAACAAAAATTAGTCAACAGCAATTCTAAAATTAAAAATACCATAACTTCCTGGCTCCCCAAGGTTGGATCTGGGAGGGTACCCCAAAGGTGCACTGGGGATCCCTCCTGGAAGTTCCCATGTAAAGGTTTACTTTTTTTATTTGTTCGTGGGATATGACTTATTGCCCATCCCACAACCCACTCCAGCAAATGTCTGGATCTCTGACCTCTCCACCACCACCAATGTCCAAACCCCCACTTCCCATACACTTACCATGGAAACCTGCCTTCTCCCTTTCAATACAACCTTTAAGCTCACCTGTTTTACAGCAGCTAGTGCTATAAAAAGGGTGAGTGTCCTCCTTCGCTGCACTCCTTCTGCACTTCACTGTTCGAACCGTGGATGTGCTCCACTTTTTTAGTCTCACCTGGCCTGAGTCAGGAAGGTCGGGTGAGAAAGGTGCTTTACAATTTTACATGCAGGTAAGCCACTGAAGGTTAAAGTTAAAGTTTAGTTTAAAGTTTATTTATTAGTGTCACAAATGTTAGGAATAGGTTAACAGACCTTCCAATTAAGTCCTAATTTCACTGATATATAAAGGGGTTACAGGTGACACTGTTTCTTGAAGGAGAATTGTATGTGGAGTTGGATCAGAGAAATGAAGGTAGTTTATGAAGAAGCTGAACTCTTGTCTCCTTTACTGAACTACAACCGAGAGGCTCAAACAACAAGTAGGCTTACATTAACACTGCAATGAAGTTATTATGAAAATCCCCTAGTCGCCACACTCAGGCACCTGTTCGGGTACACTGAGAGAGAATTTATCATAGCCAGTGCACCTAACCAGCACGTCTTTCGGACTGTGGGAGGAAACTGGAGCAGCTGGAGGAAACCAACGCAGACATGGGGAGAACATGCAAACTCCGCACAGACAGTGACCCAAGCTGGGAATTAAACCCAGGTCCCTAGTGCTGTGAGGCAGCAGCGCTAACCAAAGTGGCACCGTGCCACAGAGTTTGCTGCTGATTTCCGAAGAAGTTATGGGCCATCGATTTAACATCAGTTGTCATTTCTGAAAGAGAGTTCCAAATTTCTACAACACTTTGCAGTCAGAGGCTTTTCTAATTTCATTCTTGAAAGGTCTGGTACTAATTTTTAAACCATAGCCCCTAGTCCTTGACTTTCCAACTGCTGGAAATCGCTTTTCCCAATCTGCCCTATCTGTTTCTTTTATTTTTCATTCGTTTACACAATGCGAGCATGTTTGAAATGCCAGCACTTGTTTCCCTTTCCTAATTTTCTCTGAGAAATGAATGTTGAGCCACCTTCCTGAACTGTTGCAGGTTATCTTTTTTGATGTACCCAGTTTTAGTATTTTGACCCAATGACAGTGAAGGAATCGCAACGTATTTCCAAGTCAGGATGGTGTGTAACAGGTTGTGGTGATATGCTTGCTGCTCTTATTCTTCTTGGTGGCAGAAGTCTAAGTTTTCTGTTGAAAGGGTGTTGGTGGGTGGTGCAGTGTATCTTGTATATTGTACACACTGCTGCTGTCAATCTGTGCCAGTTGTAGAGGGAGTGAATTATTAAGGTGGTGGATAGGTTGCATTTTCCAGGATGGTGTCGAACTGGAGCTGCAAAAATCCATTGATCCTTGTTGATAGTGGACAGATTCTAGGGAGTCGGGACGAGTTACGCGCCACAAAATACCCAGCCGCTGACCTGATGGATAGATAGTAAGAGTTTCTATAGATATTTAGATAAGGAAAGCATTAATAAAGTGAGCAGTGATCCTATAGAAAGTGTGTCAGAATTGATAATGGAAAGCAGGGCCAAAGCAGATGAATTAAGCAGGTAATTTGCAGTGATCTTCACTATAGAGGACAGAAGTAATATCCCAGAAATAGCTGTAAATCAGGACGTGGAAGGGAGGGAAGAAGTAAGAAAAATTACAATAATGAGGGAAGTAGTACTGAGCAAATTCTTGGCTGTGCGGGCTGACAAATCCCCAGATCCTTATGGTCTTCACGCTAAGGTCTTGAAAGATGATACTAATGAGATACATTGGTTTTAGCTTTCCAAAATTCCCTAGATTCAGGAAGGTTGTATCAGATTGGAAGATAGCAAATGGCCTCCCGAGGTCCGGGTCTGCCTTGCACCTCTTGCCAGCTTGGAGCACACACAGCACCCAATCAAAGTGAAAATTGAGGCAGCCTGAGGTCTGAGACTGGCAAGGCTGAACACTCCCCCCACCCTGAAGCCTGCTAATCCTGAGCACCTACCAACTCCCTGACTCTCAACCCCTCGCCCTCGTCCCCCAACCCACCAGCTTTGAGCCCACCAGCACTGAGCATCCAGCAGCAACAGTCCTGCCCAACCCACCATCTCTGAGCACCCACCAGCACCTGCTAATGCATCACCAAACCCTCACTCCCCCAGCCCTGAGAATCCAGCCCCCTCCTTGAGCCCTGAACCATCTAATCCTCCCCCCACTCCCCACTGAGTACAGCACAGGAAGAAAATCTGCTGTCCTAATCTACTTTGGTGTAAACTAAACCACAACACAGTTAACATTTTAACTGCCCTCTAAACAATGGTTCTCAATTGGTGTGCCGTGAAGACCTCCCTGAATGTGCCACAAGAAAAGATTCAAAATGATTAAAAATTCATGTGCTTAAACTAAAACTAACCTTAGTCTTCAACTCTGTAGTCCAGCTGTCAGGTTCGTTTTTCAGAGACCCTTACATACTTGATGCAAGAGCAAGACACTGATCTGTATAAGAAAATCTAGTCCCTTATTTTCAAGCAAGTACAAGCTTTTAGAGGATTGCTTTACTAAATCAGCACAGTGTGCTGAACTTCGCCGAGCAATACTCCCCGAACAGGGGGGGAGGGGGAAGTTCCTCCCTTTATACTCTTTTTACAGCAATTAGTCACGTACATAGTATAACTTCACCCAGATCACGTGCTTAGCAACAGCAAAAGTAAATACAAAGACAGTATGTGAGAAAGACCATAAATATGTTGAAACTCCCCCCCCCCCCCCCGCCCCGGTTGCCATCAAAACTGCATGTCCACCATTGCTCGAGTGTGAAATAGCAACCGTACCCATATATCTTGGGACGCTACTTTGCACATAAAACGAATGTTATCTCCTTCAAACAAGGACAGCATTAGAAGTTGATATAGGGAATATGTTACCAGCACAAATTGTTCCAGACAGCAAGTTAATCACAGTTTCAAGCTAAGAATTTACTTCACCTTGTCTTGCAGCAACCAGCTGCGTTTGCAAAGTTCAGAAGTTTGCAAGCACACATTTTTTTAAAAAAAACCAAGATCATAGGAGATTCATATGATGTTAACGCCTTAACATCTCACAGCGAACCAAAGGCCTGCTGGGTATATTTGACTGGGAAAGAGCTGCATATGCATGGTTTAGATTTTTTACTTTGGTCATGTGCATGGGCCTAACCAATGAAACTTGGAGCTTAAGCCAAAGGCCCCATAAGCCCACAGAAAAAACAAAAACTCACAAAGGGCACAAAAACCCAGGGAGAAGTGAGAGAGACAGAGGTGAAAAAATGAGACAGGAGAGGGAGAAGTTAAAAATGAAATTTCCAGTAATGGAAGAAGACAGGTACGAAACAGGAACCGATTAAATTAAGAAAAGAAGAAACAGCCTCCAACCAAGGAATGTGCTGCAAGGAGCAGACCTTAAGTGAAGTGGGCTCGGGAGAACACAGGCTGAAAATCTCCCCAAAAACTCCTTTGCTAGAGGATAGTTCAGAGAAGATAGGAGGTGTGCCGCAAAAAATTTTGAGATGTGCTGAGACATATAAAAGACTGGGAATCACTGCTGTAAAATAACCTAGCAAGCCATTTGTCTGTATTTGAAGAGCAGTTCGGTATGCCAATGACACCTACATCCTGTGACTGAATAGCCGTTGTTGGTTATGTAGTGTTCATTGTGATATGTGGCTGGATGTGATAGGGCTACAAAACTTTGCTCTGATCCATTGATTCCTGAATGAAATGGTAAAGGCTTCGAAGGAATAATAAGACACATGATAAATCTAATCTCCACAGAACCATACAAAAATTTCCCCATGTGGAACACAAAACTTGCCTCTCCAAAAGATCTCTACAAACTCACATGGAAGCAAATTTATGTTGTATTCTGTATCTTTCATCACAGGCTGAGGAAGGTTTGAATCAACTTTATACACATAACCCTGACACCCAGCAATCACAGTATCAACTCAGATACTTGGAGCCAATTTACAACAACAGTAAGTAGTAATTTGAAAGTTCATACATTTATTACTTTGCTGGTGAAGATGCGCGATGGATGGAATATCATACATTTTGCAAGTTGTTGTTATGGATGACATTCTTGAAGTCAAAAAGGGATATGAAATTTTAAAAAATAATAATCTATTGTTCGAATCATGTAAGCTGCTCCAGAAGCAGTTGCTCACGTGAAATTCGGATTTATCCACGTTTTCCAGAAACTAGTTTCTTCACCACAAAGGAGGGGAAAAAGGTGATCCATGTTAGCCTACTTGCAAGAAACTGGTCTGATTGATGTAAGAAGTCTCACAACACCAGGTTAAAGTCCAACAGGTTTATTTGATTGATGTTGACATGGGACTTGTGAATGGTTCATTAGGGCAAGCTGGGTATCAGAAGTCAAAACAAATGAAGCAAATTGTACTGTGGAACTAATTTTCTGAGTTCTCTCTGGTAAGGGAGCCTTGATGGCTAGCTGTGTGTGTTGGGAAATCATAGTCAAAATTTTTCAATCCATTAATTTTAACGACAGCTGTGGATATCAGCCACACAATCTTTTGCTTGCACAGCTGCTCATTGAGGCTGACCTGTCTATCGATAGTGCAGACTTGATAAATCTTTAAAACTCTTATTTGACTTTTGAAATTAAATGATGTGCTGGAGCAGATTTTAGTCTGCAGATGTGAGCAATCGGTGCAACATGGAGCAGAGATTTTGGTGGCGATTAGTTAAACTTGGTTTCTACTCAAAATGTCTAGTCTGCCCAAGACATGTCTCCAACAGTGCAAATGATCAGATGGGGACTTTCTGCCATAAATTGACATGCCAGAACCCTGTTCCCCTGTCCCCCATGGCCTGCCAGGCCATCTGCAATGCCCCACCCCTATAGCCTACTTGACTCCCGGCCTGTTGAACCATCAAGCCCTGCACTTGCCATCTGGGGCACAAAACAGCAACACAAATTCTAGGACAATCCCTGAAGCACATAGAAACATAGAAAATAGGTGCAGGAGTAGGCCATTCAGTCCTTCGAGCCTACACCATCATTCAATATAATCATGCACTTTCAGTACCCCACTCCTGCTTTCTCTCAATACCCCTTGATCCTTTTAGCCACAAGGGCCACATCCAGCTCCCTCTTGATCTAACTGGCCCCAACAGCTTTCTGTGGTAAAGAATTCCACAGGTTCACAACTGAGTGAAGAAGTTCTTCCTCATCTCAGTCCTGAATGGCTTACCCATTATTCTTAGGCTGTGACCCCTAGCTCTGGATTTCCCCAACATTGGGACCATTCTTCCTGCATCCAGCCTGTCTAGTCCCATCAGGATTTGATATGTTTCTATGAGATCCCCTCTCATTCTTCTAAATTCCAGTGAGTACAAGCTCAGTCAATCTTCATATGTCAGCCCTGCCATTCCGGATGGAGACTGAGGGGAAAAAATCTCAACACAGACCTACATTGCAAAATTTGATAGCCAGCATGTGGGCAAGGGTATGCAGGGGATCATATGGAGAATAACAGTGGCCTGACACTAGCCAGTCAGTTCCCAGTTAAATCAACGGCTCCTAGTAAATCACAACTAACACACCCAAAGTCAACTGACAAACCCAGGCAACAACCCATTTCCAGTTGGATTTTCCAGCTGTTCCAGTTGCTCCCAGTACATACTGATTATTCCAGTTAGATGTAGTTAGTCTTCAACTAGTTTTTCCTTCTGGACTATAGTGTAGGTACTTATTCAAGTCTCATAGATGACATTTTGGGCCAGAAATTAGTTTGCACCAGCCTTAAGCCTCATTATTATCAAATCTGCGAGCCGTAAATATCTAGTAGTTGTACATAAAAGCATCTTAACTTTGTTCAAAGCAAATACATTGAAAATGATTTTCTTTCTATTCTGAACAGCTTTAAAAGCTCATTGCTCAAGGAGACCTGTAAGTAACATTTAGTAACATAATGTTATGTATGAATTCTTATTGTCATAATCATTTAGCTGACTGTCACCCCATTACAAACTGATGCCTTTGCATTCACAGCTATTTATCTGATCAATAAGACAATGACATTTAATTCTAATATGTAAACCCTTTGGTCAGAAACATCAGATTCTGTGTTATGTTTCTATCATAGAGCAACAAGTTAATTGCGATAGTTCCAAATGGTATGGAAACTGCCCACAGGGACATTGCAACTGGAGTGTCCATTTAGTCCCTCAAGTCTGTTCTACTGTTCAATGAGTTCAATGCTGATCTGGAACCAAGAACCCACTTTTGCCCCACATCCCTTAATACTGTTGGCTGACAATCTATCATTCAGTTTTAAAATTGGCAATTAATTTAATGTCAGTTGCCCTTTGGGGAAGAGAGTTTCAAATTTCTACACCCTTTTGTACATAGAAATGTTTGCAAATTTTACCTGAACGCTCTGGCTCTAATTTATAGGCTTTGTCCAAACCCTAGACTCCTTAAGTCTTGAGATTTATGTTGTGGGGTCGATTCCACAACAGTAACCACAGCAAGCGACTGCACATTTACAGGCATAGCCAATTACTTCATTTTCTGGTCAGAATCAGTGATTGGTTATATTTTTAACCAGTGGAATATACAGCTTCAAAAGTACTTCATTCCACACCTTCCTAGAAGTATTGCCTAGTTGATAGGTTCTGGGGAAAACATTGGTCACTGTTTTAAGAGAGAATTATTTTGAACAAAACATGGATCAGGCTTGTCCAACCTTTTCACGTGTTGGGGGCACATTTCAATTTTTCTCATGGGGGGAGAAAGTGTGGATGAGCAAATTTTGGAAAGATGAAGTTTGCCGCAGCATTAAACATGAATTTCAAAATCAAAGTTGAGATATGAAAATAAACAACTTGCTGAACAAAAAAAGTCACAACAATAAATTGACCATTAAAAATGAGTATTAAATAAAGATGATTATCAGTGTGTGAAGGGGTGAGTGTGTGTGTATCCAGCTCACTCCCAGTCTCAGGTTGCTCACTCACACTCAACCACTCTGAGAGTGGGGATGGGGGTAAATGAGAAAACGGTGACTGGAATTGAGCCACACACGCACACACACAGTCTTCTTTCTCTCATACATGCACACTGTTATAATTCAGCTCAGAAACTCCAAAGTGTTCTATGAAGTCCGCCTGGATCATAAGTTTTGCTATTTGAATTTGGCTAGGGTAAGCACGAGATGTTTCACCTCAGGGATGATTCAAATGATCCACAAGGGAACTTTCATCAAACAAAGTTTATTTCAGAATACAGTTAACAAATAGCGATAATTTTTACCAATTACAAACAAGAAAAAAAATTATATTGTATAAGCCTTAACTGCATGAAATGTTGCAACCAAACAAACTTCCCAATAAACATACACCTGTCACAAGTTTAACACGGAAAAAAACACATGATGCTGGAGCGTAGTCCTTTGGTTCAGAATTGAAACTCTGACTTCTCGGCCTTGTAACTTCCCGCATACCTCGAGGTAGAGATAATGCCACTGCTGGCCTTTAGTTTTTCCCAGCAAACTACTTCAAGGAACAGAGACACTTTAGTTACGAGCTAGCAAACCACTAACTGCAGAATTTTCACTCCAGGAAGGCAGGAAGACCTGCTTCCAACTACTCAGCAGAATCTATAATACCAGGGAGAGAGAGAGAGCGAAAACACTGCATCCAGCCTGAAGTGAAAACACCTGATCTAAAAACAGCAGCCAGCAGCCCAAAACTGAAAGTGAAAGAATTCCTGTCACCTGACCTGTCAATCATTCTTTCTCCAACAATTCAGGGTCATAAAAATCCCAGGCACTACATGAGGCCCAGAGGAAAAATAAACAAAACCCCAATTAAACAATTTAAGTAGCAATAAAAGGACTTGGAGGCAGACAGCTCGGGGCCTGCTTATAACTGCAGAGTAAGAAGTCTCACAACAACCAACAGCTGCACTGGCTCCGAGCGGGTGGCAGGCGCGCGGGGGGGGGGGGGGGGGGGCGTTTTACCTGAACGCTCTGGCTCTAATTTATAGGCTTTGTCCGAACCCTGGACTCCTTAAGTCTGAGATTTATGTTGTGGGGTCGATTCCACAACAGTAACCACAACAATGGCGCCGGGTTGCCCTCGGAGGGAGGCCCACCCCCGCTGTCCATCTTAGCATGGTGAGGGAAGAATGTGGCTGCCGTCAGGCATCAGCAACACGTGCGTCACTCGATAATCTGCTGCCGGCTAGTGCAGGCGCAGACGGGATAGGTTTACACCCAAGTTAAGTTGATTGCTGTAAGGCATCTTGCGTTAGTAATTCAGGATTCGATTGAGTGTAATTAACTGTACGGTTAGGATAGCACATCTTTTTGATTTGTTTCAGGAGATCAGCCTGTTCCAACCAACTCGATAGGACCAAAACTAGGAGACCCCCTCAAACCAATGCAGTACACCACATATGTACTTAATTGTTGCGTTGCCTTTTCTTTTATTCTTCATCTTGGCCCTGGGTGCCTGAAGACGAAGTCTAAAAGAAAAATTAAATCTATCCACACCACATGCATATCCCATATTTATTTAAATAGAGATTTCCGAGGCACAGGTTGCTAAATTAAGAAAGAGAGAGTCTAGAATTTCTTAATATTGTGCCAGGGATTAATGAGGTGCCGTATTTTAAAACTACGTCAGGTGTAAAGTAAATCAAAGCAGAGTAAATTCCCACATATGTTGGGTTTATTTCTTAGAGAGTGGTTAGTGTTTGGAATTCTACACCCCAGAGAGATAAGGAGTAAGAGGGGAGAGATACAAAAGTGCCCAGAGGGGCAATTTTTTCACACACTGAGTGGTGAGTGTCTGGAACAAGCTGCTAGAGGTAGTAGTAGAGGCGGGTACAATTTTATCTTTTAAAAAGCATTTAGATAGTTACATGGGTACGATGGGTATAGAGGGATGTGGGCCAAATGCGGGCAATTGGGATTAGCTTAGGGGTTTAAAACGAAAGGGCGGCATGGACAAGTTGGGCTGAAGGGCCTGTTTCCAGGCTGTAAACCTCTGACTCTATGACCAGGTTAAAGTTCAACAGGTTTATTTGACAGCACTAACGTTCGGAGTCTCAGGCTCCTTCATCAGGTGAGTGAGGACTTGTGTTCACGAACAGGTCAGACACAAACTCAATTTACAAGATAATGGTTGGAATGCGAGTCTTTACAGGTAATAAAGTCTTAAAGGAGAGACAAATTGAGTGGAGAGAGGGCCAAGCACAGGTTAAAGAGGTGTGTATTGTCTCCAGCCAAGGTAGTTAGTGAGATTTTGCAAGCCCAGGCAAGTCATGGGGTTACATATAGTGTGACATGAACCCAAGATCCCGGTTGAGGCCGTCCTCATGTGTGCGGAACTTGGCTATCAGTTTCTGCTCAGCGATTCTGCGTTGTCGTGTGTCGTGAAGGCCACCTTGGGGAACGCTTACCCGAAGATCAGAGGCTGAATGCCCGTGACTGCTGAAGTGTTCCCCGACTGGAAGGGAACACTCCTGCCTGGTGATTGTCGAGCGATGTTCATTCATCTGTTGTCGTAGCGTCTGCATGGTCTCCCCAATGTACTATGCCTCGGGACATCCTTTCCTGAAGCGTATCAGGTAGACAACGTTGGCCGAGTTGCAAGAGTATGTACCGTGTACCTGGTGGATGGTGTTCTCACGTGAGATGATGGCATCCGTGTCGATGATCCGGCATGCCTTCAGAGGTTGTCGTGGCAGGGTTGTGTGGTGTTGTGGTCACTGTTCTCCTGAAGGCTGGGTAGTTTGCTGAGGACAATGGTCTGTTTGAGGTTGTGCGGTTGTTTGAAGGCAAGAAGTGGGGATGTGGGGATGGCCTTGGCGAGATGTTCGTCTTCATCAATGACATGTTGAAGGCTCCACAGAAGATGTCGTAGCTTCTCCGCTCCGGGGAAGTATTGGATGACGAAGGGTACTCTGTCCGCCGTGTCCCGTATTTATCTTCTGAGGAGGTCGGTGCGGTTTTTCGCTGTGGCACGTCGGAACTGTCGATCGATGAGTCAAGCGCCTTATCCTGTTCTTATGAGGGCATCTTTCAGCGTCTGTTGTGATCCTCCTCATCAGCAGATCCTGTGTATTCGGAGGGCTTGTCCAGAGGGGATGGTTTCCTTAACATGTTTAGGATGGAAGCTGGAGAAGTGGAGCATCGTGAGGTTATCCGTGGGCTTGCCGTACAATGAAGTGCTGAGGTGACCGTCCTTGATGGAGATGCGTGTGTCCAAGAATGCAACCGATTCTGGAGAGTAGTCCATGGTGTGTCTGATGGTGGGATGGAACTTGTTGATGTCATTATATAGTTGTTTCAATGATTGTTCACCATGAGTCCAAAGGAAGAAAATGTCATCGATGTATCTAGTGTATAGCATCGGTTGAAGGTCCTGTGCGGTGAAGAGGTCTTGTTCGAACCTGTGCATGAAGATGTTGGCATATTGAGATGCGAATTTGGTTCCCATGGCTGTTCCATGTGTCTGGATTAAGAACTGGTTGTTGAAGGTGAAGACATTGTGGTCCAGGATGAAGCGGATGAGTTGCAGAGAACATGATTAAAAAATACATTTCTTAAAGGCACAATAGCGTCATAACACACACACACCTCACCTCACATGCACGCCACACACCCACTCAACCCCCCAGACACCCTTACACCAACCACTCACCCGGCCACCCTCACAGCCACCCACTCACCCGCTGTCACTCATCCACTCTCGCTGAGTGACCCACTCACATGCTCACCCTCATTAAATCGCTGTAGGGAGAGTGAGCGGAGGTGAGACCTGTGGTGGGATTTTCTGGCCGCACTCGCCCCAAGACCGGAAAATCCCACCCAAGGTCAACAGACCGTTGCATGGTCCTTTTCTGCCCGCTACGATTCCTGTGGTGGGTGGGACGGAAAATTCCGCCCCTGGAGTGAAGCCTGAGACCGAGAACTAGGGGCAGTGTGGCCAGAGGTGGGCCAGAGAACAAGAGCAGAGGGAAAGTAGCCCGAGCTGGCCTAGAGCACAAGGAGGGGGAGAGGAGGGTGTGGAAATGGCCAGAGCTGGAGAAAGAGATGGAGCCCAGTGATTGAACCAGGAGAAGGTGAGAAAGCCAGGAGCAGGAGAAAGTGGACAGAGCACCAGGAGTGGAGGGAAAGTAGTCACAGTTGGGCCAGACCACCAGTCGCTGGGAGAAAGTGGCTGGGGCTGGGCCAGAGCACCAGGAGCCAGGGTGAAATCAGCTAGAGCCAGGACCGAGAACCAAGAGAGGGCAAAAAGTGGCTGGAGCCAGGCCAGAACACTGGTAGTGGGGAGAAAGCTGACAGAGTCAGGCCAGAGCGCAGGGAGCCAGGGGAAAGTGGCACAGCCACAGGAAAGCATGGTGAGCCTCTCTTTCTTCACATTTTTGCAGTTTCCGGCATTCACTTCTCTAATCAGAACCTGTTTCTCTCCCATGTTTACTGATCTGTGTGCTTAATAGTGAGCCTATCAGCAGCAAACACAGGAGAGAAACAGTAAGTTAAGAAGCAGTCCCCTGTAGAAATCTTCAACCTGTCTAACCAACTTTTTCAGCAAATGCTGTTCAGGCCACATGCTGGAGCTTCAGTGGCCCACAGATCACGGGTTGAGGACAAGTCTGTCAAAAATGGTGCTTACCCAGATTCTCAGCCTTAGAATGGATATGCTGCAAAATGTACACAAGGGAATATTGAATGTGAGGAGGCCAAACATTTGCTACTTTCTTATTTTGACAAAAAAGCAAGTTTATTTTTAAAAATTTGAAATGAGACTGGCATTGAAGGAGATCTGGCTCTTGCATGATGCTAAGCAATCTAACAATAAGCTAAACTGTGTGAACTGAAAGCTTCCCTCATACTCTGTACACAAAACTGTCTGTCCCTCTGGCCATTGTAAAGGTATTTACAGGTATACTGTCCTTGGGCAAATAAATTGTTACATTTCGAGGATACAGTCCAGCTCAAGTACCTTTAGGTCCTGAGTGAGGTAGGGTTAGTCTACAGCAGTTATTTTGTTCATAATGGAAGATAACTTAAATGCATTTCTAGGCTATACATAATTATAAAAGTAAAATGCTGCAGATGCTGGAAATCTGAAACAAAAACTGAAACTCCTGGCAAAACTCAACAAGTTTGGCAACATCTGTGGAGAGAGAAATAAAGTTAACATTTCGAGTCCATATGACTCTTCAGAGCTAAGGACAGGGCGAAATGTGATGGATTATATGCTGTATTGGAGACCCTCCAACACTGTATCTCATCCATCACCTTTCCCCCTCTCTTTAACTCTGAAGAAGAGTCATAAAGATTTGAAACGTTAAAACTGTTTCTCTCTCCACAGATGCTGCCAGACCTGCTGAGTTTTTCCAACATTTTCTGGTTATGTGCTAAGCTGTACATACTTGGAGTTACCAACTGCAAAGGTAAATTCAATTTTGTAACAGCAGCTAGTAGCAAGTTATTAGCAAATTATAGAGGGAAGATAGCTTTTATCATGAATTCTGCTGTTCAATATCTTGCCACTTTTTCTGATTTTGAAATAAATTTCTTTGGTTTTTCTAGCTGCAGTTCATTGTTTATTGTAAATTGCACAATTTAGCAAGACATCCTGTCATTCAAAAATTTGTGGATATCAAGTGGAATTTTTATGGACAGTAGGTATTAGTTACTATTTTGATAGTTTTTTAAATAGTATTCTGGACTAATCCAATTTTTGCCTCTTGGTTTTAGTTATATTTTTCTGTGTTCCTTTGTCATAATCATACAAATAGAAAAAAGATGCATGTACTAACAATACTATATATTATAATTATAGCCTAGAATATTTTAAAAAAGTTACATCTTTGATATCAATTTCCAAACATGACAACAATCATGGAAGGGTCAGGTGCTTAAACAGTTGAATATGAGGAACGCTGCCTTTATATCACAGTAATTGATGTGTCCCACCGTGGAGAGGGGTGGGAAACTATACTAACATATTTAAATATGGCTTCCACAGTGCACTTGGGGTTCTGATTTAAAATTGGCTGTTGCTGCTTTGACTTCCCACGGTTTGTGCACGGCATATCCACTAATTGTGTTTGTAGTGCATGGATAATTTATTACAATACAATGGCCCTTTAAATTTTTTGATGCATCTAAGCACACACAGTAACTTAAGGAGCCTGATTTGTTTGCAGCCACCTCTCTTGTCTCATTTGTAGCCTCCCTCTTGCCCACCTAATCACCATCTCTCTTTCCCTCCCTTTCAATTGCATCCTGCACTCACACTCTCTGCTGCTCTATCCCCAAACTCGTTCAGCTATGCGCTTCTCACCTCAGGACTCTCCGAGCAACTAATTACCTACCTAATGGCCTATGAAGTAATGATTTGTTTTGATTTGCTCTTGCATTCCTACCTGTCTCTCTACACTCTCCGCCACATTTACTAATGCTATTGCAAAGGGTTTAAACTCTTCTCTATTTCTTCTGTTTCTCTGCGAATGCTGCAAATTAACACCTTCTTGTGCAACATCCCTTCTGGACAATGAATATCTTTATCCCACAACATTAGGGATTGACTTGCATGGCATCTCTCAATAATTTAATATCATTTCCCATTCCATCCTTTCCACATGGAAATATTTTACTGTTACACACAAAATCTTTAAATGCATCCGCCATCTGCTGGTCATTCTGCCCCTGTTGTAACCTGTTGGACTTTAACCTGGTGTTGTTAAACTTATTCTGCCCCTGTGCAGGTGGTGCACACCTTGATCCTTTTTTCTGTCCTATGTCTCGGTGTACCAATCTGCCTGGCTTTTCTGGTTCCCCAGTTTTTAACTTCCCTTGGTCCCGTGTACGATTGATAACGTCAACGGAACAACTGTTTAATCTCCAGCATATGTTCTGGTGTGGCCAACATCGCATGGTATGTTTTATCTCGAGGCTATTTGAATGGTGTATATTTCGTCCAGCACGGTCTTCATGTCCGCGTGGGGTGGGATGTAAACTGCTGTCAGAATAACAGAGGTGAACTCCCGAGGAAGGTAGTAGGGGCGCCATTTTAACGTCAGGTATTTTAGGTCTGAGGAGCAGAAACTCGCCAGTGTAACTATGTCTAGGCATCATGAGATATTGATTAGAAGGCAGACCGCACCACCCCTAGTCTTGCCTGAGGTCGCTGTGCCATCCATTTGGTGGATCGAGAAGCACAGTCCGGTGAAGCAGGAGTTAGTCATGTCTCTGTGAAACAAAGCACACAGCAGTCCCTCAGTTCTCTTTGGAAAGTGAGTCTGGCTTGTTTTCCAGAGATTGGACATTTGCTAGGAGTAAGCTAAGGAGGGGGGGCCTTGGGACTGAGTTGTTTCGCTCTCACCTGCAGGCCTGCAGGTTTTCCACACTTTCTGGAGTGACTGCTTTTTGGGCCTGGGAGACGGTGAGAGTAGTATGAGGTATTAAGGGTATAGGTGTGTCATGAACCACACTGATGTTATCTGCAAGGGTGTCCAAACTTGAAACATCAGTTCATGGTGGTGTATAGTTTTGTTTTTGGAATGATGTGAGTAGTCACATGAAACCGCAGTGAGAAGAACCAGTCCAGCTGTTATATAATAATTATTAAAGACTATTTATTAAATTAAAGAAAAGACAAACAAGACTAAAGTACTCTGAGACAAATTAAATATATGAATCACTAAACACACACATACAGTTTATGTATACAGTTTCCAAAATATATCCTTAAGACTACCCCTTCCCAAACAATATCCAAATTTAGAAATCAAATTTAATAAGTCAAATCCAGCTTATAGTTATTGCACCATACAAAGTTGAGGATCAAGTCTGGGAAACGTGTTTTCCTGGTCCAGCGAATATATTTGAACTGCCTTCACAAAGTTTTCTGCACTGTCTTGGCTCTATAAGACCATAAGACATCGGAGCAGAATTAGGCCACTTGGCCCATCGACTCTGCTCTGCCATTCAATCATGGCTGATTTTTTCCTCATCCCCACTCCTGCCTTTTCCCCATAACCCCTGATCCCCTTATTAATCAAGAACCTATCTATCTCTGTCTTAAAGACACTCAATGACCTGGCCTCCACAGCATTCTGTGGCAAAGAGTTCCACAGATTCACCACTCTCTGGCTGAAGAAATTCCTCCTCATCTTTGTTTTAAAGGATCGTCCCTTTAGCTTGAGGTTGTGTCCTCTGGTTCTAGTTTTTCTTACTAGTGGAAACATCCTCTCCATGTCCATGTCCACTCTATCCAGGCCTCGCAGTATCCTGTAAGTTTCAATAAGATTCCCCCTCATCCTTCTAAACTGTTCCTCATATGACAAGCTCTTCATTTCAGGGATCATTCTTGTGAACCTCCTCTGGACCCTTTCCAAGGCCAGCACATCCTTCCTTCGATATGGGGCCCAAAATTGCTCACAAATGGGGTCTGACCAGAGCCTTATACAGCCTCAGAAGTACATCCCTGCTGTTCTATTCTAGCCCTCTCAACATGAATGCTAACATTGCATTTGCCTTCTTAACTGTCGACTGAATCTGCATGTTAACCTTAAGAGAATCTTGAACAATGACACTCAAGTCCCTTTATGTTTCTGATTTCCTCAGCATTTTCCCATTTAGAAAATAGTCTATGCCTCAATTCCTCCTTCCAAAGTGCATAACCTCACACTTTTCCACATTGTATTCCATCTGCCACTTCTTTGTCCAAGTCCTTCTGCAATCCCCCGCTTCCTCAATACTACGTGTCCCTCTACATATCTTTGTATCATCTGCAAACTTAGCAACAGTGCCTTCAGTTCCTTCCTCCAAATCGTTAATGTATATTGTGTTGACGATCCTCCAGTAGCGTCTGATATTTGTCTTGGTGTGCGTCCCTGGGAACAGCCCGTCGAGCACAGAGTCCTGTTTCACAGAGCTGCACAGGATGAACCTCAACAAAGACAATCTCGTCTCTCTCTTGATTTTAATGTGCCCAATTCTTTAATTTATGATATCCAATTTGCAAAGGCACAATGAACTACCTATCTCCCTGTGACATCACACTTTGATTTTTCTCAGAGTGGCCACTTCACACTGGAACCACAGATTGGACTGGACTGGATAGCTCTTTGGTGTTGCTGCCTGTTTAGGGTCATCCTCTCCCTCTTTTTTCACATTGGTTGAATGTTCAGGAAGATGTTCAAGAAGGGAGGTCCTTGGACAGGAATAATGAGGTGAAAATGTAGGAAGTGAGTAAGGACAGTACAAGTACTGACACTTGGTCAAGGCTTGCCTCAGAAAATGATCACATACTGACGAAAGAACCTCCAATTCTGCAAGAGAGAGATCTCACTGTAAATCTGATGAACATAGAAGTGCACATAGAAGCCATAGTTTGATTAAATTAGCAATGAAAATCTATAGACTCAGAATAGAACTAGCAGAAATTCCTATGATCGTGAAGTTTAACTAATAAGAGAGGGAAAGCAAAGGACATTGGATAGTTGAAAAGAGTTTGGAGTTTTTGAAGAACCAGATTAGAGTTAATCAACTTTTGTTATATGTGGACTGTACTGAAAAACCCCTTGCAAATGGTACTTGCAAGCCGAAAGCAAGGCAAATTGCTAGGGTTTTGAAGAGTGACAGAGTTGCAAATAGACAGTCTATGAAAAATGTGAGTGAGAAAAGACTATGGATTAACCTTGCTGGCTTAATTAAATGAGGGATTGCAAGTCATTAGCTACCCATCTTCCACAAATGAATAAAAAAAAGTGCATTTGTCCTCCAACCGCCTTTCATGAGGCCAGCAGCAGTCTCCACTTTTCTCCACCCCCGCACCCCCCCGCCCCCCAACCATCATAGCCACTCTTTCCTCTGCCCCTCAATTGAACCATAGGTCCCACAGAACCACCACCACCCCACCCCCTCAACACCCCCAACTGGCCTACCGGTTGTATGTCTCTACAACTAAATCATTATAGATCATTGGGAATTTGATGCTACAAAATGTTATCGTCACATAGCATTAATATCTTGAATGCGCTCTTCTCAAGGGGGAAGATGTTCATGACTGTATTCTGAGCAGAATGACAGACGAGCTCAATCTTATTTTAGCCAAAGTTTTGTGTGAAACTCAGTCACAATGGTTTATTTGTGAACATTTCTGTTCTGTTTTGATGGAAATGGTATTTTGTTGATTTAAAATGCTCATGGAACAGTACATGTGCTGGTGGAAGTTGCGTATGACTCATAATGGTGCTTCTTCAGTGTCAGTCTCTGTGTTGTCTCTATTTTCCACCATTACTGTGCCTCTGATATGGCCACTACAGGAGACATAAGAGCTCAGTTAATGAAGCAGCTAGGCAGTAGTGGTTTTCATCATCTGGTTGCTAGGCTTGCAATGGATACAACTACATAAATAGCGAAACTGGTCAGATGTAATTGCATGATAAATGCATAATGTTTTCATCCTCTTGCACACACCTATGTCTCATTTCAGCCTGGCCTCCTGCCATCCTGCCGTTCGGGAGGGCTTCTTCCAGCATTTGGCGTTGCAGTTGCAAGTAATGGGACTCCAACCCTGGTTTCACATTCTTCTTGGTGATATGTGCTGTCTTTTCCAATGAAAACATGAGTGTTAGAAATTTGAGGGATGAAGTGTGCAGATCACAAGGCAGTCAATATTTTATGAACTTCTCAACGGAATGGAGCGAACAAGATCACTTTGGGGCTGAGTGGGAGAGCTGGCAGCATTTGTGAAAGGTGACAATGGGACCTTGTGTGACAATTTTTTGTAAAGGTGTTAGAGTTGTTTGCAGCCTCTCACTTTGGTTCAGAGCCATACTCTACTAGCAGGAATGAGTAATATCAAGCAGAGTGAAAACAGCAATCTTTTATTCGACATCTATTAAACAATTATTAATGATTAAAAGAAAAGGAAAAAAGAAACACCATATATTAAAAGAAAGGAAGAAAGACATGTTTGCATACATACTACAGATAAAGATTATAAATACATATAAGTACATACTATATTACAAATGGTAACCCCAAATTGGTCTGTTTACGGCAACTCCCCAAAGTGGTAAAATTCCCCATGGTTCTTACATCACCACGTCTCTGAATAACCTTCCACAGGGATGAACACTCCAGTCAGTCACAGTTGACTGCCCTCTACCACCCCTAGTCTTGAATGGTGGTTGACTAACCAACTTCAGCTGCAGCCCCAAATGTTGGATGTGTGCACCTTTAAATCCAATTTCTGGCTCCATTCCTCCCTTTCAAAACATGAATCTAGTAAGCATGAGACCGTATCAAATTCTCCTAACAGGCACTATAAGGTGAGCATACTTCACAATATTCCAGCTGTTTACGCATCTTTTTGCTAGTGTCTCTTATCTGCCATCAGTCAGATTATATGTTGTCCATCAGTCAAACTCCAACTCCTGATTCCATACCGTAATTGATCTCCCCACATACAAGGTTATCCAATGTCTTGGCTTGCGGTTCAAGAGTCATCAAATGCAGTAGGACATTGTTTCCTGTGCGTTATACAATAATAACTTTTATCTTCATCAATCTCGTCCAAAAAGGAAAACCATGACTTGAAGATTAAATACTATCTGTGAATATCACAAGCATGAAAAATAAAGTGGGGGAAAATAAGTCCACAGTTCATAATATTACTGTTGATTACTATTGATTATTTGACTTGAAGCACAATCGCATTTAATTTTAAATCAAGGCCTACAAGGTAATCTTCAAGTGTTCAGTATAGGTTTAATACGGAATTTTTAAAAACTCTAGAGCAAAGCAGAAATAAATGCAAAATATAAAATTGCAAAAATTAGTGAAAAGCCTATGCTTTTTGTTATTGCAAATAGTGTACCGTACAACCTTTTTGTGCAGAGGACTATTGGCGGTACGGTGGAACAGTGGTTAGCACTGCTGCTTCACAGTGCTAGGGATCCATGTTCAATTCCGGCCTCGGGTCACTCTCTGTGTGGAGTTTGCACATTCTCCCTGTGTCTGCGTGGGTTTCCTCTGGGTGCTCCGGTTTCCTCCCACAGTCCAAAGATGTGCAGGTTAGGTTGATTGGCCATGCTAAATTGACCCTAGTGTCGGGGGATTAGCAGGGTAAATATGTGGGGTTATGGGAATAGCACCTGGATGGGATTGTGGTCGTTGCAGACTCAATGGGCCAAATGGTCTCCTCCTGCACTGTGGGGATTCTATGATACTGAGGAGGTGAAAGGATCATGGCTGCCAGATGAAGGTTGCAGGGCGCTCACCTTGCCAGCCATTAAGAAATAAGTGAAGTACTTCTTTCACTGTATCCAGTTGCTTTTCATTATATTCTGGCTGCTGGCCCTCTCCGCTACCTCCAGCCATGCCTGTTTGGCCATGCTAGATGGCCTTCTCCAGTCCTTTAAAAAGCAGCACCTTTCTTGCCCTTAATGTCCCCGATATAACACCCAAGGAGATGGTGGTGAAAAATGTTGCAGGCATCCCGTTCCACTTCCACTTTCTGAGAAAATTACTTGTCCAATTCAACTCAATCGTAATCTCACTGCATCCATAGTGAAGGCTGCCAGCGGCTTGTTAAATTTTACATTCTTGTTCGCGCTCCTGACTCATCAACCAACCCGTTGTTCCTAATTGCTATCTTCAAGAAGATTGAACTGTGTCTGGATTTTCGATCCAGAAATGGCAGAAAGATTCTGCCCAATCTCGTGGATTTGTCATTGAAAATAGCTTCATGAATCTTGTTTTAGTTCAAGAAAAAGCAAGTATTTTCCAGTGTTGAAAATTTTTACACCATACCAAACTAGCAAGAGATATGTATGCTAACATGTAGTGTCAGAATTCAAGATTTTGCATCTCAACAACATTGTTCATTTATATTTTTCAGTATGGAAGCATTGACTCTTCTTTTGGGAAATATTATATTCCTTGTATCCTGGTCCATTCTTTTATGTGTTTTATCCAATGACATCAACGAAAGCGGTGAATTCACAATGGCGAGTATCGCTAATAATTGGTTTGATTATATTTTTCTTCTTGAGTTCTTTGTGTGAAGCCACAATCTCCACGCACCATGGATAGGGAAAGGAGGCAGACCGCAAACCTACATCAATAAAAACAGAAAATGCTGAAAATGCAGAGCAGGTTATGGCAGCATCTGTAGGGAGAAGCATAGTTGATGGGTCGAATTTGCATTCCTGAGTCAGTAAAGCAAACTTCGTAAGAATCGTGCACTGGAGAATTGCAAATGTTACGTTCTTGTTCAAAAAAGGCTGCAAGGATCACTCCAGCAATTACAGGCCAATCAGTTTAACATCAGTAGAGGGCATCCTTTATGAAAATTATTTTACCAGTTCAGCTCAGTCGTAATCTCACTGCATCCGTTATTTGGAATAGAGTTCGTCGTCACTTAGAAAAATGTGAGTTGATTAGGGATCCAGCATGGATTTCTAAAGGGGAAATTGTGTTTAACTAACTTAATGTGCAAATGCCACACAGTCACCCCAGGCCGGAATCGAACCCGGGTCCCTGGCATTGTGAGGTAACAGAGGTAACCACTGTGCCACCGTGCCGTCCTAGTTTTTTGAGGAGGTAACAGAAGGGTTGATGAAGGTAATGCTTTAGTGTAAATGACCTTTCAGAACACATTCAATACAATGCCACACCACAGACACGTGAAGAAAGTTATAGCTCATGGAATGAAAGAGACAGTAGCAACGTGGATATAAAATTGACTGAATAGTAGAAAGCAGAGTCTAATGGTCAATGGATATTTTTCAGGCTGGAGAAAGGTTTGCAGTGGTGTTCCCCAAAGTATTTTATTGGAACCCTTGCTCTTGCTGATATAAATGATCTAGATCTTGGTGTGCAGGCGACAATTTCAAAGTTTACAGAAAATTATAAATTATTGTAAACTGTGAAGGAGAGTGTAGAACTTCAAAAGGACATGGCCAAGTTGGTGGAGTGGGCTTATAGGTGACAGATGAAGTTCAATGTGTAGAAGCATGAGCTGATGCATTTTGACAGGAAGAACGAGGAGAACCAATATAAAATAAGGGATAAGATTCTTAAGTAGGGGCAGGAGCAGAGGGACCTGGGTGTATATGTGCATAAATCATTGAAAGTGACAGGACAGTTGGAGAGAGCTGTTAATGAAGCATTCTGGAGTTTATTAATCGGGGCATAGAGTACAAGAGCAAGGAGGTTATGCTAAATTTATACAAGACACTAATTAGACCTCAGCGACAATATTGTGTACAATTTTGGGCACCATACTATAGGAAGGATGCAAATAGCAGGATATTTGGAAAATTATAATTTAATCAAGCAGAGTCAGCATGTTTTTATGAAAAGGAAATTGTGTCTGTCTAATTTATGAAGTTTTTCGAGGAAGTCTCAACCAGAGTGGATACAGGGGAACCAGTAGATGTGTTGTACGTGTACTTCCAGAAGGAGTTCAACAAGGTACCTCACAAAAGGTTAAGTCACAAGAGTCCATGGTGTTGAAGGTGGTTTATTGGCATAGATAGAAAATGACTACTGGGCAGGAAACAGCAAATGGGCATAAGGGTTCTTTTTCAGATTGGTGACCTATAACCAGTGGGTTCCACAGGGATTAGTGCTGGGACCGCAACTGTTTACAATATATATTAATGACTTGGAGGAAGGAAACGAATATACTGTAGTCAAACTTGCAAACAACACAAAAATAGGTGGAAAGGCAAGTTGCGAGAGGGATATAAACAGCTTACAAAGAAATATTTATAGGTTAAGTGGACAAGAAGTTGCCAAATGGAGTATAATGTGGGAAATGTGGCGTTCATTTTGGAAGGGAGAACAAAAGAACAGTATTATTTAAATGGAGAAAAAAATGCAGAAAGCTGCAACGCAGTGACTTTGGGTACTTGTGCACGATGCACAGAAAGCTGGCACACAGGTGCAGCAGGTAATCTGGAAGAATAATAAATGTTGGCACTTATTTCAGGGGGGGTTGGAGTGTAAGAGTAGGGAAGTCTTGCTGCAATTGGACAAAATACTGGGTGAGACCACATCTGGAGTACTGTGAGCAGTTTTAGTCCCCTTATTTAAGGAAAGATATTATTTCATTGGAGGCAGATATGTGAAGGTCTTAAGCTGTGAAGGACATTTCAAGGTGTTGTTGTGCATAATGTTGAGGCCAGGAATCATGGCCTCATGATTCCAGCCTCAGTTTCTGTCTGCTAATGCTACCACAACCTGCTGAGTGTCTCCAACATTTTCTATTTTATAACTAATTCATGCTAATTCTCTTAAATCAGTTCATACTTGTTCAAGTGCCCAGTCATTCTGGATGGAATTTCATGTCCTCCTCCGACAGATTTTGGTGGCAGGGGCTGGTGCATATATGTGGGTGGGAGGTTGGCAGGAGGCAACCTTGCAGTCTTCTCATCTTTGCTCCTTTTAAGTCCATGGTTGAATGGCTTGTGAATGATCTTCATACCCCACTGTCGATGGAGGCCCTTCAGTGAGCAATTAATGCCCATTTAAGGCCCCATCCAGCTTCTAGGTTTACCCAGTGGAAGGCAAGGGACACAGCATATAGGGAGCCCAAGAATGGAATCTTGTGGGTTACCTGTGGACTTCCAGGGGAGGTCCCTTCTTCAAAGGTACTCAGTGCCTGATCAAGGGACATAGCTTTGGATATAGGGCAGGCTGAGAGCCACCCCATCTATCCTTGCTGCCAACCAACCCCTGTCTTCCATAATCCCTGGCCGTGATCCCCCTGAGGTACCCATGACCTTGGTCCTTTGGCCTAATTCTGGGGCAATATGTTGGCAACTTGCTCAACGATCATATCAAATTTGTTTCTGTTTCAAAGTTACTTCAATTTTCATTAAAAGGGAAGGAGCTAGAGGAAGAGTAATTTTTGTTGAAAATGTTCCCCAACTTTACCAAATCAAATATGAACTTCAGGAGAATTCTGATGAAGGTTTTGAATCAATTTTCCTTGGAGCTCCTTGGGTTGGGTCTGCCTGCTGTTACACTTCTGTGCTGTTGCAGATGGGTTGTAAGAGGAACATACTAAACAATTGGAAAACATGGGTTGAATTATACATGGTGCTGGATTCCCTGCCTTATCTGGCCAAAAGGTCAGTGGTGGAGCCCTCTAATGGAACCCTGGCTGCCCTGAAGCCATTTAATGGCCAAGTAGCTAAAAGGTTGAAGTTGGGATTTTCATCTATCAGAAATAGGAAGGCTTATTGCCAGTTGGAGATTGGCAAATCTCCAGAACATAACGACGCAGGCATGTGGCTTGGATCAGAATAAGTGTTTGGGTTCTCGCTGGATGCCAAACTGACAGGCCCAGGAGAGGCAGAGTTTGGTGTAGGGATTTAAGAGGGCAGTCTGGGGGGGGTGCTTAAGAGGCTTGTTAAAGAGGAACCCACCCCTTCCACATGTGCTGGGAAACATGCCAAGCTGCCTGCTTAGCATGGGCCTCTCCTTTACTATTTAAATCTTGCCAGTGAAGAAATGAGGCCGTTAAGTGGGAATAATTGACCAAACGCTTAAGGTTCTCAATTAGCCCACTGGAGATCAGGCTGCCCAACACCACCCCTGCCACTAGTATAATTTCAGTGTGGCAGGGACGGGCAGACCACCCACTGGATTTATCGAGCCTCCACCATGTACATTCAAACCTGTCAGAGAAAGTGTAAAATCCATTCCAGTGAAAATCTGCAACCCTTATCGGTGAAATTACTGGACCTGCCTCGCAACAAAAGCCCTGGCAAGAAAACTGACATTTAAAAGAATATATTCCAGCCAAATGCTTTCTTCGATTAAATGGGGAGTTCTTTGAATAAAAGCTTCCATATACTTACTGTCACCTTTGTATTTGAGTTAAGAGACTGTAATTCTATAAAGTTTTGCAACACATCAATCATGTGAAGTTAAATTCTGATCAAACTGAAATATTTTGTAACAAATAGATATGGTTTGAAGATTTTGCAGTTTAATCAGCCTAATGAGATATTCTTCTCTTTACACAGGAAATTGGGCTGTTTTTGTTTGGTTTTTTCTGCATTTCTGAGCTAATATATTTGATCAGCCTTGAGGTTTATGAATATTTTGAAATTAGAAACGTTTTTCGGCTTTGGCAACAGCAGCAGTATGAATCTCTGCGAAATGACTTACAGTATTGCAGTCCAATTTGGCCACAGGTACAGAGGCTTCTTCTTATATCACTTAATGGCAGTATACCCATTGTTTCAAATTTCTTCAGCCTCCAAATGGAAATTGCACATAGCTTACCAGGAAAAATCTGCTTGGTTTCTTTCCTTTATGAAAATTTCCCCTTATGGAGTATAGACAATTCACACCACTATTTGCGCTCCACCCTCTCTCCTGCCCCAGTGAGTAAATAGACCCTCAGTCATTATCGTAAGTTCTTCTTCAGCAGCTTGCAAAACTTTGATCCCCATCCCACGTTTTAGTCATTGCTAGTTGTTCATTTATTCAGCATCCATTTATTTTGATTTTATAGAATTTTAAATACCTAAATCTCAAATTGTTTATTTCTTTTGTTTCTGTTTTGGCTAAAAGGTTTAATCTTCATGTTATGTAGCTGGTAGGGGAGTTTAAAATTTATTATATTCCTCAGGTCTGATTAAGATTCCATTTTAATTTTTTACGTCTTGTTTAGTTTTCTTCTGCTGTTCCAAGGGTCCAGCTGAGATCTACTATGTTTTATTAAATTTCACTAAAACAACAGAATCAAAGACACAAACAATATTTTCTGTTGTTATTGTGATTTCATTGTCCTTCCTCATCCTCTTCAAACTCTCTACACCCTTCAACATAATTGATCCCACTGTTCTCCTCCACTGCCTCTCCTCCACTGCCCAAATTCATGAGACTACCCTTGTATGGTTTCACTCTAGTTTATGTAAACCCTCTTTCTAATTTTACCCTTGAAGTCCAGATATAATTCTGGTTATTTTATGTTGCGTTCCCTCCAAGGCCGTTATATTATTCCTAATGATGCTGCTACAGACAGGAGGGGTTTTAATTTAAACAGCACTGATTTTTCCTCTCACTACCTGTCCTTAAACAGAAAGGTGTATTTAATTTGTTTCCCCCTTTATACGTGGTGGCATATTTCCCAACACCCTCAGTTTTAATCTGATCCAATTTCTATTAAAAACCTCACAGCAAACTTGTGATATAATGAACTCAAAGGGTTAGTTTATTTGTACACACACAAAACACAGGAGGAGGGTCACAATGTTGCCTCCTTTGCATTCATACTGTAAAAGAAGGATGGTGAAAGCGAAGATTTGTAGTGCAGAGACCACAGAGAGAAGAAATAGTGTGTGGAATTGTCCAGCCCTTCCAGCTGCCTGGAACTTCCAGTCTCGCCTTGGTTGATTCCCGCCATGGGTTCCCCAACAGTGGTTGAGAAATTTAAATCGCCATTGTCTGCGGTGGGACTGGAAGAAACTGCCAGTGGACGATCGCAAGCTAGCTTGACCACAGGAAAGGAGGTTGCGGGGGTCTGTAGAACTCTATTCACTGTTTTACATGGATTTCAGAGTTCAGAATCAAAGTCCAGTGAGGTATTCCTTCATGGAGGTCAGTGAATTGAAATCTGACGCTGGATAATTCACTCTTCTGGTGCTGTTGACTTCACACAATGACACTGTGATGCTGGCAGTTAGAAGGTAAATTCGCAGACTAAATGCGCAATCTTCCGAAAAAGATTCTAAGGGCCTGATCTGACGAAGAAACTTCTAAGTGCCAAATGCTTGAGAAAGGAATGAATGGCGCTGGTTTTTTCCGCGAGTTGCAATCTTGCGGCACTTAAAAGAGTCTTGATGCGATTCTTGCCACCATGGACCCTCCAGGTGCATGTCTCGCTCAAACTGGCTACAGCTCTATGGCGTTAACAACTGAGAGCTGCATATAAGCACTAAAGATGGACACACAGGCAATCACGCCAGGAAGATGGCACCAAGAAGAACTGCTCCAAGGTTCACGGAGGGAGAACTGGGCCAGTTGCTGGATGCAGTGAAGGAGAGGAGGGACATTTCCTTGCCCCGGATGGGCAACGAGGCCTGGAAGGCGGTGGCAGTGCCAGTGTCCATGCATAGGCACGGAGGACCAGCTACCAGTGCTGGAAGAAACTAAATGACCTAGTTCAGACAACAAAGGTGAATGTCCATCTGTCCTGGCATCAGTCCCATCTGTTGCGCCTGCAATGGCAACCCACCCCTACACCCCGCGGGCCTTCCAATATCCGGCTTGTGTTCAACTCCTCTGGCACCCACCGTCACAACCCCTGAGGCACAGTCCTGACATACGCCACCCAATTGCTCCCACCCCGACACCCTGTGCCCTTCCAACCATCAGGCTCTCAAACCGCCTCCCCCCCCCCCCTCCTTCCCCACTCCCCCTGCTTTACCCACAGGGAAAGATGGCTCATAACAGAAGGGAGTGGGAGAAACCAGAAGTTGGGGTCCTTGACCTACAAATCCTCATTCCCTTTGAGGTGAGAGCTCTTGATCTGGTGGGAGAGGAGGAGGACAGAACCATGCGTGACAGTCAGTCAGAGTGCAATCAGGAAGTGAGCATCCGCAAAACTTTCTTTCATA